>NC_090437.1:402235791-402539291 GCF_031143425.1 Pleurodeles waltl
AATCTGCCCCCGGGGGGGCAGAATCCACTAGACACTACAGATTTATTTTGTTTGTTTACATTTATAAGGGGAGAGACTAATATTAATTAGGCCGATCTGCCCCCAGCAGACACCATGGAAGGATTGTTTTTAAAAAAAACAGGGTGGGGGTATGGCCCTACCTCACCCCCAATAAACGGGGGCAAAGTTGTTCTGCCCACCGGTGGGCAATGGGGCAATTACCCCCGATCCACTCTCTGGGGGGATTGGGAGCCTACTAGATGCCAGGGAATTAAAAAAAACAATGGGGTGGTGGCTACCTACCAGTATGGGCATGGTTATGCCCCCACCCCAACTGAAGGGGGTAACAGTCTTTCAGCTCTCACCCCCACACACTAAAAGATCTTATCCCAGTGGCAAGCGAGAGGACATTTGAATATTTTGGGTTTTGGTTTTACATTTGGGCCATGAGAGCTTGTCTAACTCTCAAAATCGTCCCACTTGGAATGGTGAGGGCTGCACTTTTTGGACTTTGGGACGCTGCCATGTAGAAAAATCTATGAGACCTAGACATATCTGAAAACATCTGGGTGAGTCCATGGTGGTGTGATTCATATGCACCCTGCACCATTTTCTTACCCACAATGCCCTTCAAACCTCCAACTTTGCTTGAAATCACACATTTCCCCCACATTTCTGTGATGGAACCTTTCGGAATCTACAAGAATCCACAAAATTCCTACCACCCAGCATTGTCACATCTATACCGATAAACATTTTGCCCCACTTGTCGGCCTAAAAATGTTTTTTCCAAACTGCCCTTTTGGACTCGCTTTGGTTCCCCCTCAATTTTGCTATGTTTTTGGCTCTTCCCTGTCACAGGCACTTGGCCCACCTACAAAAGTGAGGTATCATTTTTATTGTGAGACTGAGGGGAATGTTGGGAGGTACAAAATGTGTGCCGGTGCGGTGATCCCACACAGAAATGTGGGAAAAATTGGATTTTTTAGCTAAATTTGAGGTTTGCTGAGGATTCTGGGTAAGAAAACACTGGAGGATCCATGCAAGTCACACCTCCCTGGACTCCCTCAGGTGTCTAGTTTTCAGAAATGTCTGGGTTTGGTAGGTTTCCGTAGATGGCTGCTGAGCCCAGGACCAAAAATGCAGGTCCCCACCACCACAAAAACAGGTAGTTTTGTATTTGATCATTTTGATGTGTCCACGTAGTGTTTTGGGGAATTTCCTGTTTCGGGCACTAGGCCAACCCACACAAGTGAGGTACTATTTGTATTAGGAGATGTGGGGGAATACTGGGTAAAAGAAAGTTTGTGGATCCCCTCAGATTCCAGAACTTTGCATCACCGAAATGTAAGGAAAATATGTTTTTCTGTAAAATTTTGAGGTCTGCTAAGGATTCTGGGTAACAGAACCTGGTGAGAGCCCCACAAGTCACCCCATTCTAAATTCCCCTAGGTGTCTATTTTTTAAAAATGTATAGGTTTGCTAGGTTTCCCTTGGTGCCAGCTGAGCTAGAGGCCGAAATCCACAGCTAGACACTTTGCAAAAAACAGGTCAGTTTTCTTTGGGAAAATGTGATGTGTCCAAGTTGTGTTTTGGGGCATTTCCTGTCATGGGCACTAGGCCTACTCACACAAGTGAGGTGCCATTTGTATTGGGAGACTTGGAGGAATGCTGGGTAGATGGAGATTTGTGGCTCCACTCAGATTCCAGAACTGTTTATCACCGAAATATGAGGACAATGGGGTTTTTTTGGCCAAATTTTGAGGTTTGCAAAGGATTCTGGGTAACAGAACCTGGTGAAAGCACCACAAGTCACCCCATCCTGGATTTCTCTAGGTGTATACCTTTAAAAAATGCACAGGTTTGGTAGGTTTCCCGAGGTGCCGGCTGAGCTAGAGGACAAAATCCACAGTTAAGCACTTTCCAAAAAACACATCAGATTTCAATGTTAAAATGTGATGTGTCCATGTTGCGTTTCCTGTCGCTGGCATTAGGCCTACCCACGTAAGTGAGGCACCATTTTTATTGAGAGACTTTGGGGAACACAGAATAGAAGAACAGGTGTTATTGGCCCTTGCCTTTCTCTACATTTTTTCCTCCTAAATGTAATACACTGTGTACAAAAGACGTCTATTTGAGAAATGCCCTGTAATTCTCATGCTAGTATGGGGACCCCGGAATGCATAGATGTGCAAATAACCCCTGCTTCTCAACACCTTATCTTGTGCCCATTTCGGAAATACAAAGGTTTCCTTGATACCTATTTTTCACTCTTTATATTTCACCAAATGAATTGCTGTACACCCGGCATACAACAAAAACCCATTGCAAGGTGCAGCACGTTTATTTGGCTGTGGGTACCTAGGGTTCTTGATGAACCTACAATCCCTATATACCCCCGCAACCAGAAGAGACATAATGGTATATTGCTTTCAAAAATAAAATCTGCCATAGCTGGAAAAAGTTATAGAAGAAAACGTGGAGAGAAATGGCTCTTTTTTACCTTAATGTCATTTTTTTTTTTATTCAAGCAGTTACTTTCTGTAGGAAAACCTTGAAGGATCTACATAAATGACCCTTTGCTGAATTCAGAATTTTGTTCTACTTTTTGAAAATGTTTAGCTGTCTGGGATCCAGCATTGGTTTTACACCTATTTCAGTCTCTAACTGGAAGGAGGCTGAAAGCACAACAATAATAAAAATGGGGTATGTCCCATTAAAATGCCGAAATTGTGTTGAAAAATGTGGTTTTCTAATTCAAGTCTGCCTGTTCCTGAAAGCTGGGAAGATGGTGATTTTAGCACCACAAACCTTTTGTTAATTCTGTTTTTCAGGGAAAAAAGCTACGAGCTTTCTTCTGCATTCCCTTTTGCCCATTTAAAAAAAAAAAAACATTTTTCCTGTATTTGGGCCACTTTTTTGGTCTCCTCCAAGGGAACCCATAAATTCTGGGTACCTCTAGAATCCCTGGGATGTTGGGAAAAAAGTATGCAAATTTGGCGTGGGTAGCTTATGTGAACATAAGTTATGAGGACCTAAGCACAAACTGCCCAAAATAGCCAAAAAAAGGCCTGGCACCTGATGGGGAAAAGGCCTAGCAGCGAATGGGTTCAGAAATCACGAATTTGCAATTTCTTAAATACCGATTACCTAATTGGGTTTTCTACCCTGTAGAAATTGCTTTTACGAAATCACTAGCTTCATACATACAAATTTGCGAGTAGCAAATAGCAATTTCTGTGGAGTCACTATTTGTGAGTCGCAAATTTAGAATTTCTTACATCTGGGCCTAAGAGCCTCTAATTTTATCCTAATGATACAGGGCCCATATAGCCTTGTGTGATTGTAGTTTGCAGATTGTTCTTTCAAACAGAGCCATTATCTTCATGGCATCTATTTGTGCATTGTTGGGGGGCAGAGTTTAGCCATGATTTTTGTGTGATTTTGAACACTCTATTTCCATCGTGTCATGGAGAAGAGCAAGTTCAATGGAAGGATAGAGTACTAACATTTAAGGAATGGTGTCAGATGCAGGTCCAGAAACCTTAGATCGCTGGCAGGGCTGGCCTAGGAACCCAAAGAATCCCTTGCAAATGTTGTCATTCCAGCCCCAGTAGGGAGTATAGTGACGGAGCCTGACCACTACAATGGGGCTTGGTGGGTTCATACCCCCTCAAGACAATTTGGAAAAAAATTCCAAAAACTGTGCATTCTACAACACATTTTGTGTTATATATTCAATTGTATTCGTTTTTAAAACACAGAAAAGGATTACCCTGCACCAGGACACAGCAATCTTTATTCTTCAATGATTCCCTCACCATCACCCTCCAACAATGCCTCTCATCTCTCCGTAGCCCCCTTCTCATATGTATTTCATTTGTCTTAAAGCACCTCTCTTACCAGGGTAGGGTGTTTTTTTTGTCCTCATTTCGTCACCCACGCTTTGGTTAAGAGGGAAAAGCACAGGTCACGGCGAACAGTAGCATGCCTCCAGGTATATAATCCATACCTCTGTTAAGCCGTCCCACCCATACTACTTATTGTTCTTTTCCCAATCGTATGCCATCGACCAAGTATTATTATTTTCCTCAAAACCTGATCATAACCAAAGCAACACCCAAAAGGGTAAGGGGAGTTCTAATCATTGGACTTAAGATTTCAAGAATTCAAAAGGAGGAGACCAAACAAAAAAAAACTATAAAACACAAATTTATACATTATTGATAAACATTTTCCCAGTACATCCAAAAATTGTCTCTTCTAGAAAGAGGACCTCGTTGTTCCATTTTACACATTCGATTCACAGATGTTTGCCAGTCCAGAACACGGGGAGGAAGAGGTTCAACCCATTTACGACATATTTCTCGCCTAGCTAAAAGCATTAATATAAACAACAAATGCTCCTGATGTACTGACAATCTCTGGTAATTTATACCCTGTTCACAAACCCCAAACACCACCATAGAAAGATTTAATTTTAAATTGACGTTAAAGATTACCTTTAAGATGTTTCCTATATCCCCCCAATAATTCAACAACCTTGAGCATTGCCAAAACATGTGAATATGATCTGCCTTGTCTTCCCCACATCTTGGACAGTTTTTCAGAATTTTCCCAATGGCTGATAATCTAGCCGGTGTCCAATAAACCCTGTGGAGTGTGAACAAATGATTTTTCTTCAACCCTGCCGGTTTAGTAGTAAACCACAGTTCTGAACAGGACCTTTGCCACAATGCTATAACATCTAGGGTTGGAAAAATCCCCCCCCACTTTGACAAGGGAAGGGATGCACCATCCTCTGCTGTTTCCAACAAAGCATGATACCACAATGCAACTTCTTTATTAATGAATTTCTGGTTTAATTTTCCTTCCCATACGCTCCTCCCTATTTCTCCTGTTCGTCGAGATTTCACCCAACTAGATATCTGAAAATACTTAAATCTGGAAACTGTCCCTCCAGTACCTTCCTGGAATGCAGACCAACTTAACAATTCCGATCCTTCTATTACCTGACCCCATCTTATCATCCCACTCACTCTCAAGGGAATTGATAATTTGTCGATAAGGCATTCAGGAGTACCAGGTGAGTCTCAGATGGGAGCAGAACTACAGAAATAAGGTATCTCTAACGCCCTCCGAAAATACATCCAAACTTTACATGCATGTCTGGGGAGCTTCAAACGTACCTTCTTAAAGTACTTAGGATGTCCAAATTTATGTAAGAAATGATCTGCTCCTTCCTCAAGATGAGCCGTTAAAGCTCTCCAGACTAAATCATATTCTGACTTCTTATTTAATAAAATTCTAATATTTTTTAGTTGAAAAGCCAAATAATACCTAAACAAGTCTGGAGACGCAATACCCCCCCCACTCTTTTTTTCTACTCATCTTTTTCCACGAAATCCTTACTCCCTTGGAGGCCCATACGAATGAAGATAGATCCCCCTGTAATTTTTTAAACCAGCTCCTCTTAAACTCTAGTGGAATGGTATTAAATAAAAAGGTAAATTTTGGGAGAATGCACATCTTCAAAATATTAGATCTTCCGATTATCGAAAGAGGAAGAACGGCCCACGCCTTTAGCAGTTTTTTGGTTTCCCTATACGTTATGTCAAAATTTAATTTGGCTACCTCATTAAGATCAGTTGTTAATCGAATACCCAGGTATCTAATCTCATGTTTAACTAAGGGAGAAGCATAAGTCAAATTCCAACACATTATTTCCGCCTTTTCTGTGTTTATACTGTAACCGGAGAATCTACCAAATTGTTCCATCAAGGTATTGACCCTAGGTAAAGTAGATCTAACATCACTCGTGTATATCATAAGATCGTCTGCATATAACGCTACTTTTTTTCCCAACCCCCAATTCGAAATGGAATAATGTCCTTACAAGACCGAAGTAAGGTTGCCAAGGGTTCAATGTATAAATTGAAGAGCAAGGGTGATAAGGGGCACCCCTGTCACGTACCCCGCCATATCCTGAATTCCTGTGATAATTGGCCATTGACCAGGACTCTCGCTGAGGGGCGTCTATACAATTCCCCTACCGCCCTAACAAAAGGAATTCCCAAGCCCCCTTTTTCCAACACGGCCCTTAAAAAAGACCAATTAACACCATCAAAGGCCTTTGCTGCATCAAAAGTCAAGATCGCCAATGGAGCATTTTCTTGTTCCGCCAGGTCTACTGCAGCAAATAACTCGTGAGTTACCTCATGGAGTTGCCTCCCCTTCATAAAACCCTTTTGATCCAAGTGAATCAGATTGCCTATGGCTCTCCCCAATCTCCTAGCTAAAATCCCTGTATAGAGTTTGTAATCCGCATTCAACAAGGAGATGGGCCTGTAGGATGAACAAGACGTTGAGTCCTTACCTGGCTTTAACAATAAACAGATTATCGCCTCTCTCCAGGATTTAGGTATCTGAGCCCCTTCTACCAACATAGAATTGAATAGCTCTAATAGGAATGGAATAAGTTCATCCCCCAAAACCCTATATAATTCATTAGGTAGGTTATCTGGACCAACTGCCTTTCCTTTTTTCAACGCTTTTATGCCTTCAACAAGCTCAGCCTCATTTATCTTACAATTCAATAAGAGCATTTCAGATTCCTCTAAAACTGGGAGATACGCTTTATCTAAGAATTCTCTGACCGACTCCTCTGAATTAACCAAGCTTTCTGAATATATTTCCTGAAAAAAAGATACAAATGCCCCCTCAATCTCTTCTTGCTCCATACAGATCTGGTTCGTAAGATTAGATTTAACTGATAAGATATGCCTTTTAGAAAGGTCCGACTTAACCTTCCACGCTAATAGTTTACTACAACCTTCTCCATATTCATAGTGTGCATATCGACTACTTTCCCACTTTAACCTACTGCGATTCTCCAAAAAAGCATCTAAGCTAATCCGAACCTTTTCCTCTTGGCGTGTCAGCTCCTCTAATAGATCGTTCTTCCCTTCTAATCGTGCATTATGCATTGAAGCTTGAAGAGATTTTAGTGACGATTCCATATCTCCCAGCTTTTCCCTTCCTTCACGATACTTATATATTGCCAGGCTCACAAGCCTCCCTCTTATATAGGCCTTAAACGCATCCCAAACACACCATAAACTTGCTGTTCCTTGATTGAAGTGAAAAAAATCTCTTGTATCTTTTTTTAACACTTCTACTATTGAGTCATCTAGCAATAAAGCACGATTAATTGTACTCCTAATACCCTTACTTATGACCCTGATGTCCAAGTGTAATTTTACTGCTGAATGATCTGAAAGGTGTGCTATGTTGTGGGCTACCTTTCTCACCTCTGGGCATAAACTTTTATGTATTAGAAAAAAATCTATTCTAGATCTATGACCATATTTTTTATTGTGAAATGTGTATCTATCTCCTTTGCCCCCTCTCCAATGCAATATATCTACCAGACCTAAATCCTGCATGGCTTGTTTCACCAGTGCCCTCGTTTTAGGTGAGTTAACCGTACCCCGGGGGGTTGACTTATCATGAACAGGATCTAACAGTATATTAAAATCCCCACCTAATACCACTGGGTACCTAGCTAGAAGTAGGGTATTAAATAGATCTTGAAATGGCGTTGGATCATCTAGATTTGGCCCGTAGTAACCCGCCACTGTGACCCAGTAACCGCATACACACAGTTCTACCACTACCCATCTTCCCCTAGAGTCGACTTGCACCACTCCTACCTTAAACCTTGTGGATTTTTTAATCAGGACTGCCACACCTTTTATCGTGCTGGTTTGGGAAGAGCATACACTGAATGAAACCCAATTCAACCGTTTAAGCCAGCTCTCCCACTCATTTTGTTGAAGATGGGTTTCCTGCAATATTATGATCTCCTCCTCCGCCAATCGTAAATATTTAAAAATCTTCCTCCTCCTACCTAGCACCCTTAAACCGTTCACATTCCAAGAGAGGAATTTCAACCTTAAATTGCTATACTTAGACATTCCTAGAAGGAAGAAAAAGAGAAATCATGATTTCTCTTTTTCAGTGTAGGGTGTTGGTGCACTTGACATCACACACACATACAGAGACAATGAATCATACGTGTGTAAACCAATTTATAGAAAATGTTACAGAAGATAAAGGGGACTACAAGGTGTAGGATTCACATGCCATTCATGCTAAAATTCATTTTTTAAGAGTGCTTAGTCTGGGGAAGCATAAACTCAGGATTCAGAATGTAACACAGTAATTAGGATTGACTTTACTAATAACAATTTATTTGTACCCAAACAAACCCTTTTTAGCAAAGGAAGGATAATCAAAGACTGGGAAAAAAATAACTTTCTAACCTGTACCATGCAGCTTGCATGCAGCTCTTTCATGGGAGTTCCTAGCTCACTGTGCTAGATTATGAATGTAATTTATGAGTTGCACAGTGGTAAAAAGATCTCTGTGACAAAAGCAGTATCCCACTGAGCACAACACATAAAATACTGTTCTGTGATCTGCATAGTTCACATTCTTTGCTGCAGGCATATTAAGCCTCTGCACTACTTAAAATGAGTCAAAAACGCCACTAGACAAAATTCTGATTTCTTTCCAGCAGGTACATTAATAACCAGAGTTATCTTGGTACTTTTATTGTTCCTTGAACAATATAAGAAATACAAGGAACACTGGAGTGTTTTCAACACTGTTGCACTGCTACAAAACTGCCCGCCCCAATAACAAAATCTGCTCCCTCCCAAATAGCCTGCGGGGAAACAACTGATTCCCAGCATGGTCACTCCGGCTTTGATTGCTGGAAAAAACTAAAGGATATGAATTATGTCTCCATCTAGACTACTGCGACACCAACAGTTCATGTTTCGTATCAGGCATCAGGTTTGCTTTGAATATCTTATATGGTGATCAGTGCTAGTCATGGAAGTGTTTGGAGAAACTGAACGTGAGTCTGGCTTCTCTAACGCCCTTATCATAAATGGCCAAGAGCTCATTCTAGTCACCATTGGAATAGGCTTTCCAGATCGCTGTTTGCCATTTACTTTTATAGAGAACGTACTGTAGGTTGCAAAAGAGATCATCAATAAGTGGGATGCATAGATCACTAATGAGTTTCCTATAGTTTCCCAATTTTCTAAATAAGAGTGGATAGCAGAGTTAAAAATGGAGGAGATTTGATTATGTGATGGAGTCTTCGAGGCATAATTCAACTGTTGGTAGTGTAGGAATTAGGAAATGGGGCAGGTAGAATTCCTCCCAGAGAGCTGCAAAGGATTTAACAGCCCCTTCAAAAAGGACCTTTCGTACTGTGGTTATCCCTCTATTCATTGATGAACAAGCTACTTACCTTCAGTAACGCATTATCTGGTAGAGACTCTATTTAGCTGCAGATTTCTTACCTTTGAGTTCCCTGGCAATCAACTTCGAATCTGGAATCTTTTGCTGAGCAATACAACGTTCGTCATCCGCCTCCGCATGGCTTTGTCAGCGTTGTTTGGCCGTCGGTGATGTAACGTTACCTATAAAGGCACCATCCCTGCACGCGGATGTAAGTTCTTTTATCCACAAAACCTCCACGCCAGAAGCGCAGAGTCATAGATAGAACCCTAAACCTACTAGGTATATCTGTAGAGTGGGGAGGCATGGGTGGATGTAAGGAATCTGTAGCTAGATAGAGTCTCTACCAGAAAATACGTTACCGAAGGTAAGTAACTTGTTCATCTGATAGAGACTTCTAGCTGCAGATTTCTTACCTTTGAATAGATACCCAAGCCATAACCTCCTGGCGGTGGGCTGTGAATGCCTCTACCTACACTAAGGGGGTCATTCTTACTTTGGCGGGCGGCGGAGGCCGCCCGCCAAAGTAACCCCGTCAGAACACCGCACCGCGGTCGAAAGACCGCTGCGGTGATTCTGAGATTTGCCCTGGGCTGGCGGGCGGCCGCCAAAAGGCCGCCCGCCAGCCCAGGGCAAATCAACCTTCCCACGAGGACGCCGGCTCAGAATTGAGCCGGCGTAGTGGGAAGGTGCGACGGGTGCAGTGGCACCCGTCGCGTATTTCAGTGTCTGCATAGCAGACACTGAAATACTTTGCGGGGCCCTCTTACGGGGGCCCCGCGGCACCCCCTACCCGCCATGAACAGGATGGCGGTAGGGGGTGTCTGAATCCCCATGGAGGATTCAGAAGGGCAGCGGTAAACCGCCGGGTGACTGCCGGTTTACCCTTTCTGACCGCGGCTGAACCGCCGCGGTCAGAATGCCCTTCGGAGCACCGCCAGCCTGTCGGCGGTGCTCCCGTGGCCGGTGACCCTGGAGGTCACCGGCCGCCAGGGTCAGAATCAGGCCCTAAGTCCTGTAGGACCGAATGGGCAAAGTGCCCGTCTCTCCATACCTGACTGTCCAGGCAGTAATGCTTTGCAAACGTGTGCAAAGAGGCCCATGTTGCCACCTGACAAATCTCCTGGACTGAAAAGCCCTGAGCTAACACTGCGGTACCAGCTTTGCATCTGGCATAATGAGCCTTCAGGAGGCTGCTTCCTGGCCAATGCATAGCAGATATTGATGCAGAGAATGACCCAGCGTGAAATGGTTTTCATCTGCACTGTCAGACCCTGCTTTGTTCCAAAGTACCCTGCAAAGAGTTGGTCATCCACCCGGAACTCTTTTATGCCGTCAAGGTAGAATGACAACGCTCTTTTTGGGTCCAGTCGGTGGAGTCACTCCTCTTCCTTACGGGGATGCGGTGGAGCAAAGAAGGTGGACACGGTGATGTTGTGACCCAGATGAAATGGGGTCACCACCTAAGGGAGGAAAAAGGCACGAGTTCTGAGTACCACCTTGTCTGGATAGATAGTGAGATACGGTGGCTTTGATGACAGAGCTTGCATCTCACTCACCCACCTGGCAGATATCATCGTCACTAAGAAGGCTGTCTTGATGGAGAGCAGCCGGAGGGGGCAGTTGTGCAAAGGCTCGAAGGGAGCACACATCAGAAATGTGAGAACCAGATTTGAGTCCAATTCGGGCATAACAAAGGGCATAGGAGGAAACATATGTACAAGCCCTTTGAGGAATCTATGTATATTGGGGGATTTAAACAGAGAAGGCTGATCAGGCAGCCAAAGAAATGCCAACAAGGCAGGAAGATTTCCATTGAGAGTCCCCAAGGCAGAACCCAGCTGGGCAAAGGAAAGTATGAAGACAAGAATATCAGAAAGAGAAGCAGAAAGAAGATCAATAGACCTTTTCTGTACAATAATTTACAAAGCGTTTCCAACGACAGGCGTGTACTGTTTTAGAAGAGGGACGCCTGGCTGCCAAAATAACTTTACAGACTTCGGGAGGAAGGCAAAAGCCATCAAATGCCAAAGTTCAATCTCCACGTATGAAGGGACAGAGTTGACAGGTTCGGGTGGACAACCCTTCCCTTCTGCCGTGACAGAAGATCTTCCCAAAGGGGCAGTCTGATTGGAGGATTGATACTCATTTTGAGAAGCTCGGGATACCAGACTCTTCGTGCCCAATCTGAAGCCATTAAGATGACTTGGGCCCGGTCGTTCTTGATCTTCTTGAGAACTCTGCGCTACAGTGGTATGTGAGGAAAAGCGTACAGGAGGCCTGAATTACACTCGCGACGAAAAGTATCGCTGAGCGATTGCCGCCTTGAAAACTCCAATGCGCAATAGTGCTGACATTGAGCGTTCTCTGCGGAGGCAAACAGACCTAACCAAAGCTCTCCCCACTGCTGAAAGGGTACTTGTGCCACCTCCGGATGGAGATACCATTCGTAATCCACTAGGCATCGAAGGCTGAATTCATCCACCCTGGCGTTCAGAGAACCTGACAGGTGGTGACCCAACAGGGTTATGCCCTGCTGTTCCAGCTATGTCCAGAGACGCAGAGCCTCTTGACAAAGGGTCCACGCTCCCACACCACCCTGCTTGTTGCAGTACCACATTGCGGTGGTGTTGTCCGTGAACACCTGCACTAGCTTCGCTTCCACAACAGGAAGAAATGCTTTCAATGCCAGTCGGATCGCCCGGAGGTCCAGTAAGTTGATATGGAGTTTGGATTCCGCCGGAGACCAGAGGCCTCTGATCTCCGCCTCTCCCAGATGGCCGCCCCATCCCAGAAGCTACACATCTGTCAGTACTGTAAGATCTGGCTGGGGAAGGGAGAGGAGTCTGTCTCTGACCCAATCGCAGTTCATTAACCACTGTAGGAGGCTGGCCTGGCTTGTAGTGGGTACCAGAGGTACTTACACCTTGTGCCAGGTCCAGTTATCCCTTATTAGTGTAGAAGAGGTGTTTCTAGCAGCTTAGGCTGATAGAAGGTAGCTATGGCAAAGCAGCTTAGGCTGAACTAGGAGACATGTAAAGCTCCTACTATACCACTGGTGTCATATGCACAATATCATAAGAAAACACAATACACAGATATACTAAAGATAAAGGTACTTTAGTTTTATGACAATATGCCAAAAGTATCTCAGTGAGTACCCTCAGTATGAGGATGAGAAATATACACAAGATATATGTACACAATACCAAAAATATGCAGTAATAGCAAAAGGAAGTAATGCAAGCAGTGTAAAGTTACAATAGATTGCAATAGGAGCACATCGGTATAGGGGCAACACAAACCATACACTCCAAAAGTGGAATGCGAACCACAAATGGACCTCAAACCTATGTGAGCTTGTAGAGGGTCGCTGGGACTGTAAGAAAACAGTGAGGGTTAGAAAAATAGCCCACCCCAAGACCCTGTAAGGTAGGTGTAAAGTGCACCTACAACCCCCAGAGAGCACAGAAGTCGTGATAGGGGGATTCTGCAAGGAAAACCAACACCAGCAATGCAACAACAGTGGATTTCCGGTCCTGAGTACCTGTAAGACAAGGGGACCAAGTCCAAGAGTCGCGACAGTGTCGAGAGTGGGCAGGAGCCCAGGAAATGCCAGCTGTGGGTGCAAGGAAGCTGCCACTGGATGGAAGAAGCTTGGTGTTTTGCAAGAACGAAGAGGACTAGGAACTTCCCCTTTGGAGGATGGTTGTCCCACATTGTGAAGAAGCTTGCAGAGGTGTTCCCACGCAGAAAGACTGCAAACAAGCCTTGCTAGCTGCAAGGGTCGCAGTTACGGTTTTTGGATGCTGCTGTGGCCCAGGAGGGACCAGGATGTCGCCACTTGGATGAGGAGACAGAGGGGACACCCAGCAAGTCAGGGAGCCCTCACAGAAGCAGGCAGCACCCGCAGAAGTACCGGAACAGGCACTTGGAAGAAGAGTGAACCGGAGTCCACGTGAAGTCACAACAGGGAGTCCCACGACGCCGGAGGACAACTCAGAAGGTTGTGCACTGCAGGTTAGAGTGTCGGGGACCCAGGCTTGGCTGTGCATGAAGGAAATCCTGGAAGAGGGCACAGGAGCCGGAGCAGCTGCAAATCACGTGGTACCCAGCAATGCAGTCTACCGTGGGGAGGCAAGGACTTACCTCCACCAAACTTGGACTGAAGAGTCACTGGACTGTGGGAGTCACTTGGACAGAGTTGCTGAGTTCCAGGGACCACGCTCGTCGTGCTGAGAGGGGGGACCCAGAGGACCGGTGATGCAGTCTTTTGTTGCCTGCGGTTGCAGGGGGAAGATTCCGTCGACCCACGGGAGATTTCTTCAGAGCTTCTGGTGCAAGAAGGAGGCAGGCTACCCCCAGAGCATGCACCACCTGGAAACAGTGGAGAAAGCCGGCAGGATGAGCGATACAAGGTTGCTAGTAGTCGTCTTTGCTACTTTGTTGCGGTTTTGCAGGCGTCCTGAGCAGTCAGGGGTTGATCCTTTGGCAGAAGGTGAAGAGGGAGATGCAGAGGAACTCTGGTGAGCTCTTGCATTCGTTATCTGAAGAATTCCCCAAAGCAGAGACCATAAATAGCCAGAAAAGGAGGTTTGGCTACCTAGGAAGGAGGATTGGCTACTAAGCTACTAAGAGAGGTAAGAGCCTATCAGAAGGAGTCTCTGACGTCACCTGCTGGCACTGGCCACTCAGAGCAGCCCCGTGTGCCAGCCACACCTCTGTTTCCAAGATGGCAGAGGTCTGGGGCACACTGGAGGAGCTCTGGGCACCTCCCCTGGGAGGTGCAGATCAGGGGAGTGGTCACTCCCCTTTCATTTGTCCAGTTTCGCGCCAGAGCAGGGCTGGGGGATCCCTGAACCGGTGTAGACTGGCTTATGCAGAGATGGGCAGCATCTGTGCCCATCAAAGCATTTCCAGAGGCTGGGGGAAGCTACTCCTCCCCAGCCATCACACCTATTTCCAAAGGGAGAGGGTGTTACACCATCTCTCAGAGGAAATCCTTTGTTCTGCCTTCCTGGGCCCGGGCTGCCTGGACCCCAGGAGGGCAGAAACCTGTCTGAGGGGTTGGCAGCAGCAGCAGCTGCAGTGGAGACCCCGGAAAGGCAGTTTGGCAGTACCCGGGTTCTCTGCTAGAGACCCGGGGGATCATGGAATTGTCTCCCCAATGCCAGAATGGCATTCGGGGTGACAATTCCATGATCTTAGACATGTTACATGGCCATGTTCGGAGTTACCATTGTGACGCTATACATAGGTAGTGACCTATGTATAGTGCACGCGTGTAATGGTGTCCCCGCACTCACAAAGTCCGGGGAATTTGCCCTGAACAATGTGGGGGCACCTTGGCTAGTGCCAGGGTTCCCACACACTAAGTAACTTTGCACCCAACCTTCACCAGGTGAGGGTTAGACATATAGGTGACTTATAAGTTACTTAAGTGCAGTGGTAAATGGCTGTGAAATAACGTGGACGTTATTTCACTCAGGCTGCACTGGCAGGCCTGTGTAAGAATTGTCAGATCTCCCTATGGGTGGCAAAAGAAATGCTGCAGCCCATAGGGATCTCCTGGAACCCCAATACCCTGGGTACCTCAGTACCATATACTAGGGAATTATATGGGTGTTCCAGTATGCCAATGTGAATTGGTGAAATTGGTCACTAGCCTGTTAGTGACAATTTGGAAAGCAGAGAGAGCATAACCACTGAGGTTCTGGTTAGCAGAGCCTCAGTGAGACAGTTAGTCATCACACAGGGAACACATACAGGGCACATACTTATGAGCACTGGGGCCCTGCCTGGCAGGGTCCCAGTGACACTTCAGTGCCCAGACCACAGCAAAGGCCTCCCTCTCAATGGCAGACCAACACTTTTCTCTAGGGGTCAACCTTCTGCTGATAAAAGCAACTGGTTGATCCTGGCCCTCAGAGTTAAGTTGTGATAAGACTGCCCCTACCCCTAATTCAGATGCATCAGTTTGAACAATTAATTTCTTGGAGTAACATGGGCTTTTTAGGACGGGTGCAGTGCACATGGCCTGTTTGAGCTCCTCAAAAGCTTTCTGACAGCTAGCTGTCCACAATACCTTTTTTAGGCATCTTTTTGCTAGTGAGATCTTTAAGTGGGGCTACAATGGAGCCATAGTTTTTAATGAATCTCCTGTAATACCCAGTGAGGCCTAGGAAGGATCTCACCTGGGTCTGTGTTGTAGGGGGAACCCAATCCATGATTGTCTGGATTTTCCCCTGAAGTGGTGCAATCTGTTCTCCACCTACCAGGTGTCCCAGATAAACCACCTTTCCCTGCCCTATCTGGCACTTTGAAGCCTTGATAGTGAGGCCTCCCTTTTGCAGGGCCTCTAAAACTTTCCACAGGTGGACCAGGTGATCATCCCAGGTGGAGCTAAAGACAGCTATATCATCTAGATATGCTGCACTAAAAGCCTCCAACCCTTGCAGGACTGTATTCACCAACCTCTGAAAAGTGGCAGGTGCATTTTTCAACCCAAAGGGCATCCCTGTAAATTGGTAGTGCCCTCCTATAGTTGAAAATGCAGTTTTAGCTTTAGCATCCTCTGACAATTTGATTTGCCAATACCCTGCAGTCAAATCAAAGGTGCTTAGATACTTGGCAGATGCCAGTGTATCTATGAGCTCATCTGCCCTGGGTATAGGGTGAGCATCAGTTTTTGTTACCTGGTTGAGACCTCTGTAATCTACACAAAACCTCATCTCCCTTTTTCCATCTTTTGAGTGAGGCTTTGGTACAAGCACCACAGGAGAGGCCCATGGGCTTTCAGAATGTTCAACCACTCTTAGATCAAGCATTTTCTGAACTTCTTGCTTTATGCAGTCCCTGACATGGTCAGGCTGCCTATAGATTTTACTTTTGACAGGCAAGCTGTCTCCAGTATCAATTGCGTGTTCACACCAAGATGTGGTGCGTGGCACAGTTGAAAAGAGTTCCGAAAACTGTCCAAGGAGATTTATGCAGTTGTCTTACTACTCTGCAGTAAGACAATCTGCCAAAACTACACCTTCCACTAAAGCATCATCTTCAGTGGAAGAGAAGAGATCAGGGAGAGGGTCACTCTCTTCTTCCTGTCCTTCATCCGTTGCCATGAGCAGGGTGAGATCAGCCCTGTCATAGTAGGGTTTTAGGCGGTTAACATGAATCACCCTAAGGGGACTCCTGGCAGTGCCCAGGTCAACCAAGTAGGTGACCTCGCCCTTCTTTTCAACAATGAGGTGGGGTCCACTCCATTTGTCTTGGAGTGCTCTTGGGGCCACAGGCTCCAATACCCCCACCTTCTGTCCTGGTTGGTACTGAATCAGAACAGCCTTCTGGTCATGCCATTGCTTCTGGAGCTCTTGGCTGGCCTGAAGGTTTTTACTGGCCTTTTTCATGTACTCGGCCATTCTGGATCTTAGGCCAAGTACATAGTCCACTATGTCCTGTTTCTGAGCTTTTAAAGGTTGTTCCCAATCCTCCTTCACAAGTGTTAGTGGACCTCTTACAGGGTGCCCAAATAGGAGTTCAAAGGGGCTGAAGCCCACTCCTTTCTGGGGTACCTCCCTGTAACCAAAAAGGAGGCAAGGTAACAGGACATCCCATCTCCTCCTGAGTTTTTTAGGGAGTCCCATTATCATTCCTTTGAGGGTTTTATTAAACCTCTCTACCAGTCCATTTGTCTGTGGATGATAAGGTGTGGTGAATTTGTATGTTACACCACATTCCTTCCACATAGCCTTCAAGTATGCAGACATAAAGTTGCTACCCCTGTCTAATACAACCTCTTTTGGAAAACCCACCCTGGAAAAGATTCCCAGGAGGGCTTTTGCCACTGCAAGTGCTGTAGTGGTCCTTAGAGGAATTGCTTCAGGATATCTTGTGGCATGGTCCACTACCACCAAGATAAACCTATTGCCTGAAGCAGTAGGAGGGTCAAGGGGGCCAACTATGTCAACCCCTACCCTTTCCAAGGGAACCCCAACCACAGGTAGTGGAATAAGGGGAGCCTTTGGTGTGCCACCAGTCTTGCCACTGGCTTGGCAGGTCACGCAAGATTTACAGAAATCTTTTGTGTCCTCTGACATCCTAGGCCAGTGAAACAGGGGGACAAGCCTTTCCCATGTTTTGATCTGGCCCAAATGCCCAGCCAAAGGAATGCCATGTGCCAGAGTTAGGAGGAACTCTCTGTACTGCAGGGGAATGACCAATCTCCTGGCTGCTCCAGGTTTTGGGTCCCTTGCCTCTGTGTACAAGAGGTTGTCCTCCCAGTAAACTCTATGTGAGTCACTGACATTCACATTTTGCTGCTTGACAGCTTGCTGTCTGAGACCCTCTAATGTGGGACAGGATTGCTGTGCCACACTCAGCTCTTCCCTGGCAGGCCCCCCTCCACCCAAAAGCTCAGCAGTGTCTGCTGCTAGCTCATCTGGTGAAGGTTCTGCACAGGGAGGAAATTCTTCTTCCTCAGAAGGAGAATCATCTGTAGACGGAGGGATAGTGGGTAGGGATTTACCCTTGCTACCACTAGCTTTAGGGAGCACTTGGTCCATTGTTCCAGGATCCAAGGCACCCTGTCCTTTTTGCTTTTTGGTCTGAGCCCTTGTCAAAGCAAAAATATGCCCAGGAATGCCCAGCATTGCTGCATGAGCCTCCAACTCCACTTCTGCCCAAGCTGATGTCTCTAAATCATTTCCTAGTAGACAGTCTACAGGTAAATCTGAAGCAACCACAACTTTCTTTGGACCAGTAACCCCCCCCCCAGTTGAGATTCACAACAGCCATGGGGTGGCTAAGAGTGTTGTTATGAGCGTCTGTCACTTGGTACTGGTGACCAAGTCGGTGTTGTTCAGGGTGTGCCAGTTTCTCTATCACCATTTTAACACTGGCACCTGTGTACCTGTAGGCCTGAACCTCAACACCATTTATTAGAGGAAGTTGCTTGTACTTATCCATATTAAGGGGACAAGAAACCAAGGTGGCCAAATCAATGGCACCTTCAGAGACTAACACAGCCTCTGTGGTCTCCCTAACAAGACCAACCCCAACTAAATGACCAAAAGTGAGCCCAGCTACTCCCTTGGATTGGCTATTAGTAGGTTTGCTCCCACCACCACTGCTATTACTAGGGGCACTAGAGTTTGCAGTTGGGGTTGTGGTAGTGGGAGGTTTGGTGTTTTTCTTTGGACAACTGGCATCAGTTGTCCAATGGCCTTTTACTTTACATAAATAACAAGGCTTTTTTACTTGATTTGAAGAGGATTTGGACCCACCACCCCCACCAGAGGATTTTTGTGGGCCTGATGAAGACTCAGTTTTAGATTTGTTCCCACCCTTGTCAGAAGACTTACCATCCTTCTTCTTGCCATCCTTGTCAGCCCATGTATGAACTTTTCTGTTCACTCTTGTTCTGACCCATTTGTCTGCCTTCTGTCCCAATTCTTGGGGAGAGGTCAGATCTGAGTCCACTAGATATTGGTGTAACAAGTCAGACACACAGTTATTCAGAATATGCTCTCTCAGAATACGATTATACAGGCTTTCATAGTCAGAAACTTTACTGCCATGTAACCACCCCTCCAAGGCCTTCACTGAACAGTCAACAAAGTCTATCCAGTCTTGTGAGGACTCTTTTCTGGTGTCTCTGAACTTAATCCTGTATTGTTCAGTGGTTAAGCCAAATCCATCCAAGAGTGCATCCTTCAAAACTGCAAAATTGTTAGCATCACTTTCTCTAACAGTAAGGAGCCTATCCCTACCCTTTCCATTGAAAGATAGCCACAATATAGCAGCCCACTGCCTTTGAGGGACCCCCTGTACCATACAGGCCCTCTCAAGTGCAGCAAACCACTTGTTGATGTCATCCCCCTCCTTGTAAGGGGGAACTATCTTGTGCAGATTCCTGGAATCATGCTCTCTAACAGGATTATTATCAGGAATACTGCTGCTGCCACCATGGGGTCCTAACCCCAATCTATGTCTCTCCTTCTCCAGGTCTAGGGATTCCCTGTCTAGAGGCAGCTGTTGCTGTTTAAGCTTCAGTCTGGTTTCTTCCACTTTCAACTTTTTGAGTTCCCTTTCTAACATGTTGTCTTCAGGGTGGGTGGGTTGGGAATGTTTAGACACTGAGGACAAATTGGAAATAACAGAGGGAGTCTGTCCCTAACAGTTTGGACTCTAACAACCTGGCCTCCAGGAACAAAAACATCCCTACTATGATGGAAGCTTCTATTACTACCAGCATTGCTCTGAAGTCTGCTGATGGGCAGATTTGGAAGAGGACCATCCACACCTCCCTCAAGGGGTTCCCCTGAGTCGGAATGTGAGCTATCTACTATCTTCTCAGTTGAAGTGCCAGCTAGGGACTTATCATTCTCAATGAGCATGTTATACAGAAATTCTCTAGAAGGGTTCTTTCCTATCACTAAACCTCTATCAATGCAGAGACTCCTTAGGCTCTTGAAGTTTAAATTGTCATAAGTGGTATTGACCAATTTAAGAGCAGTACCTACATCAGACATGATAGAAGAAGGTTTAGAGACAGTGAGAAGAGAGAAAAAGTTTCAGGACTTTTTAAAGAACAGGAAAAAACTTTTTGAAACTTTTTGAAACTTTTAGAAAGTTTAGGAGTACTTTTCAGCACTTAGTAGAAAGTGTAAGAGAAGAAAAGCAAAACTTTTTGGTTAGGTGTACATACACTGAACTTGTTTTGTATATTATTCTCTTATGAAAAGTACAAAATGACAAAGTGGTAAGTAGTTACAAGTACTTATCCCACCGCTGCACAACCAATGTAGGAGGCTGGCTTGGCTTGTAGTGGGTACCAGAGGTACTTACACCTTGTGCCAGTTCCAGTTATCCCTTCTTAGTGTAGAAGAGGTGTTTCTAGCAGCTTAGGCTGATAGAAGGTAGCTATGGCAAAGCAGCTTAGGCTGAACTAGGAGACATGTAAAGCTCCTACTATACCACTGGTGTCATATGCACAATATCATAAGAAAACACAATACACAGATATACTAAAAATAAAGGTACTTTATTTTTATGACAACATGCCAAAAGTATCTCAGTGAGTACCCTCAGTATAAGGATGAGAAATATACACAAGATATATGTACACAATACCAAAAATATGCAGTAATAGCAAAAGGAAGTAATGCAAGCAGTGAAAAGTTACAATAGATTGCAATAGGAGCACATAGGTATAGGGGCAACACAAACCATATACTTCAAAAGTGGAATGCGAAGCACGAATGGACCCCAAACCTATGTGAGCTTGTAGAGGGTCGCTGGGACTGTAAGAAAACAGTGAGGGTTAATAAAATAGCCCACCCTAAGACCCTGTAATGTAGGTGTAAAGTGCACCTACAACCCCCAGAGAGCACAGATGTCGTGATAGGGGGATTCTGCAAGGAAAACCAACACCAGCAATGCAACAACAGTGGATTTCCGGACCTGAGTGTCTGTAAGACAAGGGAACCAAGTCCAAGAGTCGCGACAGTGTCGAGAGTGGGCAGGAGCACAGGAAATGCCAGCTGTGGGTGCAAGGAAGCTGCCACCGGATGGAAGAAGCTTGGTGTTTTGCAAGAACAAAGAGGACTAGGAACTTCCCCTTTGGAGGATGGATGTCCCACGTCGTGAAGAAGCTCGCAGAAAGACCGCAAACAAGCCTTGCTAGCTGCAAGGGTCGCGGTTAGGGTTTTTGGATGCTGCTGTGGCCCAGGAGGGACCAGGATGTCGCCACTTGGATGAGGAGACAGAGGGGACGCCCAGCAAGTCAGGGAGCCCTCACAGAAGCAGGCAGCACCCGCAGAAGTACCGGAATAGGCACTTGGAAGAAGAGTGAACCGGAGTCCACGAGAAGTCACAACAGGGAGTTCCACGATGCCGGAGGACAACTCAGAAGGTTGTGCACTGCAGGTTAGAGTGTCGGGACCCAGGCTTGGCTGTGCACGAAGGAAATCCTGGAAGAGGGCACAGGAGCCGGAGCAGCTGCAAATCACGCGGTACCCAGCAATGCAATCTAGCGTGGGGAGGCAAGGACTTACCTCCACCAAACTTGGACTGAAGAGTCACTGGACTGTGGGAGTCACTTGGACAGAGTTGCTGAGTTCCAGGGACCACGCTCGTCGTGCTGAGAGGAGACCCAGAGGACCGGTGATGCAGTCTTTTGTTGCCTGCGGTTGCAGGGGGAAGATTCCGTCGACCCACGGGAGATTTCTGCAGAGCTCCTGGTGCAAGAAGGAGGCAGGCTACCCTCAGAGCATGCACCACCTAGAAACAGTCGAGAAAGCCGGCAGGATGAGCGATACAAGGTTGCTAGTAGTCGTCTTTGCTACTTTGTTGCGGTTTTGCAGGCGTCCTGAGCAGTCAGCGGTCGATCCTTTGGCAGAAGGTGAAGAGGGAGATGCAGAGGAACTCTGGTGAGCTCTTGCATTCGTTATCTGAAGAATTCCCCAAAGCAGAGACCCTAAAGGAAGGAGTCTCTGACGTCACCTGCTGGCACTGGCCACTCAGAGCAGTCCAGTGTGCCAGCAAGATGGCAGAGGTCTGGGGCACACTGGAGGAGCTCTGGGCACCTCCCCTGGGAGGTGCAGGTCAGGGGAGTGGTCACTCCCCTTTCCTTTGTCCAGTTTTGCGCCAGAGCAGGGCTGGGGGATCCCTGAACCGGTGTAGACTGGCTTATGCAGAGATGGGCAGCATCTGTGCCCATCAAAGCATTTCCAGAGGCTGGGGGAAGCTACTCCTCCCCAGCCATCACACCTATTTCCAAAGGGAGAGGGTGTTACACCCTCTCTCAGAGGAAATCCTTTGTTCTGCCTTCCTGGGCCAGGGCTGCCTGGACCCCAGGAGGGCAGAAACCTGTCTGAGGGGTTGGCAGCAGCAGCAGCTGCAGTGGAGACCCCGGAAAGGCAGTTTGGCAGTACCCGGGTTCTGTGCTAGAGACCCGGAGGATCATGGAATTGTCTCCCCAATGCCAGAATGGCATTGGGGTGACAATTCCATGATCTTAGACATGTTACATGGCCATGTTCGGAGTTACCATTGTGACGCTATACATAGGTAGTGACCTATGTATAGTGCACGCGTGTAATGGTGTCCCCGCACTCACAAAGTCCGGGGAATTTTCCCTGAACAATGTGGGGGCACCTTGGCTAGTGCCAGGGTGCCCACATACTAAGTAACGTTGCACCCAACCTTCACCAGGTGAAGGTTAGACATATAGGTGACTTATAAGTTACTTAAGTGCAGTGGTAAATGGCTGTGAAATAACGTGGACGTTATTTCACTCAGGCTGCACTGGCAGGCATGTGTAAGAATTGTCAGATCTCCCTATGGGTGGCAAAAGAAATGCTGCAGCCCATAGGGATCTCCTGGAACCCCAATACCCTGGGTACCTCAGTACCATATACTAGGGAATTATATGGGTGTTCCAGTATGCCAATGTGAATTGGTGAAATTGGTCACTAGCCTGTTAGTGACAATTTGGAAAGCAGAGAGAGCATAACCACTGAGGTTCTGGTTAGCAGAGCCTCAGTGAGACAGTTAGTCATCACACAGGGAACATATACAGGGCAAATACTTATGGGCACTGGGGCCCAGCCTGGCAGGGTCCCAGTGACACATAGACTAAAACAACATATATACAGTGAAATATGGGAGTAACATGCCAGGCAAGATGGTACTTTCCTACAACCACCACTTCAGGTCTTTTGCAGTTCCCTCCGAGATCTGAACCGTGTCAGTAAGATTTCTGTGATACTGTGCCAACTGGAAATTTAGGTCCCACTGCAGAGCCCTCATATGCCATTTGGCATGTTTGACTAACATGATGCAGGAAGCCATGAGTCCCAACAGCCTCAGAGTCTGTCTAACTGAAATCTAAGATAGAGGCCAAAACATCGGTTTCATAACCTGAATATCCTGGACTCGCTGCTCAGGAGGATAAACCCGAAACTGCACTGTGTCCAGAACAGCCCAGATGAAAGGGAGCTTCTGAGAGGGAGTCAAGTATGACTTCAGCACGTTTATACTGAACCCCAGCGAATGCAGGAGGTCTGCCGTAGTCTGAAAGTGGGTGACGAGAGACTGGGGTGTAGGACCCTTTAACAGCCAGTCGTCGAGGTAGCGGAAGACTGAAATCCCTAACCTGCACAGATGAACTAACACCACCGCCATCACCTTGGTGAACATCCGAGGGTACTGGTGGGACTGAAGGGTAGCATGATAAACTGAAAGTGCTCGTGGCTCACCTTGAACTGCAAGTAACCCCTGTGGGCAGGCAAAATGGGGATGTGAAAATACGCATCCTGAAAGTCCAGCGCTACCATCCAGTCTCCTTGGTCTAGAGCAGACAAGACCTGAGCAACAGTGAGAATCTTGAATTTCTCCTTTTTGAGGAAGAGATTGACGTTCCTTAAATCCAAGATAGGTCAAAGACCCTTGTTCTTTTTTGGAATCAGAAAGTAGTGGGAATAACAACCACTGCCTACTTTTGACATTGGGACACTTTCTATGGCTTCTTTGGGCAAGAGAGCTGTAACATCCTCGCAGATTAAGATTAAATGATCCTCCATCAGCCGTTCTTTCAATGGAGGGATAGAGGGAGGGAAAGACTGGAAGGGGGGGAATAGCCCTTCTGTATGATCTGCAAGACCCATTTGTTATGGGCCACAAGTGAGGGAGATGAAATCGAATCCTCCCTTCAACTGGATGAGCATGGTCTTGCAGAACCATACTAGGAGGGTTTGGGCGTTGTGGAAGAGGGGGGCTGGGTGGTGGCCGACCTCTGGCTAGACCCTTTGGGTCTGAAAATAACATGACCTCGTCCTCGGACTGGATGCTGTGAAGCTGGAGGACGGTGGCTGACCCGTGGTTGGCCTGGTACCCCGCCCCTACTGAAGCCTCAAAAGGGATGAAAGGCAGACTGCTGGCGAGCAGGTGCCAAGAGGCCCAAGGATCTGGCCGTAGCTTGAGAGTCCCTGAACCGCTCAAGCGCTGGGTCTGCCTTCACTCCAAAAAAACCTGAGCCATCAAAGGGCATGTCCATCAGATTTGCCTGGACATCCCCCGAAAAGCCAGTAGTCTGAAGCCAGGTGTGCCGACGAAGGGCCACTGTCGATAAAATCGCCCTGCCCAGCGAGTCAGACGTGACCAAACCACACCGAATTATAAACTTGTCTGCATCTCTCCCATCCTTGACAGCCTGAGTGAGAGTGTCCCATACACCCTCCGGGACCTGGGGCAGCACCTCTGCCACCGTATCCCATAAAGTATGTGAAAAACGGCCCAATAGGCATGAGGTGTTTAAGGACCTCAATGCCAGGCTGGAGGAAGAAAACATTTTCTTCCCAAGTTGGTCCAGCCTCTTGGATTCCCTACCCGGGGGAGTGGAATGGAAGGCACCATGGGATGTGGAGGCTTGGACCACCAAGCTCTCCAGAGTGGGGTTGTGGGTGAGGAAATTAGGGTCGGTAGGAGCTGGTCGATGGTGGCAGCCAATTTTCCTGTGACACCTCGTCAGCTGACGGCCATGGCAAATTCAAAGTCCACTTGAACTTCTACTTCTTGTGGCTCTTCCCCGAGTGCCCAAGGACCTTGAGTTCAAAGGAGAGGACTTGGGGCTCCTGGAGCGTTCCCGCGACCTCCTCCTCCTCGAGCAGGAAAGTGACCTCCTAGGAGTCACGCCAACCAAAGCCAACTGCTGGGCTGCCATGTGTAGGAGGCTGGCCAACTTTTTAAATAAAAGAGAAAAACGTTTTCAAACGTTTCAAAACTTTTAGAAACTTTTTAGAAAGTTTTCAGAAAGAGAGTTACACTGTTTAGGTTAACTGTGTATATTTGTAAGTATTTGGAATATGTTTTTCTTTTGAAAAGCACCAATGACAAAGTGGTAAAGCAGTTATAAGTACTTATCCCACCTCTGCCACCAATGCAGGAGGCTGGCCTGGCTTATAGTGGGTACCTGATGGTACTTACACCTTGTGCCAGGTCCAGTTATCCCTTAGTAGCAGATTAGTAGTGTTCTAGCAGCTTAGGCTGATAGAGGTAGCTATAACAGAGCAGCTTAGGCTGAACTAGGAGACATGCAAAGCTCCTCCTGTACCACTTATATCATATAGGTACTATATCATAAGAAACACAAAAATCAGAGTTACTAAAAATAAAGGTACTTTATTTTAGTGACAATGTGCCAAAAATATCTCAGAGGATATACTCCCTTAGGAGGTAAGTAAAATACACCAAATATACACACAAACCAAAATCAGGTAAGTAAACAGTTAGAAAAGTAGTGCAAACACTGTAGAATATAATAGGATGCAATAGGCCTAGGGGCAACACAAACTATGTACTAAGAAAGTGGAATGCGAACCACTTGGGGACCCCTGGCCTAGTGTAGTGTGTTGAGGGTCGCTGGGAGTGTAAGAAAACACTAAGGGTGTCCAAGATACCCCACCCCAAGACCCTGAAAAGTAGGAGTAAATTGATACTACTTCCACAGAAACACACAAAAGTCGTGATAGGAGATTCTGCAACTACCACAACAGACTACAAAGTACTGTAGATGGATTCCTGGACCTGAGGACCTTTAAAGTAAGGGGGCCAAGTCCAAGAGTCACGAAAGTGTCCAGGGGGGGCAGCAGCCCACTAAACCCCGGATGAAGGTGCAAAATGGCTGCCTCCAGATGGAAGAAGCTGAAGATTCTGCAACAACGAAAGGTGCCAGGAGCTTCTCATTTGTGCAGAAGATGTTGCACGGAGTGTTGGAGGATGCAGCGCTGTTTCTTTGGAGAAAGACCGCAAACAAGCCTTGCAAGCTGCAAAGGTCACGGTTGAAGAAAAAGGGTGCTGCCCAGGCAGGACCAGGAGGCGCCACTTGGAAGAGGAGACAGAGGGGGCCCTCAGCAACACAGAGAGCCCACGCACAAGAATGCAGCACCCGCAGAAGTACTTGAACACAGGTTCAAGAAAACTGAGCACAGCAGTCGTCTCAACACTACAAAGGAGGGTCCCACGAAGCCGGCGGTCAATTCAGCGAGTTGAGCAATGCAGGACGGAGTGCTGGGGACCTGGGCTAGGCTGTGCACGAAGGATTCCTTGCAAAAGTGCACAGAAACCCTAGCAGCTGCAGTTCACGCAGTACACAGGATTACTGTCTGGAGAGGGGAGGCAAGGACTTACCTTCTCCAAATTTGGACTGTTGGACTACTGGACAGTCTGGGTCACTTGGGTCTACCACCTGTGTTCCAGGGGCCACGCTTGTCAGGGTGAGAGGGGTCCCAGAGTACCAGTGATGCTGAAGTTTGGTGCCTACTGGAGCGGGGGGAAGATTCCGTTGACCCACTGGGGAGATTTCTCTTGGCTTCCAGTGCAGGGTGAAGGCAGAAAGCCCCCAGAGCATGCACCACCAGGAAACAGTCGAGAAAGCCGGCAGGATGAGGCGCTACAATGTCGCTGGTAGTTTTCTTGCTACTTTGTTGCAGTTTTGCACGCGTCCTGGAGCAGTCAGCGGTCAATCTTTGGCAGAAGTCAAAGAGGGAGATGCAGAGGAACTCTGGTGAATTCTTGCATGTCGTTATCTGAGGAAAAGCCCACTGCTGAGACCGTAAATAGCCCTCAGAGGAGGATTGGCCACCGAGTCAGGTAAGCACCTATCAGGAAGGGTCTCTGATGTCACCTGCTGGCACTTGCCACTCAGAGGCCTCCACTGTGCCCTCACACCTCTGGATTCAAGATAGCAGAGGTCTGGGACACACTGGAGGAGCACTGGGCAACACCCTTGGGGTGGTGATGAACAGGGAGTGGTCACTCCCCTTTCCTTTGTCCAGTTTCACGCCAGAGCAGGGACTGGAGGTTCCCTGAACCGGTGTAGACTGGCTTATGCAGAGAGGGCACCGTCTGTGCCCTTCAAAGCATTTTCAGAGGCTGGGAGAGGCTACTCCTCCCCAGCCCTTAACACCTATTTCCAAATGGAGAGGGTGTAACACCCTCTCTCAGAGGAAATGTTTTGTTCTGCTTTCCTGGGACTGGGCTGCCCAGACCCCAGGAGGGCAGAAGCCTGTCTGTAGGTTGGCAGCAGCGGTAGCTGCAGAGAAAACCCCAGAGAGCTGGTTTGGCAATACCCGGGGACCGTGGTGGAGCCCCGGGGATGCATGGGATTGGCACTCCAATACCAGATTTGTTATGGGGGGACCATTCTATGATCTTAAACATGTTACATGGTCATATTTGAAGTTACCATTGTGAAGCTACATATAGGTATTGACCTATACTTAGTGCACACGTGTAATGGTGTCCCCACACTCACAAAGTCCAGGGAAATTGCTCTGAACTATGTGGGGGCACCTTTGGCTAGTGCCAGGGTGCCCTCACACGTAGTAACTTTGCTTCTAACCTTCACTAAGTGAAGACTAGATATATAGGTGACTAATAAGTTACTTAAGTGCAGTAAAAAATGGCTGTGAAATAACGTGTGCATTATTTCACTCAGGCTGTAGTGGCAGTCCTGTGTAAGGTTTGCCTGAGCTCCCTATAGGTGGCAAAAGAAATGCTGCAGCCCATAGGGATCTCCTGGAACCCCAATACCCTGGGATACCTAGGTACCATATACTAGGGAATTATAAGGGTGTTCCAGTGTGCCAATTAGAATTGGTGAAAATGGTCGCTAGCCTATAGTGACAATTTTAAAGGCAGAGAGAGCATAAGCACTGAGGTTCTGGTTAGCAGAGCCTCATTGGCACAGTTCGTCACTACACAGATACACACATTCAGGCCACAAGCTCTGAGCACTGGTGTCCTGGCTAGCAGGATCCCAGTGAGACAGGCAAAAACAAACTTACATACATGTGAAAAATGGGGGTAACATGCCAGGCAAGATGGTACTTTCCTACACCATGAGCTTTAGAGACCGCTCTTTCAAAGCCTTTGGACCATGGCTCGCAGTCGAAGTACGACTTTGAGCTGTGGTCTCTGTCGAGGCACCAGAAGCACCTGATGGGGGTCCATCACCGACATGGCACGATGGCAGGCACAACA
Source organism: Pleurodeles waltl (assembly GCF_031143425.1). Taxonomy (NCBI): domain Eukaryota; kingdom Metazoa; phylum Chordata; class Amphibia; order Caudata; family Salamandridae; genus Pleurodeles; species Pleurodeles waltl. The sequence continues at coordinate 402,264,148 of NC_090437.1, forward strand.
CAGCTTAAACCCCGTCTTCCTAGACAACATTTCTCGCACAGACACGTCAAAATCTTCGACAAAACTGTTGTAAAAAGGCTTGCCAAAAAAGGCAAAGGGTAGCTTGATCCTGGACCTGGGCTTAACCGGCGCAGAAGGAAAAGAACTAACATACGTGCGTCAGAGTAGTGCCTTTATAGGCGACCATGACGTCACAGACGGCTCCAACAATGCTGACGAAGCCACGCGGAGCTGGGTGATGCACGGGGATCCGAACGACACCACCCAATGGCAAGCGCAGGGTATTGCTCAGCCAAAGATTCTGGATTTGATTCTGACGCCAAGGAATTCAAAGGAAAGGAATCTACAGCTAGAAGACAGTATCAGATATTGCCCAAAATAGTGGTTTACCAGTTAGACAAGTGCTGTACTATTTCATGGGGGGCTTCCACGTTCATAAAGCTGTTCTGTCTGAGGTATCTATGACCTGTCATCCTGATTTGTCTGTAGCCTTGCAGAAGAGATTTTGTCCTTGCTGCTTGCGAAGAACGATACAGATATATCACCTACGATCATTGTGCGTCCCCGCATATAGCGTTCCATAAGTACCCACTCAGGACGCTCCAGGTCTTTGCTAAAATGATACCCCTGTAGTAGCCGATGCTATGCAACGTGGTACCTATTTGGGAGTCGTAGGCCACCTGGAATTGTAGCAAAGTGTGTTTGGACATAGCTAATCATGACCTCTTGTCTTGCCAGATATATCTTTTAATGGCTGTGTATATTAGACAAAGATGTGATGTAGTGACTGGTAGAGGCAGCATACTGAAGATATAGTTAAACCCTGGGAATACAACTATCTTCACAGTTTGGACTAAGCCCATAGTGACAATTGTAGCTTGCTCCATTTTATGAACTCCTGATGCATTTAATCGATCAATACAGTCATGCTGTCATTGAACATCACTTGAAAGTTGGACGTGGACTTGGACATCGACCAGCATAGATGTGTATGGAGGGCCTCCCTGGAAGTGTAGGCCATAAACGGTAAGACTTCACTTTTGATCCAGGTCATTCCTTAACTCGAGAGCTCCGAGAGGGACGATATGGTGGACATCAAAGCTGGCAGGGAGCATTCAAGGGAAACTATAGTGAGAAGGCTATCATCTGCAAATTGCATAATTTCAGGTTGATGGCTATAGTGTTGATTCCCTGAATGTCTTCCGAATAGCATATGGCGGTTGCAAGTTAAGAGCTATTAAAGAGAGTAAGGGTGACAGAAGTCATCCTTGGCTCATGCCACAGCCTATAGTCATTGAGTCTGACAAGAAACCACTGCAGCTGATCACAGCCTTTTGTAAAGTATGTAGCCATTGTGTCATCTAGAGGAACTACGGGCCAATATGTCTTCTGGACATTAAACAGGAAAGGTAGCTCCATTCTACACTATTGAAAGCCTTCTTGGCATCAAGGGAGAGGGCAAATTTCTCATCCTCGACACTTGGGTTTTCCAGCACATGTGTAGAAGTGTTTGCATATGATTACTTGGCTAGGAACAAATTCCAATTGAGATTTGCTTATTAAGAGGTGAATGAGGCAATACTTTAATCAGAAATGTCATGGTGCAGTTAATCAGAACCATCAGCCTGTAGTTTCCACAGTAAAGAGGGGGCCCTCCCAGGTTCGGGAATGTGAGATATAAATGCTTTGTTGAATTCTGGTCTTAATCTGCATGCTACCGAAGTTCCCTAAACACTTTAGGGGCGGGACTGAGTATCTAGCTGTAATTTTGTAATATTCGATCAGGAAACTATCTTCACCAGGTATTTTGTTCATGCCATGAACGAGTTTTCAGCACAATCGTTAGTTAGGGCTTCTGAAGTGTACAGTGTGGAATAGAAGGCAGTAAAAGACTTGGTAATATCTCTTGGATTAGTGAGCAGGATGCATGCATCATAGATTGTCGGAATCGCTGACCTGACTTCCCTTTGTTTCAACTGGAGAGCAAGGAATCTACCAGCATTTCCCCCTGTTTGTAATGGAGTTATTTGAACTGATGTAACATCTTGTCTGCCCTGCTAGTAAGTAGTAACTTTAGTTCATATTTCTTGGTGTTCACTAGTCGCAGCCAATGATTAGAGGTGTCTGATTAGCACTTTGAAGGCGGGATATTTCCACTTCCAGTAATGCACTTTTGTAATGTTGGTGTTTGCGGCTTGCAGACGCATCTTTCATCATCAAACCTGGTCTTGTGATGAGGAAAATGATCCTGAGTTAAGATGTAAGGAGTCTTTAAGCTACTGTAGTAGTTTTTTCTTTTCCTCAGTATGGTTCAATTTTAAAGTGTCTTGTCTCCAGTTTCTGACTTTTGGAGTTAAGAAATTCAGGTCTGGTTGCAGATAGATCATGGCATGGTCAGTGATGCTGAAAACTCCTATTGCGCAGCTGATACCTCTAGAAAGGACATTGGTATGATTCAAGAAATAGTCCATTCTGGATGCTGTTCTGGGTGTGGACAATAGGAAAGTGTAGCCTCGGTCAGTTGGATGCGTGATGAACCAGTGATCAACCTGCAAGTGATCTGAGTTTAGTACTTTCAGTAGGCCTCTAGCTGCTCTGTGTCTGAAATTGGGCCTGCTGGAATGGTCCAGTACTAGATTAGGAGCCAAATTCTAATCATCGCCGATCAGAAGTATCATTTAGCTCATTTCATTCGGATTCTATATAGTAAGGCAATAAAGAGGGTTTTCCTAGCGTTGGGTGCATAAATAGATCCAATACATAAGATGAGCTGCTGGATAGTTAATTTAACGAAGACATAGGGGGTTATTCTAACTTTGGAGGAGTGTTAATCCGTCCCAAAAGTGACGGTAAAGTGACGGATATACCACCAGCCGTATTACGAGTTCCATAGGATATAATGGACTCGTAATACGGCTGGTGGTAAATCCGTCACTTTTCCGTCACTTTTGGGACGGATTAACACCTCCTCCAAAGTTAGAATAACCCCCATAGTGACCTTCCAGGTCAATCGAGGATTTATGTAGTCTTGCTGGTAGGATTTTATGGATGAGGATGGCAACTCCTTTGGGCCAGTAACATCTGAGAAGTCCTTGCACACCTAAGCCCATTTCAGGTTGTTTGTTTCCATAGACGGGAAATGGACTCTTGCAGAAGACCTATAGCTGTCCTTTTAGATCTGAAGCAAGAGAGGATTTTCTTGCACTTCACAAAATGTGTGTTATCTTTTACACTGTGCAACCAGATGGAGAGGGCTCTATTTGTGCACATTAGGGGGTGTTAAAAGGCGCATCGGTAGTAGGGGAACTTGGAGGATTGGCTATGAGCAGATAAGCAGGAAGTCCTTTGCATACGAATGTGCAAGTTGAAGAAGATATCAAGAGCATTAACCTATCCTTACTTTGTGACTGTGCCTTTGTCGAGGCACTGGTGAGTTGCCACCTGATGTCAAGAAGTGTGGTTGCATTCTCTGATCTGGCCTCGCAAGCATATAGCATTGTTTCCACAGGACAAGGGCCCATAGCGTCCAGGAAGGATTCTGATTTTTGGGGGTCTTTGCACTCTCTTGTCCTGCCACCTGCTGTAAATAACATTGTTACTGGATTAAGAAGACCATAGTTGATGTTCCTATGTCTAAGTGCTGAGTGAAGGGGAAGGAACATCTTCCTGGACAGGTTTTTCATAGGCAATGTTTATTACGGACTCTTTGAAATGTGTTTCTTAGTCGGCAGTCGCATAGCATACAATATAATAGGAAAGCATACATGTGAGCGACACAGAAGAAATAGTGAATAATATTTGGTAGAGCTGTTAATGAAAATTAAACTAATAAAGCAGTGGTCCAGAAATTTAGAGCCAAGGCTCGGCACATTGGACATTTCTGGTTAGTCACATAGCCATGGATGTTGGTGTTATTAATGCAATCCCGCAAATGTGTTACAGTGCACAACAGTGTGCCATCTAAATAGAATGCAAAACATTTAACACAACAACCATAGAACGCTCAAAAAATGAAATACAGATCAACCAACAATAGCGGTAGCAACTAACCAGTGTGCGTTCATCCACCCCGGAACCTTCCCCATTGAGAGAGGAGCTGGTGGCGGCAAGCCTGGGACAGCCAAGGAAAGCGGGGCAAAATGTCTCGCATGCGAGGGGACAAGGGGGGTGGAGAACAAAAGGATGTTTAGAGCCCAACCCCATGGGATTCGCCTAGCCTCACCCATATGTGTAGGCATTAGCATTTGTCCCTACATCCACACCCCCATTCACCCTCCTGCCAACAGGTACATTCACACAAACACACCTGTACCCACACATTCATACGGACACACATACTTGTCATTTACTTTATTTGGGGATCTTGTCCACGTGCTCTCCAAGGATACATCCGAGTCTGCAACCGGTGAGCGCTCAGAGGGTGTGACTGGCTGTGATTCTCCAGCCACCAGACCTTCCAACATGTCACCCCATAACTGCAAGTCCATCTCTGCATTTTCATCAGTACAGACCAGTCGCAACCGACACTCTTTGGCCACGCTCCATTTGAGCAAGTCTGCCCTCCACCTGTCAGGTGTGGGGGGACTGGGATGCATCCAGTTGACCGTGATACATGGTTTAACCAGCACCAATACCAAGAAGGCAAACCTGTGTTTCATCAAAGTATCACTTTTCAGGTTTGGCAGTACCCCAAGCAGTCAGTGTTTAATTGAGGTCTCCACCTGGACTCACATGACCCCTCGCAATTCACACAGTATTCCATTCCAGTAAGTTTGCGGTTTGGTACAGTTTCACATCTTCTGGAGGAATACTGCCGGCTCCACCCCACACCAACGCAGGCTGAAGACTGTGTTGCATTAAATCTATGTAACCATTGAGGTGTTAGGTAAGTGCCGCACAAATGAGAGAATTGTGTGAGCTTGAAGTGGACATTGCTGGCAACCTCCTGGACCTGCGTGAATGCTCGTCTCCGCTTACCCTCCGTGAGTGGCTCAGGTAGGTCGGCTAACCATCTGTCACAAATCCCCATAACATCTACTCTACAGGTGGCCTTCAGGGCTTATCATCCTGTGGAGGAGCCTAGATCCAGCAGTAGCTGCAACATCTGGAATTCATCTGGTGCCACTGGGAACCCAGTCCAGACCTCGCAAGTTGTGCAAAAGATCTTAGTATATTTTAGGAACTGGCCGGGTTGGTTTTGAAAGCAGCCCTGTGTCTCCTCTAACATGAGGAAGGTGCCATTAAGGTATAAATCTCCAGCCGTGGAGCAATCCCCATTGTACCACTGTGTTAGGTCCATCCCGGATTGCATCTGCTGAAAACAGGGAAGCCACTGGAGGAGTAGAAGGCTGGTGTTTGGGGCCTTATGAGGCACTAGAATGAATGCCTGTTCCCAAAACCTCTGCGACCTGGCGAACAATAAACGTTCAGTAAGTTGGCACCCTCAACCTTCCCATCAGGCACCCAGGAAGGTCTGCCCCCTTGCCCCACTCTGCTAGCAAGGCCTTCTCAATATTCAGGCCATCTGAGCACCACAGGGAGAAACACTGCAGTAGTCTTGTGAAATAATACATTTGCAGTTCTGCCAGACCCAGGCCTTCGAGCTCTGTGTCCAGCTTTAGCATGTGCAAATTCACCCTGCCCCGCACTCCAGTCCACACCAGGGATATCACCAGACGCATCGCCAGGGTCTTGGCCAGGATTTTAGCATCAGCCCCCAGCATGGACAGGAGTTGGGAGGAAATGCGTTCTATCAGATTTTTGCCAGGATTCACAGCATGATGATATTGGCTTCCCACATATAGGCCCTCATTTTGAACACTACGGTTCATGCTGGCGGTCAAACTACTGACCGCCAGCGTCCCCGGATCCCCGCCGGCCGTATTAAGAACATTCCTGTGGGCCAGCGGGCGGAAACATTGTTTCCGCCGGCCCACAGGAATGCCTGGCTGGGAAAATCGGGCAGCGACCTGCACGATGGGCAGTGCAGGGGCCCCCAGGGGTGCCCCGGTGCACCCCTTCTGCCAGCCTTTCCCTGGTGGGGAATCCCGCCAGGGCAAGGCTGGAGGCTGAGGAATCATTATCCCAGGGGCAGCACCGCTGCCCTGTCGGATAATGATTCCGACCGCCGCCAGGCTGCTTGACGGAAGCAGCCTGGCGGTGAGTGAGGGCCGCCGATGGCGTTCATTATGTTCATTATGTGGCGGTGTGGCCCGCTGTAGGAAAGTACCATCTTGCCTGGCATGTTACCCCCATATTTCACTGTATATATGTGTTTTAGTCTATGTGTCACTGGGACCCTGCCAGCCAGGGCCCCAGTGCTCATAAGTGTGCCCTGTATGTCTTCCCTGTGTGATGCCTAACTGTCTCACTGAGGCTCTGCTAACCAGAACCTCAGTGGTTATGCTCTCTCTGCTTTCCAAATTTGTCACTAACAGGCTAGTGACTAAATTTACCAATTCACATTGGCATACTGGTACACCCATATAATCCCCTAGTATATGGTACTGAGGTACCCAGGGTATTGGGGTTCCAGGAGATCCCTATGGGCTGCAGCATTTCTTTTGCCACCCATGGGGAGCTCTGACAATTCTTACACAGGCCTGCCACTGCAGCCTGAGTGAAATAATGTCCACGTTATTTCACAGCCATTTACCACTGCACTTAAGTAACTTATAAGTCACCTATATGTCTAACCTTCACCTGGTGAAGGTTGGGTGCAAAGTTACTTAGTGTGTGGACACCCTGGCACTAGCAAAGGTGCCCCCACATCGTTCAGGGCAAATTCCCCGGACTTTGTGAGTGCGAGGACACCATTACACGTGTGCACTGTACACAGGTCACTACCTATGTACAGCGTCACAATGGTAACTCCGAACATGGCCATGTAACATGTCTAAGATCATGGAATTGTCCCCCCAAAATTCCATGATCCACCGGGTCTCTAGCATAGTACCCGGGTACTGCCAAACTGCCTTTCCGGGGTCTCCACTGCAGCTGCTGCTGCTGCCAAACCCTCAGACAGGTTTCTGCCCTCCTGGGGTCCAGGCAGCCCTGGCCCAGGAAGGCAGAACAAAGGACTTCCTCTGAGAGAGGGTGTAACACCCTCTCCCTTTGGAAATAGGTGTGAAGGCTGGGGTGGAGTAGCCCCCCCCCCCCCCAGCCTCTGGAAATGCTTTGATGGGCACAGATAGTGCCCATCTCTGCATAAGCCAGTCTACACCGGTTCAGGGATCCCCCAAACCTGCTCTGGTGCGAAACTGGACAAAGGAAAGGGGAGTGACTACTCCCCTGACCTGCACCTGCCCAGAGCTCCTCCAGTGTGTCCCAGACCTCTTCCATCTTGGAAACAGAGGTGTCTGTGGCACACTGGACTGCTCTGAGTGGCCAGTGCCAGCAGGTGACGTCAGAGGCTCCTTCTGATAGGCTCTTACCTCTCTTGGTAGCCAATCCTCCTTCCTAGGTAGCCAAACCTCCTTTTCTGGCTATTTAGGGTCTCTGCTTTGGGGATCTCAGCACATAACGAATGCAAGAGCTCATCAGAGTTCCTCTGCATCTCCCTCTTCACCTTCTACCAAAGGATCAACCGCTGACTGCTCAGGACGCCTGCAAAACCGCAACAAAGTAGCAAGACGACTACTAGCAACCTTGTATCGCTTCATCCTGCCGGCTTTCTCAACTTTTTCCAGGTGGTGCATGCTCTGGGGGTAGCCTGCCTCCTCTCTGCACCAGGAGCTCTGAAGAAATCTCCTGTGGGTCGACGGAATCTTCCCGCTGCAACCGCAGGCAACAAAAGACTGCATCACCGGTCCTCTGGGTCCCATCTCAGCACGACGAGCGTGGTCCCTGGAACTCAGCAACTCTGTCCAAGTGACTCCCACAGTCCAGTGACTCTTCAGTCCAAGTTTGGTGGAGGTAAGTCCTTGCGTCCCCACGCTAGACTGCATTGCTGGGTACCGCGTGATTTGCACCTGCTCTGGCCCCTGTGCACTCTTCCAGGATTTCCTTCGTGCACAGCCAAGCCTGGGTCCCCGACACTCTAACTTGCAGTGCACAACCTTCTGAGTTTTCCTCCGGCGTCATGGGACTCCCTTTTGTGCCTTAGCATGGACTCCGGTTCACTCTTCTTCCAAGTGCCTGTTCAGGTACTTCTGCGGGTGCTGCCTGCTTCTTTGAGGGCTCCCTACGTTGCTGGGTGCCCCCTCTGTCTCCTCCTCCAAGTGGCAACATCCTGGTCCCCCCTGGGCCACAGCAGCACCCAAAAACCTCTACAGCGACCCTTGCAGCTAGCAAGGCTTGTTTGCAATCTTTCTGCAAGGGAACACCTCTGCAAGCCTCATCGCGACGAGGGACATCCATCCTACAAAGGGGAAGTTCCTAGTCCTCTTCTTTCTTGCAGAACTCCAAGCTTCTTCCAACAGGTGGCAGCTTCCTTGCACCCTCAGCTGGCATTTCCTGGGCTCCTGCCCACTCTCGACACTGTCGCGACTCTTGGACTTTGTCCCCTTGTCTTACAGGTACTCAGGTCCGGAAATCCACTGTTGTTGCATTGCTGGTGTTTGTTCTTCCTGCAGAATCCCCCTATCACGACTTCTGTGCTCTCTGGGGGTAGTAGATGCACTTTACACCTACCTTTCAGGGTCTTGGGGTGGGCTAATTTTCTAACCCTCACTGTTTTCTTACAGTCCCAGCGACCCTCTATAAGCTCACATAGGTTTGGGGTCCATTTGTGGTTCGCATTCCACTTTTGGAGTATATGGTTTGTGTTGCCCCTATACCTATGTGCTCCTATTGCAATCTACTGTAACTTTACATTGCTTGCATTATTTTTCTTGCTATTACCTGCATAATTTTGGTTTGTGTACATATATCTTGGGTATATAACTTATCCTCATACTGAGGGTACTCACTGAGATACTTTTGGCTTCCACTTCCATCCCCGCCTATTGTGCACATGGGGGGAGCGCTAGCGCTCCCCCCAGTTCCCGTGCCTTGGATGAGGTCACCTCGTCCAAGGCATGCGAAAGGTTAAAAGGGCAAAGTCTTTAAGCATTAAAGTTAAGCATGTCTCTAATAAAGACGCATAAGAAAGTAATAACTTTTCGGTCAGGAAAAATATGGGCAGAACGACTGCATGAAGGCAAGGGCAGAATGTCTGTGTTCTCTCAGAATGAATGACCCTCTTCTCACTGTACAGTGTTGTTAAGTCAAAATTGTTAAAACTGTCCCCTAGTCCCTATTGGTTAGTTAATCATATGTTTGCACTTTGTCCAATAAAACTAAAATCTCAAATCTATGAATTCTAATATTACTCCGTTCTCATATTGTTGATTGGTTCGTCTTGCGATGTCCTCATCATCCGGCTTGTAAGGTAACAATATTGTTGCAGCTTCTACTCTAGTCATTATCCTCATTGTTCCTGTCCTGGGAAAGTTAGTCTCACACATATCACACATAAAATGTTGCATTAGCAAGAACATCATCTTCTAGCAGTCGGTTCACACACACAAAGGCTTCCGTTAGGAGCACATTTAAACAATACAATAGAAATTCACAGTTTATTCTGCCTTGGGCAGCTATTTAATGAATGCTAAGAAATACAGCTTTTACAAGAGGTCTGGCAACTAGGCCAAGACACTCGCTAAGTTAAGGCCTACAATTAATAAAGTTAATGCTTACTGCATAACTCTTCATATGACATATTACTGCATTAGACTAATATCTATCCAACATTTCATATTATTTAATCATTGATTAGTACAATTTGTTAACATTGGTGGCCATTCTTCGTGATCACATTTTCAAATGTGTGCATTATTTTTCTACGTTATTACATTTTCTACCTAAACTTATTATTCAAAATACATAAACACTCATTAATAATTTTTATTGAGACACCTGCGCTAACAGGACCTTAGTAGTTCAGGTCTCAGAGCAATAGATGTAAACGTCCCTAAACCACTGTTTATTGTCCAGTAGCCAGCTTTCCCCATAACCCCTAAACGAGTTCTGACAACTGGGCTTTCATATGAGGCAATTCTGCAAGTAATTCGCCTCATCAACCACAGCTCTCCTTGGAATTACTATCTGCACGTAGTCACTTCATTTCCACCTTTCCTTCGCCCCTTCAACGATTATTAACATAATATGGCAATTGGGGCCTCTGAGGGCTGTAATACTTGTATAATTTGTCGGTGTTCCATTCAAGGTTTATGTAACATGGTACGTCATGTCATCAGTGTCTGTCTGGTTGTGTGACAGGAGAATCCATGACGATCCGTTCTCCAATAGTCATTTTTCATACCAACCTGAATTCTAACAGTGATGTTAAATATCTACTCGAACTTTAGTACATGATGCATGTCTGTTTGAAGTTTACCATCCGTGTTATACGTCAGGATGTGGATTAATAGTTGTGTGACAGATATGCTTGTTTCAAACTAATGTTGTAGTACTAATCTGCGTGCATTCTGATAGTTGGCCCACGGAACGTGTGCTGTAATTATGTTGTGTCTGGAAGTTTTATTGACTAATAGCTTAGGGGGAAATGTGAGCGGATATTGGACCGATTATATTTTGCTATTGATATAAGGCACGAGAGCGCTATTGGGTGAAGGTGTAGACTCGCTTATTGCAGCCTTACATTGGGATAATGTGTACCCGGCAAATAATGTTGGTCATAGCTGGATACTGGTGCAGGTGTTGAGTATCACGCCAGACGGGTTCTGATATGTCACTTCTGGGCTTTTAGCACAATTACTACTAGTATTAATGGGCACTGATATTAGTACCCAATGAGGGGCTCAATGTAACTTGAATTAGTTACAGCCATTTTTGTTTGACAAAATTAAAGCGCCTCTAATTTTGCCTTTGAACTTCTCTGTTGTTGCTGCTTTGGGCAAATGCTCTTTATATCCCACTAGCAGCCACTCTATTGCAAGCACGCGGCTCTAGCACCCTTAGGAGCCACACTATTAAATGCATGCTCTACCATTGTTTGCATTTCCAGTTCATCAGTTGTTTTCATCAGCTGTTCAAAGGCGACTCAATCTGCCAGCTTTCCATTCCCCTCCAAAGGATGACCAGCAGCAGGATTGCTCCGTGCATCAGCTCAGATATTGTCATACTAAGCCGACACCACTCGATGGAGTGGCCATTGAATCATATATGGCTTCTCCTGAGGTGGCTATCACGAGGGCGCGTTTCTGTGAGGGATTATTTTGCGGTGCTGAACAGGTGGGAACCTCTGCTTGTTAGAGTTTGAGTGGGAGTGAGCTGCTAAATATACTGTAGGAGACGACCTGTAAACACTGTTCTGTGGTTGTGGTGTGTGAAGAACGATGATATGGGAAGGTAAACGTCTAAATCATGGTTCAGATTAGGGAACTCTTGGGGAATCCCACCGGTCCAGGCTTGCCTGGCCAGTGGTGGGTGATGCTGAATTTGAAGGAATATCCTAGTGGTCACTGTTCTTGTGGTTTCACTGTCCTGTCGGGCACACCATAAAATAAATCATCACTTAATATGCTTAATACCATATTTGACCTGGATATATTGAATTACACTGTAGCATTTGTATAGCACATCGCACCACAGGTGCTGCGTAGAAGGCCTACATGGGTGATCACTTAAGTAGTCCATACTGGTTCCGTCACCACGTTTAATATCAGGAGTAAATTAATTCATGAATAAACAATAATACATCTTATGTGCATTATGAGTATGTATATACAACTATTAAACTGAATTGAAGATCTGTAAAGATAAAACTATTGAACGGAATTGAAGATCTGATAAGAACCACATTGACTGGCATATCAAACCAATGAAGTAACACATACTGTACCTTGATCTCCTTGGCTATCCGTGGGTTTTATTTCATAATTTCCTTTTGTTTTTGCTTTTGCTCGTCTCCTAGCAGCCAGAGGCTTCTTGAAAGCGGACGACGTAATTATTACCTGCTTTATTCCTACAAAACATAGTCCAAAATAATATTACTTTATATACCTAGGGGAAGCAATTAGTAAATTATGAAGCAGCGTTATTGGTAACGAGAACCAACAGGTAAAATATGTTCCTTGTATAAAATGACTGTAATATATTTCGTTCTTTTTCATTATTCATTAGGGCATTATATGATATACAAAATAGAAGACGTTAAAAATATTGGAAAGTGCAGCATGCGTCAATAAAAATACAAACAAGTACATCAAGCAATAAAGAAAAATCCATAGAATAATACGCTATAGGTTTGACTGGTCATGACTTTGACACCGAACCTCTTGACGGGTTCCAAATGCGCTTTAATCTGGTACTGTGCCTGGCAATATGAAGAATTGGCATTTCAAGTGAACAAATATTTAAAAAATGTTGCCACCACGTTTTGTGATTAGGAGCTCTGGTTAATTGCCATTGCCGGGCCAAAACTAGCCTGACCAAGGAAATGCCGAAAAAGTAGATCTCTGCTACTGCAGGTGAGATCCGAGGGGAGTGCTGTAGTATTATCGACTTGTGGCCCCATCTGCAATCAGTACGAACCACGCCATTCAATTTCTGAAAGCAGCATATATGTGAACCGCACCTTCTCCATCAACTCCACATTGGAAGCATTGCCTGTTCTGCCTTTTCTTCATTTTATTTAGTCAATGCGGGGAATATATACAAATCGTCCAGAAACTTAAAATGATGAGCCTTGACTCAGGAACCATTCCGGACTGTTATTGCCAGGCTGGTACTGTTTTCAATTTTCTTAGGTGTCACTTTAACCCCCAAAGAGGCACTCACTTTCGCAGCCCTGTGTCGAAATAAATTGTCTCCCCCTTCGATTTCGGCTGCCAGAATTACTTTATAGGATAAAATTATATTCCTTTTATGAGTTAAAGCCATAAGGAACTCAAGGAATATATTCTGCACACAGTTAATCTCGTTTCCCAATAAATCTGAAAAAAAACTGTTAAAGCTAGAGAAACCTAAAAAAGTTCTGATAGGGAAGAGATAGCTGCTGTTGTAATGCCTCAAAAGAAAGCAAAGTGGCATCCTCAAACAACTATCCTAACGTGTAAAGTTCAATCTCCCCACAAAAACTAAGCTCACTCTGATGAATAGATAATTGGAAATTCTGGTTGAACTCCAAAAGCGGATATTGATCATAAGGTGCCATACAAGGGCATACGTTATTTAAATACTCCCAAATTTGGTGATAGACCGGTCAGTCTTAAACCTTGGGCCTGATTCACAACGGTAAACTTAGAAAAAAAGTCTAAGTTTAGACCAAAATTCTAAGTTTAGACCTATAGTCTAACTTTACTAGTAGTAAAGTTACACTTTTGGTCTAAGTTTAGACTTCTGGTCTAAACCTAGATCAAAAGTCTAACTTTACTAGTGGCCTTATTAATAGCCAGCCACCAAAAATTGCTCCACCCGTAGAAATTCAATCCCATCCCCTTTCCAACCATGACCTCATCACTGCCAACAGACCCACTGGCCAAATACCCAAAATCCCTTTTTCCTCTTTAAACCAAGATTGGCCCAGCTCCGTCAAAACAGCTAGTATTTTAATGAATAAGCCCCATATGGTCTCAGTTCCCCTTTCAAAAGGAACCGCCCCATGGAATAACTCAGTAACTAATCCGGGAGATGGCAACCCCACTTGGGAGCACCCGCAAACAGAACACCAGAAGAGTGACAAGATCAGGGGTCTGCCAGATCCAAAAGTGCTCCATTTACCACCAGAATCATGTCATTATGTGCTCGTTATATCGAATGTTCCTGAACTCAAACCTCATTCCACTGAATCTTTTACCGAACTTAAAAACAAGGTCATCCATTGGTTGCACGTGAATGCGGGGTTTGCTTTTTCCATGACACCCTCAATACTGATGGTGAGAAGGGTAGGGTGGGTGGGTTCCCTAGCGAAGATCGGTTCAGGGGACTGCATAGTTATCAACTTCAATTCTCCTGACCTTGTCCAACGGCTCTTTTTAAACGCTAATAGACCTTATCCTATAACTGAAAAAGCCTCCCTTTGCAGGTTACAAGTGTTTTATCCACCTCCCATGCCAGCTTGGAGTAGACAACTGCCAACGTTATACGGGGCTCCCCCGGCTATCCACACACAGTCTATCCCTGCACTTGGCCCTAGATGCCCTTCGTCATCTCTTTCTGAGACAGACTGACTAGGAGATGACCTTTCAGAAGTGGCTCCGAGCAATGGTGAGGCTGAGGACATTCACCCTACTGCCCTCAGCATCTCTAACTCTGTTGCCCCTTCGACCTTGGCAGATCCTGTTAATCAGGGATCACCCACAAGCACCACAAGCCAAGCCAGCGAGGAATGTATTCCGTACCTGTCAACTGTTCCACACATTCTGGGGTCCACCCGTATGGCCAACCTACCAAATTTAAACATAGCTGGGGTCACATCCAGCGAGGTTTACAAGGCACATAGCGAGAAAGCCACTGGTCCTAATATACCTGAGGGAAATAGCATGGTTCCTAGCAGTTCCTCCCCCTGTAGGAAATATCCTCAGAATAAAGCAGGGTCCATAAAAACAGAGGATCTCGATAAGGTACTCAGCTGGAATATAGCAGGGTTGGAAAGCAAATTACAAAACCCAGGATGGGGCAATCTTATTGATGATCACCTGATCTGCCTCTTCCAAGAAACGTGGGCATTAGAACCCAAATATAGACTAGGCTTTAAAAGCTATTGGGTTCCAGCATGCAAGTCATCTTCTGGGAGACCATCGGGAGGGCTGCTTGTGTGGATCAATACTTCTCTTAGGTGCAAGATAGAAGAAATAGATACGCGTTGCCCTGACTTGCAAGTCCTATTAATAATGATTTCTGAAGAGAGACCTTTACTTTTAATTAATATCTATAACAGGAATGTGAGCCCCCACCCTGATTCTGATGTCCGGTCCATTTTGGACAGTTTTCTTAAAAACAATCCCTCCTTCTTTGTTTTGATTGGAGGGGATTTTAATGTCACTTTCGAACCTAATCCTCTAGTCCAAGGAATATGTAAAGAAGAGGATGCCCATTGGGGCATCCCTCAGCTAGTCTCCAACAAAAGACCAAGGCTGAATAAATCTGCGCGCTTACTGGCCGACATCACACTAGCCCATGGCCTCCGAGCCTGCAACGGTCGCTCGCGCTCGGATGTAAATTTGCAAGCTACCTTTAGGCGCGGAGGGCTCAGCAGTCGTATTGATTATATATTTCTTGACATCCGACTGTGGAGCCACATGTTCGATATGAGGGTCCAAAAGCAAATTGAGAGCGATCATGACCCGTTGATCTTATCGACCAGAGGACTTTTTCCTTCATTTAATGTGCCCTACTCTAAGATCCATGCCTCCCAGCTGGCCCTAACTAATAACAGATGCAACCTAAAATGGGAATCTGTTATTTCTTCCCCAAAACACCTGGCATCTATTTACAACCTGCTTGCCAACCAGATGGAGTGTATGATCCGGCTAAACGAGAATGGGGAGGGTGACAGAGTCTTAGCAGCCCACACTGATTTGTTTCAATCTTTAAAGCATCTTTTTACAAAAAAGATTCTTAATAATCCTAACAAAAAGCACTGCGCTCCTTGGTTTGACAATTGTTGCAGAGAAGCACAACTATCTCTCCTGGAAGCAATAAAAGAAGGCCATGTTGGGCTGTTAAGAACAGCCAGAAAGGTTTATAAGAAGGAATGTTCTAAGGCACGCAGAAGCTGGGAAGAGGCCAGATGGGTTATTATTCTGGAGACTGCTAAATCCAATAACACATCTAGGTTCTGGAAACTAATAACTGATGACTGTAGTAATTCCCCTGCCGCACCTGGCTCCTCAATTCTCTCAGCATCATGGGTAGAGCACTTTGGGCAACTATACGAAGGGCCATCAGAAGCATCTCTGTGTGCCCCTGATGCCTCAATAAACCAAGAGACCACCCTGATCACATTCTCTCCAACCGAAACAAGAGCAGCAATAGACTCATTGAAATGGGGAAAGGCCCCTGGCCCAGATAAGATTCCAGGCGATCTATACAAATCAAGACCAGATATATGGGCACCATATCTCAACCTTATCTGCAATGCAATTGCAGCAGGGGCCCCCGCTCCACCCACTTGGAAAAGGGCTGAAATAGTACCCATTTTTAAAAAAGGAAATCCGAATATCCCTGCCAATTATCGTCCGTTTAGTCTCCTTGATAACTCCCAAAAAATCTATGCAAAGCATCTTCTGCT
Source organism: Pleurodeles waltl (assembly GCF_031143425.1). Taxonomy (NCBI): domain Eukaryota; kingdom Metazoa; phylum Chordata; class Amphibia; order Caudata; family Salamandridae; genus Pleurodeles; species Pleurodeles waltl. The sequence continues at coordinate 402,280,385 of NC_090437.1, forward strand.
CCATCTTGAGGAATGGATTATGGAGTCTGAAGCTCTTTCTGACCTACAAGCAGGATTTAGACCTGCAGTGAGTACAGTTGACCAAGCCCTAAGATTCATGTCAATAAAATGGAAGAATGTTGACCTGGGGAGGGGTAATCTCTATGTGGTCTTCATAGACCTCAGAGCCGCATTTGATTTGATCCCCAGGAACCTTCTATGGTCAACATTATCAAATATGGGAGTGCCATCTGGTCTCCTGAAACTCATTGCTCAACTGCATGAAAATACTTTCGCTCAAATTAGATGTGGCCAGGGGGGCGAGTTGACTGACCCCGTAGCTATTAAAAAAGGAGTTAGACAGGGATGTGTCCTGGCACCCACTCTTTTTTTGCTATATATCAATAATTGCATCCACTACTTAGAGAACTGTATAAATGATTCACCTAAATTGGTTGGGAAAAAAATCCCGTGTCTGCTATATGCAGATGATACAATTTTGATATCCAAATCGCCAATGGGAATCCAAAACCTGATCAACCAATTCTGTGTTTTTTGTAGTGACTATGGTCTGGATGTAAACATTAAGAAAACAAAACTTATGATATATAGTACCTCCAAGAAACGATCGCGCGTTAGCATAGAAATGAACTCGATTCCATTGGAGAAAGTAGAAGAGTCTGACTATTTGGGTTTCAGACTATCGACCACAGGCAAATGGAAGGCAGCCATTGACAAAGGGGCTCTCATTATAAGCCAGAGAGGTGGGGCCCTTGTCCGTAGATCGAGAAAGGCTCTGAGTCCCCCCTTGAACATACTTGCGGAGATTTACAATGTCCAAATCAGAGTAGCGGCCCTTTATGGAGCGGAACTTTGGGGGTCCCACAAAAACCTCGATACTCTGCAAACCAAGGAAAATCATTTCCTTAGACAGATTGCCCGGTTAGGTATGGGCTCACCAATGACCCCTCTAAGGCTTGACCTAGGTTTAAACAGTATTAAAACCATAGCGGCCCTAAGGCCTCTCTCCTATTGGATTCGTTTATGGAAATCTGTTGAACTCAAACCATATAGGCTGGGTATAAGAGAGCTCATAGCCGCCCCCCAGGCACTGGAGAAAATTCCATGGCTGAAGGAGATGAAATCTGCCTGGGTCAAAATAGGTTTTCCTTGCTACTGGAAATATCCGGATCAAATCCCCGATAATGCAAGGAAACTTGTCACAAAAAGATATTGGGAGAAAGTTAATGAAGACTCCTTGCACCAAAAGGGGGCGGGCAGGCTAACAATGGAATTTCTCCAATTCAAGCACGAGCCCTGGGCTGAGAACTTCTTGAACCTTCCCATGCCTCCGTACGCCCGTGCTTTATATCGCCAACTAAGATATGGTACACTGCCTATTAATGGTTTTACGGCTCACTGGTCATCTAACATTGTTTCAAATGATAGATGTATCTCTCGCCAAAATTTCAAAGAAACAATAGCGCATATACTATTTTTCTGCCCTTTGTATAAGAGTCCCAGAGGGAGGTGGATCATTCCCCTCTGCAAAAATATGTCATTACAGGATAGAGCAAACGCCACCAGAATCTGTACATATGACTCATCCTCCTTGGTAGCTATTACAGTTACCAAATATTTATCGGAGGCCTGGTACATCCGGCGTAGGCTTATTGTATCAAAGGGCATGTGAGCCATCCTGACAATAGTCGACAGAAGGAGTCTCAACTGTTATTTTCTAGTAGTATCAGTAGGAATTTTTAGTAGGAACTTGTTGCCCTCTATATGAACAATAGAGATTGTATAAGCTTATAGAGCCTTTTTTTTTTGCTGAAATCTGATAGGCTTCTTGTTAAAGTACATTATATCTAAATGGGAACTCTATTTGTTTTTTCGATTGACGAGGGCCAGGTCTTACGGGAAAATAACTGCACACATTAGTATGTTAGACAGAATTTTATATCCTAGCTTTTATCTTTTTTCTCTTAACATTTTTAGCCATGTCTTATTTATTGTACTTTTTATCTACGATCAAATACTTAGTCCTGTTGATTTTATTGTTATACTGTCCTGATTATTACAGTTTTTTATATTGCTATTACGTTTTTTTTAACAAATATTATTTATCATGTATGAGTGTTATCTTTGTTACTCTAAATGGTCTAGATCTCTAGACCGAATGAACTCAAATTAAAATAAATAGTAGTAAAGTTAGACTCTTGGTCTAAGTTTACGTTTGTGAATCAGGTTCTTAGTCTGCTTGAAGTAAACTGTATAGATAATGCCTGTGTGGTGTTTAAAATCTGACCCCGGGGGAGATAGTCCGAACATATTGATCCCAATAAAAGACACTCTGCTACAGGTTCAAATAGCAGGCACACACATTCTGCCTTTACCCCGAGGCAGTTGGAGATACTGTATCTTGCAACTCTGCTTTTTAAAGCTTCATATGAACCGTTGTCAAAGTGATTGAATTTTATTAAAAAAGCTTTTAGGGAGATATAATGGTATTCATCTAAATACATGCAAATATCAGGGTAAAATAATCATTTTAATTTAATAAGATTGCAACTCACAATAAGCCCCACATGTTGTTGAATTCATTTGTTGAAAGTCTCAGAGTGAGAAAACAGGGCTGATTGCAGAGGCCCCCCTAACTTTGTGCCCCATATTTCACTTTTTGTCGGTGCTTTCCTGATTCTGATGGTGCCCTGCGTACTGCTAACCAGTCCCAGGGCCTGCGCTCTGTGTAAAATGAGTATGCACATTAGGCCAATTATAATTGGCTATGCTAACCTACCCATAAGTCCCTAGTATATGGTAGGGCATGTAGGTTTAGGGACCCCAGCATAGGTAGTGCACCCATAGGTTGCTGAGGTTCCTGGTGTCTTTTTAAAGGCTGACCTGCCTTGCTGGTTGCTTCTAAACTAAAGTTATATGCAAACTTGGCTAAACTTAGTCCTAAACTACTTTATTTTTACATACGTCACCCCTAAGTTGTGCCCTATGTGCCCCTTGGGTTGGGTGTTATGTAATTATAAGCAGGGATGTTATAAAATGTTTTATAAGCCCTGGTGAGGTAAAATAGCCAAATCTGTTTTTCCCTCACTGTAGTGAATGGCCTCCATAGCCTAAAATGGGAAAACATAATTTTAATTAACAAAGTCCCCTTAAGTGCCAGATACCTTGAGTTTGGTATCAAATTAATTGTTAAAATAAATCCCACAACTTCCAATTCTTGGATTTAATATAACTAGTTCAGGTAAAGAGTTTTAAAACTCTGCCTGAAAGTTGCCAACTTCAGCTCTGTAGTGCCCTTCTCTGATTGGCCAGCCTCTACCTTAAGGTATCTGGCACTTAAGGGGACTTTGTTAATTAAAATAAAGTCTCCTCATTTTAGCCTATGGAGGCCATTCACCACAGTAAGGGAAAAACTAATTTGGCTATTTTACCTCACAAGGACTTATAAAACAAAGTTATAAGGTCCCTGCTTATTGTTTCATGGCACCCAACCCTAGGGGCACATAAGGCATACATTAGGGGAGAATTATATGTAAAAATAAGGTAGTTTAAGACTTTAGAAGTACTTTTAATTCCAAAGTCGAATTTGCAAATGACTTTAGTTTAAAAGCAGCCATTAAGGCAGGCCTGCCTTTAAAATGCCACTCGGCACCTCAGCAGTGCACCTATGGGTGTGCTACCTATGCTGGGGTCCCTAAACCTACATGCCCCATTATATACTAGGGACTTATGGGTAGGTTGACATAGCCAATTATATTTAGCCCAAGTTACATACTCATTTTACACAGAGCACAGACCCTGTGATTGGTCAGCAGTACCCAAGGCACCATCAGAGTCAGGAAAACACCAGTAAAAAGTGAAAAATGGGGGCAAAAAGTTAGGGGGCCTCTGCAATCAGAATTTTTTCCCACATTTCTCAATTCGGGTTTCTTGATGTTGCCTTTCTTATGCTTCCACAAACACTTTAGTCAGTTTTATTTTTCTTACATGTAGGTATAAATCAATTCTTGTCGTACAAAATCCATATGTGCAGCTGGGCAAAAGTTTAAAGTAAAAGTTCTTTAATGATGGCATTTCTGTGTCAAATAACTCTGTACTAGAGGGATTAATTATACTTAATTCTTAAATTTCTGTATTTATCTGTTTCACCTTTGTCTCCCTCTTGTCCATGCTCCATGCTCCTGGCTGTTCTTTTTCTTTGTCCTCTTCTACCCCTTCTTGTCTTTTTAAGTTTTTGCCTTACATCCAGTCTCTTTCCTTCCCTTTCAGATATTCAATGTTTCCACTTTGCTGTTGCTGCTGAAGTGAGAAGTCCATCTTGTTTAACAATGCTGAATCTTTGTCTTTTGAAGTCATGCTGTAGGTCCTTTCTTCACTCATATCAGTATCTGCTAGTGCCAATTCACTGCTTAAAACTGTTCTTTTTGCAATGTCTAATTTTTCTCTGTCTTACATTTTTGTACTTCCTTGCAAATGTGAAATTTCCTTCCTTGTTCATAATCCTCTTTGTCTCTTGAACATTTGAATTGTTTTCTGCTTTTTACAACTTCTTCATGTGTTTTTATTTTTTTCTTCATTTCAGCTTGTATCTTCTTTTGTCCTCCAGTTAATTGTAGTTGCTTTTATTCCTTTTCTAACTCTTGCAGCTGGGTTTTTTATTATGTAAGGCTATTTCCGTATGTTTACATAAAATTTCAAGCAATCCCAATGATGATTTCAAAATGTGCCCTCCCCTCCCCCCATCCCTGCAGCAGCTCATTGCTTGTGTCTCTGTGGCTTGGCATTAATGTGATCTGTAATCATACTTTTTCAAACTAAAAACTTCCCCACTTTTAAATGTAGGGTAGGAATTGGTTAATCGCACTGAGCACAGTTGAGTATTAAACCGTGAAAAAGGACTGTGAAAGTATCTGTGAGCAAGGTCCAGAATGGACCAAAACACGTCAGATTTCTTGTACTTCTGCGCAGATGTGTCATTGAAAGGAATAAAGTATTTCACCATAACAGTACATCTCAACAGTAGTTGTGTAGAGCAATGTGAAGGGCAATGTATATATATACAGACACACACATATATATATATATATATATATATATATACATATATATAAAGATATCTATATATATGTATATATCTATATATATATGTATATATATTTATATACATATATTAAAAAAACAAAAGTTACAGTGATGTTATAGTTCGGATCTGAATTTGCATGCACAATCCGCAGAAATTCAGCTGTTATAGCTAAAGATATTTCAAGTAACTATAGCTCGGACCCTAAGGTAACTATAACTCATGCCCCCACATTACACCGTTTTCTCATTAATAATTCTATTGCAAATGTTGCAGTGATAATATCAATGATGGCATAGAATATGTGGGATAATTAGCTGTGCATGAAGAGACCGTGGGTTATAGTTACCTTAGGGCACAAGTTATAGTTCTTAAAATAACTCTAACCGTAACAGCTGAATTTCTATGGTTTTGTGTGTGTTCGCCTGCCCCCCCCCCTTGTTTAAGGGCCATGCCCTGGGGAGGTGGTGGTCCCCGGGGCCGTTATTAATGCCCATGGGTGTGGTGGTCCCTGGGGCCATCAAGGGGCAATGAGGGGGGTCCGCGCAGCTCCCCTCTTATTTAATGAACAAGCCCCAGGGAGGTGGTGGTCCCTGGGGCTCTTTGGAGTGCATGGAGGGGGATGAGAGTCAAACTAGTTTTGAAAAAGTTGTGAAGATTCATCAAACGGCACCAAAGTTATTGGCAAAACAAAAACAGTTTTTCCTATGGAAATTAAGTCCTACCTATAACTACCTACTGGTGACCGCCAGTAAGTAATATATCTCGGAGTATGTGTGTGTGTGTGTGTGTATATATATATATATATATATATATATATATAGATATATATATAGATATATTATACATATATACTTTATGTATAATATATATATATATATATATATATATATAGATATATTATACATATATACTTTATATATATACATATATATATATATATATATATATATATATAAGGTTACAGGGACGTTACAGTTAGAAAACTGAATTTAAAAAAAATTAAATGCACTTAAAACAACAAAGGTTAAAGGGAAGTTATAGTTAGGTTCACATTTTACTCACACAAAAACACAGAAATTCAACAGTTATAGTTATGGGTAGCGCACGTAACTAGAACTTGTACCCTAAGGTAACTATAACTCGCTCCCTCACCATCCGCTGCTAATTACCCAATATATTACATCATGCATGAGATCTTTGATAACATCATTCATAATATCGATGTAACATTCGTAGTAAAATTATGGAAGAAAAAACTGTACATGGGGGGGAGTACAAGTTATAGTTACCTGAAGACATGAGTTATAGATGCTTGTGCTAACCATAACTATAACTGCTGAATTTCTATGGCTTTGTGCAAGCAAAATGTGAGCTTAACTATAACTTCCCTGCAACCTTTAGTTGTTTAAGTGAATATATATATGTATTATCCAACACTAAATGTCCCCCTAAACGGGGTACCCCCAACCTTTCGCAAGGAAGACCAGCTGCCAAGGGAGCAGACTTGGCTGAAGAACTCAGTTAGACAAGAGGTACTCCAAAGAGGATCAGTTTATTTGCAGATCACTACAGATGTGTTTCGGTCAAAGCTTTGAACTCATAATTTCATATCTTTATATATATATATATATATATATATATATATATATATATATATATATATATATATATATATATATATATATATGTAGATATATATATATATATATATATATATATATATATATATATATGTAGATATATATATATGTATATATATAGATTGTCGAGTTGGCCCTCATTGTACTAATAAGGCTGCAGGATTGGGACAGCAGCATCACCTGAATTGTGGGGAACTGAGTTCGATCCCACACCATCGACAACTGTCTGCCCAATCCGTTTGCGGCCATCTAGCAGTCCCTCACCTTTGCCCAAGAGCAGGGGTGATTTGTGGCAGCTGAGTGCATGACATTGTGACCTTTCTGGGAAATCGTGGTAGATCAGATCTTATCCCTTTCTCCCAGTTACACTTGTCTTACACATGCAAAGACAAACAGAAGCAGAAAATGGTTCAATACATTTTATTGAATCAGCTGTGTTCTAGATAAAAAGACATGGACTACAATAATGAGGATGATAAAACATACTAAAAACAGAATGGTGAGAAGAAAAGTGAAACACAAGAAAAGTCCCATCATACTGTCACTATGTGAGATGTGTGATTCCTACCTATGCCATTACTGTTCTAGGTTGGAGCATAGCAGGATAAGCTCTAATCCTCCGTTCAGGAAGACATCATCCCCCATACCGGAGTATGGTAGAAGTGAAGAAGCCTATTGTCTACTGGGACACCTTCCCCAGATAGGCAGGGGAACCGGCAGTCTCAACAAGCAGCTGTAGTGAAGTCAAACAGCATGCAGTGGCAGTCATCGGGTTGGCACCTCCCTCTAACATGCAGGAGGCAGAGATGTTTTGTGATAAAACAGCTAGTGTTCTGAGAAAACTGTCTCCCCATGTAAAAATATGTATGTTTCTATGAAACATTAGCGATGCAATGTACCACTTTGTGCCAGGAACCCTATCTTGTTGCAGCCTTAAGCAAAACACAGAGTGAAAGAATGTCAGGATAATAAATGTAAATGCATTCCTAGGTGAAAGAACAGCAAGATAGAGAAAAATAAAACATTGCAACATCGTTTCCCAAAGAAAGAAATGGAATAAAATAAAATGTAACTGGGCTAAAGGGCACAAACAGCAGGCAATTTGCTAAAATAGAGTGCTCAAAAACACAACTAAATGGCTTCACTACAATTTCTATTCACTTAAAAAAACAAAGATTACAGGGACATTATAGCTAGGTTCTGAATTTACTTGCACAAAACCTCAAAAATTCAGGAGTTATGGTTACCTCACGTAACGATAACTTGCGCCCTTATGTAACCATAACTCGTGCCCCGGCCAGGCACAGTTTTCTAATTAATAATTTGACTGCTAATGTTATATTGATATTTTCAACAATGTTATAAAAGATGCCATGAGTGCTGTAGTATCTGGAGTAGTTAGCAGTGCATGGCAAGGGGCACAGAAATTCAGCAGTTATAGTCATGGTTATCTCAAGTAACTATAACTCTCACTCTTATATAACTACTACTGCTAAATTCCCATGGTTTTATGGTTTTCATAACCTATCTATAATGTCACTATAACCTTTGTTTTTTAAAGTACATTTCTATGGTTTTTTACTTAGATTTCTTAACTTTAATGCTGTGTAACCTTTGTTTTTTTTTGTGAATTGCTATGCTTTTTTTTACGTTAAGTAATTTTAATTACTTTACGCTATTCAAACCACTGCTGCACATGGCCGTGCGCAGTGGAGGTTGGCTACAGGGCCTTCCCCTTATACACACCCAGCTCCATGCCATGCTAGGCCTTTGGTCATTCGCGGCGAGGGTAAGCCGCAGGGTACTTGATACCTTAAGCGACTAAAAAGATGGGTAGGCTGAGTAAAAAGATGTGGAAAGGGGATGCTGTACTTATGCAGAAGTCTCTCTTTTTAAATATTTTTAGCCTCTTTAAAAATAGATTATGCATCAAACAACTAAAAATCCATTCCTCACCTCGCATTTTTAACCGACTGGTTTCATACCTGCATTAACATCTCAATGCTTATTTACTTCAGCCTGCTACTCAGGAAAATATTTAAATTCAACAGCTCCTATTTCAAAATGTTAGTGCTTCCATTTACTAGAACTCTGTAGTGACACTGCACTTGATCACTAAGGGGTTAAATGACAGACTGCTGCTGTGTTGAAGTACTTGCTTTACTTTGCATGTCAGAAGTCCTTATTCACAAAGGTAAGTTGCACTTTTAAGCATGTTTACACTTTGTAGTGCGTTTGCTACCTTCAGTACTCATAAACTCAGACTGTAAACTTACTACAAAGTGTACATTACATGTCACCAACCCCAGAGTAATGCAATTGGCTTACTCTTGTTTTGAAGGGAGAGGTATCTCCCTAAAGCCTACTCTGACTCACCATAAACCACCTGTTTTTCCTCCCTAGTCCTATATCATTTAATATAAATTTTGTCTCCTTTCTGACCATCTCCCATGTGTCCCTCCCACTTTTACTGCTAAAATCTATGCTTACATGTGTGGAGGCTCCACAGTTGGGACAGAGAACTCCATACATAAATGTAAAGTTAAAACTTACAGTTTGTAGTATGTTTGTCAGTACTACAAATCGTACTACAAAATGTGCTTTGTGAATCAGTCCAAGAATGTTTTACTGAAATGGAAGAGAGCAACATTTGAGAAGTCATTGAATATGGGTCCCCAGACTGTAGCTTTCTAGAACACTAACCATGATGTCCATGACAGAAGGAACACCCTCCATGTGTTCATTTATTGCAGTATCCTGTGTAGGAAATTATTTTCAATTTTCCAACTTTGATTTTAATAGGATAGCGTTCAGATGTGCCACACCTTTGGCATGAATACAGAATATTAACGCTCAAGTTTTTAATTAAAACACTGGGGAGCACTGGGACTTTGACAGGCTGCAGCGGCTGTTGGAAGTATATGTTTTACTCAGAATATGAGACTTCATTTTCACATGCCTGAGGAAGCTAATGTAAAGTTATGGAAAATGTGCTCTCCTTTTAGCTTCTTGAGCATCTTTCATAACCTTCATGAGAAAATCAAGAGAGAAAACACTTTTCTCTCAATCCCAGCAGAGGGTCAGCATTTTATACAGGGTTAATTCACCTGAGAACTCACAGAAATTCTTAATATCAGTAAAACACCAACACAAAATGATATATATTGTGACTTAAACTTAAAATCTATTATAATGCTCTATATGCGTTCCTTTTTGTAACCCTTGTGAGGAAAGTGGTGTATTATATGGTGTGGCTGTCAGACCTCACTGTGTAACAGACTCAATATGCCACCTTAGGTCCAGTCAGGCTCGTTTGTAAAACCTGTTGCTCAACCCTCGGTAGTTGTGCCTTTGAATAATTAGGCTCAATCAAATGAGAAAGTGCAAAGCATTTAGAAGTACGAAAGACAACCAAATATGAAAGTCACACAACATATATGAAAGCGACCACCAATTAGTAAAAAGAGATCTTATTTTTATGAATGTTTGGACACCAAAATGAACAAAATCTACAGGAGGGTTGCAGAGATATAGATTTTCAAGTAAAATGAAAATCACTGCATTTCACTCCAATTCTTGAGAAGCATAAGTAAGTGCTGTGATTAGCGGAAGCTTGGAAGATGTAACACGTTTATAAAGTTATGTTTAGGTACTCTGTTCCACTTTGGGTGACCAACTCCAGCAGGAAGCAAGTTTAGGGGGGCAGAGAGGAATTGTAGAACAGTTATCTTGCCACCAAAGAAGTCCCAAGACCAATTCCAAGCTCTATGGACGATTCACCATAGACATCAATGGGGTGGTCCTAATGAATGGGATACAGGATGATGAAGATGCTAAGGATGCTAAGGATGCTGTGTGTCAAGGTGGTCTTCCTGGAGGTTTTCTTCAGTCCAAGCACATTGGTGATCAGTGGCAAATAGGCGATTGAAGCCTCTGACTAGCCAGGCAGGCTTCTTCAGGTTGTTGTGGCCCTGAAGTTGGAAACAGGAAATCAGCCAACTGACTTTGTCTGGAGCGTGGGAATGACTTTTCTTTGAGCCAGGCACCACAGGCTTAGTCCTCTCTTTGCTACCCCAAGAATCAGCCTTTGTTGCAGCTTCTTTCGCTGGGTCTAGGGAACAGCAGAGCAGTCTTTCTTCAGTCCTCTTACCAGTCCAGATGTTATCTGAGGTCTGGGTGCCTTATTCAGGCCCAGAAAGTACAGTTGAGGGATGCAGCAGTTATTAGCTCTTGGAGTTTTTAAATGTGCAATTTAGGGTGCCAAATATTTTGAATATGAATGGATTTTATGATCTGTTTTAGCTGTAACCGATAAATTATTAACAATGTGCTTAAATTAAATACAACATTTAGAAATTTGTGTGTTTCAGTTGTGCCACATTATCAATGATACCATTTCTATTAATATGGTTGCTGTTCTGAAGTTCTTTCCATCTTACTCCTGCTTATTCCTCCTCCCAATCAACGTCCCCCATGTGCCTTCTCTCCTCACAGTCTTTGCACAGCAATCAGAGCACAGGACACTGTGAAGTAACAATTTTTTCCAGCAAGTGTATGTATTGTGAATGAAACTTTGATCATGTTCTGAAAGTCAAGGTCCTTCTGCCGTAGCTTCCTGATGTAGCCTGGTATCTGGGTTAATATTGTGAAAATGTTTCCTATTATGTTGTACACCTCCAGACAGCAACTATGTGGAAGTTGCTGAAGCCTTACCTAAAGATAGGCTAGTGTTTTTTGCTTTATTTTTATGTGTCAAACTCTGATTGATCTGAAATGTCTTATTAATAGCCATGCCACTGTCAGTCTGCAGATTTTGCATTTAAAAAACCTATGGTTTTGGGCCATGCCGGATGACGTCCCTTTTCCTCCCAAGACTTTGTCGATGTGTTCAGAGATTTTTAATTTTATCTAGGTATTTGCCATTTCTTTTATGATTTTGCTGTTTATTTGGTACTTAGAATTATTATTTCTGATTGTGTTTTCTGTATTTATGTCATTTAAAATTTATTCTGTAGCACCTGATTTTTGAGCTTTTGTAATATAATCCTTTAACTTTTTCCCTGACCTGGATCTCAGTTATTGCATTGCCCCAGTTAATTATTTTATCACTCTGCTAATTGATATTGGGCCTGATGTTGAGGAGGGTGTTCTTTATCGCAGGTGGCAAAGTGGAACTACTGAAGGTATATTTTGGGGTGATTTGAATTTTGGGGTGTATTACAATTAGAGGTTTGGGGTTCTGCTTCTACAATTTTGATAGCAGAGGATGGTTGCAAAGAGTGCCTCCTCTTTTATTGGGGTCCCCTACTGTTGAATCACAATTTACCAAATGTTGTCAGGTCCATAATACCCAGCCTGAGGGAGAAAGGAGCTTTTAGAATTCTGCCAACACTTCCAGCAGTGGAGACTCCTAAGAAGTAACTTGCTGAGCATTCCTGGACGATTTGGAGTATAAGTATGAATATGGTGAATTGATTTTGTGCGTACACTTTGTAGTATGAGGTTGTAAGATTGATTCATGTTGTTTGTGTGAGTTGTTTGGCTATTCAATGATTAATGTAGGCATCAAATGGTGGATTGATTACCACTGTGATGATCTATTATTGATACGGGCTTTAGTTTGGCAACTGTATTCCCTAGAATCTAAGATCTTGATATATATATTTATTTTGCTTGTCTGTATGTAGTGGTGTGTAGTCTGAGGTGCCGGATGCACGTGCATAGGGATTCTGAACTAACAAGTTTTTCCTTTTCAGATTGTGTGCTTGTTAGACCTGGCATCCTTGGCGTACTCCTCCCCAACTTTTTGCCTGTACTTCCTAGGTTGTTGCTATGTGCTGGACTCTGTTTTTGCTGTTTTTGTTACTCTAGGCACTTTACCACTGCTGACCATTTCTAAAGTGCAAGCACTCCCTATGTGAACTTGTTAGACTTTTTATCCTTCGAGTGGTCTCCCTTAACTTTTTGCCTCTGTTCCCCATGTGCTGGACTCTTTTTTTGCTGTTTTTGTTACTCTGGGCACTTTACCACTGCTAACCAGTGCTAAAGTGCAAGTGCTCCTGTACAAAATGTGTATGTAATTGGCTTATCCATGATTGGCATATTTGGTTCACTAGTAAGTCACTAGTAAAGTGCACTAGAGGTGCCAGGGCCTGTAAATCAAATGCTACTAGTGGGCCTGCAGCACTGGTTGTGCCCCCCACATAAGTAGCTCTGTAATCATGTCTCAGACCTGCCACTGCAGTGTCTCTGTGTGCAGTTTTAATTATAAATTCGACTTGGCTAGTGTACCCACTTGCCAGGCCTAAACCTTCCCTTTTCTTACATGTCAGACACCCCTAAGCTAGGCCCTAGGTAGCCCCAAGGGCAGGGTGCAGTGTATGGTAAAGGTAGGACATATAGTAATGTGTTTTATATGTCCTGACAGTGAAATACTTCTAAATTTGTTTTTCACTGTTGCAAGGCCTGTCCCTCTCATAGGTTAACATGGGGGCTACCTTTAAATCTGATTAAAGTGTAGATTCTCTTTGGGAGTGGATGGACATGTGGAGTTTCCTATTTTTCTAAACTGGTGTTATGTCATTTTGTAGTGTTTTCATTAAGTTACTGTGTGTGTTGGTACAAATACTTTACACCTAGCACTCTGAAGTTAAGTCTACTGCTCTGCCAAGCTACCAAGGGGGTAAGAAGGGGTTAGTTGAGGGTGATTCTCTTTTATCCTGACTAGAGTGAGGGTCCTTGCTTGAACAGGGGGTAACCTGACTGTCAACCAAAGACCCCATTTCTAACAGAACTCATATGTGTAATTGGATTTTCCATGATTGGCATATTTGGTTCACTAGTACGTCCCTCGTAAAGTGCCCTAGAGGTACCTAGAACCTGTAAATCAAATGCTACTAGTGGGCCTCCAGCCCTGACGGTGCCACCCACATGAGTAGCTCTATACGCATGGCTCAGACCTGCTACTGCAGTGTCTGTGTGTGTAATTTTAAACTGTCAATTTGACTTGGCAAGTGTGCCCACTTGCCAGGCTCAAACCTTCCCTTTTTATACATGTAAGGCACCGCTAGGTAGCCCCTTGGGCAGGGTGCAGTATATGTTAAATGTGGGACATGTACTGATATGTTTTACATATCCTAACAGGAAGATACTGCCAAATTTGTTTTTCACTGCTGCAAGGCCTATGTCTCACATAGGTTAACATGGGGGCTGCTTTTAAATAACCTTAAGTGCTGTTTCCCTTTGAGAGCAGACAGAGATCTGGAGTTTGGGATCTCTGAACTCACAACTTAAAAATACATCTTTTATTGAAGTTGGTTTTTAGATTGTCAGTTTAAAAATGCCACTTTTCAAAAGTGGTAATTGTTTTGCCTAAACCATTCTGTGACTCTGCCTGTTTGTGGAGACCCTGTCTGGGTCAAACTGACAGTTGGGCTGTTTGTGAATCTCCTCTAGACAGTGAGGAAGCTACACCCTAGAAGGGATCTAGGGTGTAGCCTGCATAATCTGATGAGCCATCTGGGCTATAGTAGAGGGAGGAGTGATCACTTACACCTGAATGGGCTGTGCCTGCCCTCACACAATGTAGTCTCCAACCCCCTGCTGTGTGTCTGGGGCCTGGGCCGGGCAAGGCAGGAATCTGTACACAACAGAGACTTTTCTTTTCAGTTGTTCAAATTCAAAGGCAGAAAGGGGTATAAGTAGTGAAGAATCCCTGTCAAGGAGAAGAGCTGAGGAGAAGTGCTGCCCCTGCCTGTGACTGAGTTTGTTGGGCTATGCTGCACTTGCTGCTTCTGCCTGTGAAAGGGGACAAAGACTGGACTTTGTGGTATATTCCTACTTGAGAAGAATCTCCAAGGGCTTGGACTGAGCTTGCCTCCTGTCTTTGAAGCCTCAGGGGCAGCAAAGGCGTCACCAACCAGTCTCTGAGCATGATGTGGACTCTAGCTTGCTGGCCCCTGAGAGTGAATCTCTGGTAAAATCCTGTGAAACGGCTGTGAGAAGGTAGCCTTTTTCTAGCATTGCTACTCCCACTTTTAGCCTGTTTGTGAGTATATGTCAGTGTGTTTTTACTGTCTCACTGGGATCCTGCTAGCCAGGACCCCAGTGCTCAAAGTGAAAACCCTATTTGTCAGTGTGTTTTACTTGTCGCACTGGGATCCTGCTAGCCACATGTTAGACCTGACATGCCTTAGGGTGGTCACCCCTAACTTTTTGCCTGCCTCCCTCCACTTTTTGGACTCTGTTTTGCTGGCTTTTAGACTCTGCGCACTTTACCACTACTAACCAGTGCTAAAGTGCATATGCTCTCTCCATTTAAACATGGTAACTTTGGATCATACCCAATTGGACTCTTTAATATACTTATAAGCCCCTAGTAATGTGCACTGTAGGTGCCTAGGGCCTGTAAATTAAATGGTACTAGTGGGCCTGCAGCACTGGTTGTGCCACCCACTCAAGTAGCCCCTTTCCTTGTCCCAGGCCTGCCAGGGCAATGCCTGTGTTTGCAGTTTCACTGCCACTTCGACTTGGCATTTAAACGTACTTGCCAATCCTAAAGCTCCCCTTTTTCTACACATAAGTCACCTCTAGTGTGTGCCCTAGGTAACCCCTAGAGCAGGGTGCTGTGTGGGTAAAAGGCAGGACATGTACCTGTGTAGTTTACATGTCCTGGTAGTGTAAAACTCCTAAATTCGTTTGTACACTACTGTGAGGCCTGCTCCCTTCATAGGCTAACATTGGGGCTGCCCTCATACATTGTTGAAGTGGCAGCTGCTGATCTGAAGGAAGTTGGAAGGTCATATTTAGTATGGCCAGAATGGTAATACAAAATCCTGCTGACTGGTGAAGTTGGATTTAATATTACTATTTTAGAAATGCCACTTTTAGAAAGTGAGCATTTCTCTGCACTTAAATCTTTCTGTGTCTTACAATCCACATCTGGCTGGGTTTAGTTGACAGCTCCTTGTGCATTCACTGAGACACACCCCAGACACAGGGTACTCAGACTCACTTGCATACATCTGCATTTTTAATGGGTCTTTCTGGGCTGGGAGGGTGGAGGGCCTGCTCTGACACAAAGGACTGCCACACCCCCTACTGGGACCCTGGCAGACAGGATTGAACTGAAAGGGGACCTGGTGCACTTCTAAACCACTCTTTGAAGTCTCCCCCACTTCAAAGGCACATTTGGGTATAAAACAGGGCCTCTGCCATACCACCTCAGACACTTGCTGGAGAAGAATCCTGAACCAGAAACTACATCCTGCCAAGAAGAACTGCCTGGCTGCTCAAAGGATTCACTTGTCTGCTTTCTACAAAGGACTGCTGCCCTGCTGTTGGCCTGCTGCCTTGCTGAACTCTTGTCTGGCTGTAAAAGTGCTCTCCAAGGGCTTGGATAGAGCTTGCCTCCTGTTCCCTGAAGTCTCAGGACCAAAAAGATTTCTCTTTTTCATTTGGACTCTTCGTGCGCCGAAAATTTTGACGCACAGCTTGCTCTGCGGTGAGAAAATCGCCGCACACCAACGCTGATCGACGCGACGCCTCCGGGGCGACCGGCCTCGCAAAGACAACGCCGCCCGACTTCCAGAGGGGAAATCGACACGACGCCTGCCGTGAGAACGAAAATTCCACGCACAGCCTCCCGGAACGACACGCAGCCGGAAAACAAGCCGAAGAATCCACGCACATACCACGTGACATCTGGGAATCCCGCAAACCACAGAAAGAGACTGTCCGCGGGCCGGAAAACGACGCACAACTTCCCCGCGTGAAAAATAACGACGCAAGTCCGTGTGTGCAGGGGAGAAATCGACGCACACACCATTTTTCCAAGTAACTCTTCTTCTGTGGCCCTTTGTGGAGATTTTCCACTGTAAACCAGGTACTTTGTGCTTGAAAGAGACTTTGTTTGCTTTTTAAAGACTTAAGACACTTAGGCCCTCATTCTGACCTTGGCGGTCGGCGGAGAGGCGGCGGTCGGACCGCGAACAGACCGGCGGTATTAAAAATGGCATTCTGACCGCGGCGGTTACCGCCGCGACCGACCGCCACTTCCCCACTCCGACAGCCACGGCGGTCATGACCGAGGGGCTGGAGTCTGCGCACTCCGGTCCGGCGGTCGACCCAAGACCGCCAACGGTATCATGACCCTGCTTACCGCCGCGGTTTCTGGCGTTCGGGACCCGCCATGCGAACCATGGCGGTAGGCACTATCGGGGCCAGGGAATTCCTTCACTGGCACTGATAGGGGTCTCCCCCACCCCCCACTGCCCCCCCGAGTCCTCCCCCCACACCCTCCACCCCCCTGCCACCCCCCAGAGGTGGTACGAACCCCCTCCCCACCCCACCCCGACATGCACATACACGCACCCCGACATGCACACACCCCCAACATGCACATATACACACCCCCTACACACACACATACACAACGGGGACACATACCCGCACACATACATGCCGACATGCGCACCCGCCGAACTACACACATTGCCCATAGGCACAGCAGCACTCCCCGCCCGCATGCACGCACTCACACACCCCCTCTACACACTCACACGCACACCCCCATGCACGCACACATCACACAACACCCCCCCACCCCCTCCCCTCACGGACGATCACCTTACCTTGTGCGTTGGTCCTCCGGGAGGTGACAGGAGCCATGGGGAGGTGACCGCCAACAGAAGACCGCCAACAGAAGACCGCCACACAGAAATGTGGGTCGTAATTCTGTGGGCGGTGTTCTGCTGGCGTGGCGGTGGAGGTTGACCAGTCTCCACTTTCCAGCCGACCGCCAGTGTGGCTGCTGGCGGTTTTCCGGCGGAACGCTCCCAGCGGTCAGAATGCGCACAGCGGCATACCGCCGCGGTCGGCGGTCTTCACCGCGGCGGTAACTCGGCAGTCTCGCGAAAAGACCGCCAAGGTCAGAATGAGGGCCTTAATATCACTTTTCAGTGATATCTCTACAATTTCACATTGCATCTTCATTTGTTTTGACCTACAATTATCCAGATAAATATTCTATATTTTTCCAAACACTGTGTGGTGTATTTTTGTGGTGCTATATGGTGTTATTGTATGATTTATTGCACAAATACTTTACACATTGCCTTCTAAGCCTGACTGCTTGTGCCAAGCTACCAGAGGGTGGGCACAGGATAATTTTGGATTGTGTGTGACTTACCCTGACTAGAGTGAGGGTTCTTGCTTGGAAAGAGGGTAAACTGACTGCCAACCAAAAACCCCATTTCTAACATATAATCAATTGTAGTGCTAACTGGCACATTATGGTAGGAAGCTGCATGTGGACAAACACCCAGGAAGTGCCTGTTTAAAGCACAAAAACGTAGGTGTTCCAGATCTCCCGTAGTTTTTTAGGTAGTTTAGCTTGCTTGTCCCATTTCCCACTTCCCTAATGTGGGATGTTCCAAGTTGCAAACGGTTCTTCCAAGAAGTAGTCGTTTTCCAATGGAATCAGCAGGTGCATGTTAAAGTCACGCTTTAATTCGAAGTTTGCAAGGATTCCTACATTAGTAGCCTTGTTAATTCCTCTCCCAGTAGTTTTCCGCCATTGATCTTGTCACGTAGGTGGAGGTACACATGGGTTAGAACAAGTTGTAAGTCATTAATATAATTTCTTATGTCCACTCTAAGTGATAGTATGGCATGTGCTGAAGTTATTTTTGTTTCCAGTATCTTGGCTGCATAAATGCTCTTTGTTGAAGTATATATTGCAAATCGACCTTTTGAATGACCAAAGTTAACACTCCTTGTAGCTGGGAGATGGTGGAGTTTAAATCTTGGTAGATGGAAAGGCTGTTCTAGCCAGGTCTCTCGTAAGAATATAGTAGCAAACGTTTCAAAGTATTAGATTAACTGAGAATCTCCTGTTTTGCTTCCAAAGCCATTGATGTTCCATGAGCATAATCATGATGTCTTTATCTTTCCAAGTCAAGCATTGTTGCTCTGGATGTTTAGTGCTCTGGATAGCCAGCCCCAGTTGTCAGATGTTGAGGATATTGAAGTGCCATTCCTGGCTTTACTTACCCTCCAGCCATTTCCCATCCCCTTAGATACTGGAGATGTACTGTGAGCCCCTCTAAGTACCAATAGAGTCCGCATCTTGGTGAACCTTGGGCTGCAACCTAGCTGCTCACTGAGTTTTGGAAGCAGAGGTTCTGGGTAAGCTATTTCCCAGAAGGGCATCACTTTAATCCCGCAGGCCTTTAAGTGTGCATACTTGTCAGGATCCTTTTTGTTATTCCAGGCGAAGTCTAGGTTGCCATTGTTACCTCATTCTCTGAGAGAAGCTTATGTTCTTTAATTTCAATTGCTTCCAAGTCACAGGACTTTAAATCTGCAAGTCTAGCAATTGTTGTTAGTAGTCTCATAATATTTCCTCTTTTGAGGATGTCCCCCCAGCCTCTGGATTTGTACTTTGGGATGAACAAGGTGATACTGGTTCCTGACTTCATCTGTAAATCATTAAATCTGTTGGCTTGATGTACCTGGGCTTCTGCTTCCAGTGGACTCAGTACCCCAGTCTGCACAGCTTCCAAAGTATTTCTGGTCACTGGATTTGTCAATGGGCGTTCCCCCGTGCAACTACTGTCCCCTCCTGAGTTAAGCTTGATGTTTGATCCTTCTGCCTGTTATTGTCCCTATCCATTGGGCCCTCCCCTAATACTTCAGAGTTTGTTCCAGGCTGGCTAAGAGTAGTCTGCATGCCAGCCACTGTTCTTTCAGTGGTTCTTTCCTCTACTTGCTGTCTTGTCTCCTATGCCACAGGGCCAGGATAAAATAATGTTTTTTATGTCAGTCGCCCTTTTCCTGCCCTTCCTCTTCTGTTTCTGGCATTGTTTTGAGGAGCAAACTACTGCTGGTCCTGCTCCATCCTTCAGTGACTACTCTAGTTGCTTAAGTTGCGGGGGATCCTTCCTGATTTCTAATTCATTTACTGCACATGACAGAAGCCCATCAATCTCTTGGTCTTCCATATCTATATGCATCTGTAAAGGCTGGTTCTGTTTTTGGGCAGTTTCCCCACTAGTTCCTTCCTTCTCAATTTTCACCATCCTCTCAACTGTTTAGCTGGATGTTTCCTTTCCCTGCGTAGGGGTTACCTGGGCTGTGACCCCTTTAGTGGTGATAACTTATTTTATGTCAGAAAGGAAATCACCCATTACAGCTGGTGGTGTTGACCTTTTTTCAGCTATTGTAATGCAAATGCAGCATGATTGAGTTAGCTGCATTTCCACCTGGGCCTTTCTGATCAGATCATTTATGTCAGACAACTTGGTGTCAATGTTTGAGTCGCATATAGCCATGGAGTGAAGAAGTGATAGTTGCATGTCCATTTTGTCGGACTGATATTGCAGTGCATTAATTGACAGTTGCTTTGAGTTTAACAGGGAAGACCATATGTTGTCTGTAGCTTCCTGTTTCTCCTTGATTTCAGGTAGTTTAATATCTTTCCCCTCAGATAACTTTGAAGTAAATGACGCTACTAATTCTTCCCACTCTTACGTTGTCAGATATGATGTGTTTGATGCTTTGGCATTTGCAGCCTCAACATCTGCCCTCTCGCATCTCTCTGAGGAGGAGTCTTTGACAAGTTCACTTTGTGAAGGTCTCTCTGTTGCTATTAGAGATGTTAAAGATGAACAGGGGTGGGAGGCGTGGTTTGGCCACCGAAGAGAATGGCCGCCTGAGGACGAAGCTCCGCGCGCCAAGCCAGACTTCAGCTACAGCGGGGGCAACGCGCGCCTGAGGCAGTCTCCCAGCAGCTTCCCAGAACTGCGAGAAACGCAGACCGAGGAAGCAACAGATCTCCCCAGCGGGACACAGTGCCCGCAACACCATCGGACGCGGAGTCACTGGAGGCCTACGGCGGCGCGCCCGACCGCGGCCTAAAGTGAGAGGCCCGCCCACCAGAGGAAGCCGCCTCGGAAGAATCGGAGTTGCGACCGCGTTCTGAACGGTGTGGTCGGGACCACCGGCACAAGACCGGGCGTTGGGAGGCGTGGGGATAAGCAGCAACAGAAGCGGAACCCCCCCTCCCCTTACCTTTGCACTCAATCTGCCACCCACGGGCAGCGCTGCAGACTCCGGCTCCCGTCTACGACGGAGGCGACGCATGCCGCAGGCTGCCACCTGGTAACCTCCCGGAACCATGGGACGCGCGGACCGAAGAGGCAGCAGATCCCCTTGAGGGGACGGGACACCCGTGGCACGGAGACAATGCCCATTTGGAGCCAGCGGCAGTGTGCCCGGCCGCGGCAAGAAATGAAAGGCCCAAGGGAGCGGAGAAACAGCCTCGGAAGAATAGGCGCTGCGGACACACCCCGAAAAAGCAGAACAGATCATCCAACTACCCATGGGCAGCACTGCAAAAAGTTTGAACTACCTGCCTTACAGCATGGCAAAGGAGCTGTGGTCTAAGGGGGCATAAAATAAGACACATGGCTCCAACTGTACCTCTACATGCAGTACAATAATACAAGGAAATCATGAGGGCTGTTGATTCCCAATTACAACGCATATGCCTTGCTGAGAGAGGTCATTTATATACAGCTTCACAATAGAACTCTAGAAGGCCATTGCTAACAGGATCGCTACCCCCCCCGCAGCCTACCACCCTGCCTGGGGACCCACAGAAGGCAGAGACGAGGATGGTAGAGAGGTGAAATACCACCAGGGGGACAAAGTGGCAAGCCGAGGGAGGCGACGTGGGGGACCATCACCAGGGGGACAGAGTGAAAAAGGTGAGAGTAGTGGAAACAGTTCAACAATAGCAGAAAGAAAGAGTGAAAAGACACAGATGGTGAAGAGATGGTGCACCACCAGAAGATCAAAGTGAAAGGATGAGGGCGTGGAAGGGGTGAAGTACCACAAGGCGGACGGGTTCAACAATAGCAGAAAGAAAGAGTGAAAAGACACAGATGGTGAAGAGATGGTGCACCACCAGAAGATCAAAGTGAAAGGATGAGGGCGTGGAAGGGGTGAAGTACCACAAGGCGGACGGGTTAAAAAAAAGATAGGGGTAGTGAGGAGGAGAAATATCACCAGAGGACAGAATGAATAGATGAGGGTAGCAAAGAAGTGAAATACCAGCGGAAGGACAGAGTGAAGAATAAGTACGAGACAAGCACCCATACCGGGACACCACAGAAACGGAGGGGCAGGAATCGGTGCCCAGTGGCAGTGTCACCCTTCGTGGCACAGTAAGAGTTCTGGTTCAACTTCCTACCCCCCTTCTTTCCGTCATAGATCTCGTCTCTCAGATAACAACACTGCTGCCTGGAAGAGGTCTGAAGGCAGATTTCAACATACCACACAAATAGTGGCTGTCATAGGGAACGGAACCTAACAACCTATAGCCGGTCCGAAAGGAGAACAGGAACGGCCCCCAACTGCCTACATAGCCTTTTAACTAGCCCACACCTCACATCAACCCCTCACCTCCTCTCCCAAGTTCAATTCTTGCCTACGAGGACCACCCTCCTACAACAGATACGACCTTGATGCCTAAACCTACAGGACAGGAGAAGAACGGTTGGCATACTCCGTTCTCATTGTGCCCACACGATGAAATTTGTCATCTAGAGTCTCTTACACCCCGAAGGAAGTGCCCAACAGAAAGCCTTCAGGCAAACACTCCAGACAACTTCTGTTCTCAGAGGCTATCACACAATCAAAATCCATGACAGCGCAAACGGCAACACCGGGGCCAATGCCCACGCCAACAGACCCTCCTGCCCTGGAAGCCACAGAACGTATACTACAGGAGATTGCCTCAGTGGGACGTCGTCTGGAGGCAACGGACCTGAAGATTACGGACTTAACCATGACCTCCTCCTCCATCCGTGCAGATATAGCCGGCTTCAAGGACACAGCAGACGCCCTAGACCAACGGCTCACGGCGGTGGAAGATCAAATGACGTCACTACCGGATTAGGAAACCGAACTACAATCCCTCCGAGCAAAGGTAACTGACTTGGAAGACCGGAGTAGCCGAGCCAACATACGACTTTTCGGTATCCCGGAACGCAAAGAAGGATCTGATATCAAGGCCTTCCTCCAATCACTCTTGCCCGATCTCTTCAGTATTGAATTCTCACCGCCACCAGAATTTCAAAGAGTGCACAGAATCGGCCCACCTCATAAGGCTACTTCCGACAAACCACAGCCTATCATAGCATGCTTTTTAAGACATGAACAGGCTCGACAAGTTCTATCTGCAGCTAAAACACAAGGACCGGCCTCTCTTGACGGCCATGAGATCAGAGTAGCTGCCGATTTCTCCAGACTAACAAATGAAAAGCGAAAAGCGTTCCTAGCCTTCAGACCACAACTCAAGACCCTAGACATTAAATATGGCCTTTTCTAACCCGCAAGGATGTGGATCACTTACCGTGGTGAATCCAAAGACTTTACCGAACCGGAGGACCTCAGCTCATTCCTCAATGATCTTACCTCACACCCCATGGACGTCTCATCAGGACAAGAAGACCCCGACTCCTCCCAGACCGGGACCAACCCCCCTGCTGCACTATTACGAGCCCAGTCACAACGGCCTGCCTCCCACAAGAGAGGCGGAATGTATGACCGCCTTCCTAAGCCACAGGACAATCGTGATCAGGTACTACAGGCAGTAATAGACCATACCCAAGACATGGGCAGAGACAAATCCCGCTCCCCTCTGAAGCCGTCACTGGACGATCACTCAGATCATTGAACACCAAGAACACTCAGAATCTTGAAGGAAGGGACCTTCATTCAGCAACAGACCTACCTATCGTCGGACAGATAAGTGTCATACCCAGCTGTTCTAAACCAAAACTGCATTCTTGATGGGGAGGGAATGGGGAGGTCTGAGAGTTTATTGCCACCCTTTCTCATTATGGGATACCAGTTCTTAACAGGTGATGTCTGTCTGTTGACTAGGATATCCTTAATCCACCTCAGAGGTATAGCTGAGGCCCCTACACAGATATATAGAGACAACCCTGAAGGATGTAAAAACTGTTTTGAATGTGTAATTTTAAACCATATACTCTGCCTTAAACATATATGATCAGGCCTCCTTCTCCAATACTTCTATCATGAGGTTGAATACTCACCCCTCCAAGAGATACCCCTCCCACACCTGCCATTATGATGTATTATACGAATTAGATATTGAGATTGAGGTTGACTTCATACCAACAAATTGCCTCCCTCACCCGAGATCGAATGGGAAACCAGGCAGCGTACCAATATAACAAGGTCATATAGCAATAATTTGTTATCAGTAAATACACTGGCCCCACCCACATGCAGCCTCTAGACTCAAGACCGGTGATCGGCTCTCAAAGAATAAATAGCCACCAACGAAGACACGGACTGTGCACGCCTAATTGGACTCATGCGGCGAAGCCTACCCCAGGCTAACACTAATAACATTATACACATCCCATGTCCCTCAGCATAGGACCCCTACTCTCTCTGAGCCCTCACACGATCCTTGCGGACTGCATTATTATACACTATAAGTTATGATGTGCCTCACACCACTGTTACATGTACACCAAAAATCATATGTAACAGCAGCCATGAGAAGTACCAAATGCCCCCTGGGCCCCCCACCTCTTTCCCCCACGATCTCTCGAGCCTGGACTCCTTCATACTTAACCCCCAGTGCTCCCATTATTTACACTCACGCTACGTAGCACATAACACAAGGAGGCTGACTGATGGCCCCCCTAAGCTATCTAAGAAACATCGAAATAACCCCATCATATCTACACCCCATAACAATACCCTCTCGGCGCACAGACCCTACAGGTTTGAACCCGCAGGTTAATAGATTAATTGGCAGTAATTTGTCTTTCTCCTTCTCTCATTCTTCTTCTTATAGGTCTTTCTTTCATCCTTCATTCATTAGTGCATAATTTAACTCCCTACTTTAGGAGCCTCCCAACCTTATCTCTAACTCTATAGCTACTATTTACTTCCCCTGGTCACCGAGGGACCCAGACACATCTCGTTCTTACCCCTTATGTTATATTATTATCCTCATTACACGTTCCTGAACAACTAACATCCATACGATACCCCCCGTGCTCTCCTTCCCTGACCACACAATACAGATACATTCTACGGAGTACACCTCATCCACATAGCACCCATGGGAACGACAATGCCACTCACAATCCTCTCCTGGAATGTCCATGGTATGACCCGCTATGTCAAACGACAGAAAGTACTATCCTATTTACGCTCTAAACATGCTGATATTGCCCTGTTACAGGAAACACACCTTGACTCAGCAGAATCTGAAAAACTTCACAGAGACTGGGTTGGTAAAGTACTCTATAGCAGTAAACCACCCGTGTCCGACGGAACACAGGGTACTGGAAGGAAATGCGGGGTGACAATTCTCATACGTTGCTCACTACAGTTCCGGTTGCTTAAAACATGGCATGACCCGGAAGGTCGTTATGTCCTAGCCAAAATCAGGATAGGTCTTTCCACGATCTGCATAGGTTCAATATACGCCCCAATAGGCTCTAAGCGCACTTTGGTTCTCTCTCTCAACCGACTACTCACGCAGATTGGTGCCTCCTAATAGATACTGCGCGGAGACTGGAACATTGTACAAGATGCTATTCTTGATCGCACAAGCGGCCTCGATGCAGGCATCAACTCAGATAGGGCCCTACTCCGTGACGTTCTCTCTGACCACGGCTTGTTGGACTGTTGGCGCCTACTACACCCCTCCGACCGCCAATACACCTTCCTCTCTCCGGTCCACGGAACCCAATCGCGACTAGACTACTTTATGATCGACTAGAGACTGATACAATCGATAAAACTGTTGGATATCCTCACAGCCGCACTCTCCGATCATTCCCCGGTCCTACTAACGTTACAACTAGGAATGATCAGTCCCGGTCGTAAACCATGGCGTCTCCCCAACTCCAGATATTGAACTCCAAAAGGAAAGGAGCAACTTAAAGCCCACTTAACCACCTATCTAAAAGATAACAAAGGCTCGGTATCCTCACCCCAACTTCTATGGGCAGCAGCAAAGGCAACTATTAGAGGTCAGTTAATGAGAGACGCTGCCATTGCCAACGCCCAAAAGAGAGATCAGCAGGCCAAACTGGAAGACAGGATAGCCCATGCAACCAGGGAATATACGCGAACCCCCACTTCACTCAATCGCCGCTATCTTGAACAAGCTAAAATGGAACTCAACTCCCTATATACTTTGCATGCGGAATATGCATTGCAAAGGTTAAAGGGACATCATTATGAGCACGGAGAGAAAGCAAGCCATCTACTAGCCGCCCAACAACACCAAAGAGAAATCACTTTAGCCATACCAGCAATTAATGACCGAAATAACGACCTCCTCACGCACCCACAGGCAATTGCGAACGAATTCGGCAGCTATTACCAAGCCCTCTACACCCCAGAAACAGTAGAAGCCACTGACCGCCTGAATACCTTCCTACAAAGAGCAAATATACCCTGTCTTTCAACCAAAGGTAGGGCGCTCTTAGAGGGTGACACTAGCAAGAGAGAGATCCAACAGGTGATAGCCAACTTATCATATCACAAAGCTCCGGGGGAAGATGGATTCACGTCCAAATTCTATAAATGATCCGGGACGGATACAGTAGAAACCGTATACGAAGCTTTCCAGGGAGTTGATCACACGGGATCCCTATATCCTATCTCCAACAAAGCCACTATCACAGTCTTACCCAAACCAGGAAGAGACCCCCTTCTCTGCGGGAGCTATCGCCCCATATCACTACTTAATGGAGACACCAAAATTTTAGCAGCGATATTAGCAACCCGACTTAAAAAAGTTATCCCTTCACTAATCCATCATACCCAGGCGGGCTTTGTGCTGGGCCGTTCATCAAGGAACCACCTTCGTACGCTATTTCATACCATATGGACAGCGCAAGACTCACAGGAAGAAGCCCTTGCCCTCTCATTGGATGCAGAGAAGGCATTTGACCAAATAGAATGGTGGTATCTTTTTGAAATTCTAAAACCCTTCAGACTAGGGACTAACTTCATCAATAGAATACTACTACTCTATGACTCCCCAACAGCCCAGGTGAACTGTGGAGGGTTTCTGTCTGACACCCTCCCGATCTCCAGAGGAACACGACAGGGCTGCCCAGTGTCCCCCCTATTATTCTTATTAGCTGTAGAACCCCTTGCGGCGGTAGTTCGGAACTCTAACCTAATATCAGGAATCTCAATCCCAGGCGGATGTTCCACTATCTACCTCTATGCAGACGATATTTTACTCACGCTCACCGACCTATCCAATTCTCTTCCAGCTCTTAAACAGATATTGACGGAATTCGAACAACTCTCGGGCTACCGGATAAACTTGGATTAAAGTGAGGCTCTTCCCTTATCCCCTATGACAATCAGCTTCTCCCTACAAGGTCTGCTGGTTAAGTGGAAACACGCACGTCTCTGTTATCTAGGCATTGATATAAATAGAGGCCTAGAAAACATAGTGACATACAACTTAGACCCCTTAATTAATAACATGAAATTAGATTTTGAGAAATGGAAACAACTAGGGTTCTCCATGTGGGGCAGAGTGCAGGCGGTACGAATGGTAACCCTTCCAAGATTCCTCTACGTACTGGGTATCCTCCCTCTACATATACCACTAACCCTCCTCTGAGAGATAGACCGCTGCATCCGTGCCTTTGTCTGGGGATCCATGCACCCACGACTGCCCAGAGCCACGTTACTAGCACGACGTGAATCCGGAGGTTTAAATATCCCTTCTATAGAACACTATTCTTCCGCATTACACCTATTGCAGATGACCCTCTTACTCCTGAATGTGTGGGACCCACCACTCTGGGTGACAGTGGAAAAGACAATTGCAGGAGCTCCTCATGAACTACAGATAATATATAACACGGACATGATGGACCAACGAACCACCAACCCCATGATTGGAGCCATGAGGAAAGCTTGGCAACAGGCGCACCGTTCCCTGAAAATAGACCCATATCTACATAACAGAGCCCCCTTATGGGGCAATAGAAGGTTCCAGATAGGAGGTAAGACCATCCGTTGGAGGGACTGGTATCAAAAAGGTATCATAAGGATAGACCAACTCATCTCTGGAGACAACTGGAAGACGTTCGGGGAGCTCCAGGGCGAATTCGACCTCCCCGATCACTATTCATGGCGCTACCTACAGCTACAACACTGTCTGGTACAGCGACTAGGACGTTCCCCCCGAAGATTAACACATTTGCTAATACTCCAATACTTAGAAACATGGGGCCAAATGAAAGGGGCTGTGTCCGGGCTACAGGCGGTGCTGAATCGACACCTTTTCTCACTACCACTACTCAATTCCCTTAGGGAAAAATGGCAAATTTGACTACAGAAAGACTATGACTTAGAGGAATGGGCTGAATTAATTGAGGCTAGAGACCGGGGAGCCCGTGAGGCTCGCCTGAAATTCTGTCTTTTCAAGACCCTACATGACTGGTATTGGACCCCCCAGAAACTGTGCACAGCACAACTCCTATCTCATGCATCCTGCTGGAGATGCCCCCACATTCATTGTGATCTTACTCACATCTTACATTACTATACTGCTTTACAACCCTTCTGGCGGGCGATAGGACATACTCTTGGAGAGGTGTTGCCCTTACCGCCAACACTCACACCATCTCTTATACTCTTACACGATACAGGGGAGCTACAACATCTCTCACGACCCCAAAGCCAATTATTGCATACCGCACTGGCCAGGGCAAAATTATGTATCCTCAGACATTGGCGGGCAACAGCTGCTCCCTCCCAGGAAGAATGGATCGGCGCAATGTATCAGGCAGCCTCCCACGAACGCCTCATATACGATCTGCAGGATAAAACTTATATATTCTTACAAACATGGTCACCCTTCCTACCTAACTTGATGATCTAAGTATATCCTACGATGGACCACAACCACTTAATCTATGCAAATACAAATCATCACTCACCCATTAATTTATGTAACATTATCTTCAGCAATATTGTATCCTCTTTTCCATCCCCTTAATGGAACCGCCCCAACAATGATGTTTCAACAATGACACTCTCTTCGATTACTCCCTCGCAGCCCAACTCCACTCTGCACTGATGCCTTATTTTCTTCAACCCCAATGATCCCTTGCTTCCTCACCTTTATCCCATCACCTCCAGTAAATTATTATCATCACCGCCCCCCCTATTTCTTTCTTTAGTAACATCACCTCGCCTACCACAGAATCTTGATTCCATTTGTGTCGTCCTCAATCCCCCCCAAACTCCCCCCATCCCCCACCCCTCGGTCACCATCGCTCCAGTCACCATTGTCGCCATAGCGGCCTCCATTATCATCCTTTTAATTATTGTTACTATTATCATAATGGGTACTATTTCCCTCATCACCCTTCTTACCTATCTTTTCTTACTTAGGAACAACTTCATTGTCAATCTCTCCAGTATTACTTATCCAACTAAGTTGAATACCCCTTAATCATGGGTGCATTCCCATCCTTAGCAATAGATCATCTTATCACCATTCTAATGTATACCGTGAATCGTCTCTCCACACATTAGAATAGCACAACACGAATATCTTCAATCAACATTCCTTCAATGGAAATCACTCAAATTTATTATCTCCATATCATTACTCACTGAGTCTTTATCATCCTCTCCGTAAAACTGTCCCCCTTGTGAACCCATGAACTCATTAGAGAGGTGCTACTACTAGAGATAGATACAAATAACCTCACAATGACCCATCTCTGTCAGAGATATAGACCATGTTAAGGAGAGATTACTAGACATTTGCTAACTGCACCTATTAACATACTAGTACTGTAATACAGTAAATCTATGACATAGATATTTCCAACAACTGTGGCTGTATACCCTCTATTGATGAAATTCAAGTACTCTCCAGGTTGATATACTTTGATTGTTTGGTGACATGAGATCACTATGCTAGCAATACTGGTTCTTAAATGTTAATATTAACGCTGGTACAAGACACGTTTTTGTTTGATATATTTGCATACAATGATTGAAGACTGTAAAGATTGTATCTCCCCAAAGAAGGGAGGAATTTTGTTTATTTACTTTCTGTACATGACTTGTGCTATGAAATAATAATAATAAAACAATTACAACACAAAACAAAAACAAAAAAAAAAGATGAACAGGGGTTTTGTAATTATTTCCCGGTAGTATTTGAGCTCAATAAAATAATGATTTTTAGATCAAGCGGAGCCCTTCACACACCGTTATCTCTGAGGGACTTGCTTCATTGTAATCACTTCTCGGTGTAGTTGGCGTATCTATGTTGATCCATACTGTAGACTGATCCCTAGTGAACGTGCCTATCTCTCCCAGGGAATTTTTCATTCCGAGTCCTGCAGACGGCACTGTTCCTTGGAGGCCCCCATTGCCTGGAGATTTTTTCCCTTCACCTACACATCTTACACTAATTGTTGCTAAGTTGGAGTATGAGGGATTGTTCTGGTCTATGACCACTGGTTGCAGAGGGGAATGAAGACCATTACGGCCCTCATTACTTGAGCATAGCATCCTTCAGGAAGGAGAATTTCTTGAGCCCATGCTTGTTTTAGAACTTGTGTAGAAATATGGGGCATGTGTCAACTTGTTCCCTCAGCTTGTGGAATCCTCATGACTCAGACTGTGTGTGGCCAGGTACAGCAGCCTTATGACTGAGACTGGGTGTGGCCAGGTGACTTTGACTGGGTTGGCCAGGTGCAGCAAGTGTTTAAAGCCACACCAGTCTTGAGGTGATTGCTTGCTGTCAGAGGTCTTTAGATGCAGAGTGGGATTCTCTGCTCTTTCGCGCTTGTTCCTGAATCGTCTATTCCACAGCCCAGCATCACGGATGCCGCTCCTAGAAAAGAAGAGATCAAGAAGATTAGCATCATGAAAGGTGGTAACGCGCTGCATGCACTTGAGAGGCTTCTTACCGATTACCTTTGATAGTTGATTGCCAGATGTTCAAACGGGCAGCACACACTAGAAGCGCATGTTATCAGTGTCCTTGGTTACTTGAGTACTTGCTGTCTGCCGCATAATAACGCTCATTGTTGTTAGCTTGCAATAACAGTTCAGATTTGAGCGCATGTTTTGGGCAATTGTTATTTTAATGATGTACTATGAACATGTTTGTTATAGCTTTATGTAGCATTTTTGTGATATCAATCATTGCCTATGATAAAGAACACTCAGTGCTTGCCACATGCTAGTTTCAAATCAAAGGTCTGTTATTTCCATGTTCAATTGTCACTGTGATGTAACAGTAATGACACCAATTAAATAAGAAAGGGAGCTTTAGTGTATTGACCCTATGCTCTCAGTGTGGTTAAAACACTGAACTGTCTTCTTTCCGATACTGACCCTGTGTGCCCTGAATATTTGAGAAATCGAAATACTTAAGAATTTATTGCCATTCTTTATCGCCTGTTAAATGTCTGTGGTTATGAGTGTGACTGTGTTTTAGAAAGTTTCGTCAAGGCCCAACGAGCAAGACGTACACTAAATTTCTGGAACACTTTAGGTAGGTCTTCCAGTGGGGCCACATTGACGTGGGAACAAGATGGGAATACACGTGGATAGTATAGAATGCTAATCATTGCATCTGGTTGCAGGTTCCATACTGTTTCTTGAAGATCCCTAGAGACAGGGAAGAGAAATCAAAAGCAGGAAAGGGGACCCTGACAGGTACACCTAGTTTGTGGGAATTGGCAAAGAGTAGTTTTAGTATATCTTTTACATTAAAAGTGTTATTTGACTAAATGTTTAATTTATCATAGGAGATAATTGCTCTTCGTAGACCACTGATAGCCATCCTGATCCTGCCAGGCGACGTCTGTGTTTCTCTCTCTCATCCATCCCCTTTGCCCCAGAACGTTCTGTTCCTATCACGTACAAGTAAGTGGGAGGCACAAAATGTCTGGTAGAGTTGGGAACAAGCAACTTGGGTCAGCCTTGTGCTGCCGTGGGACCAACACGTTAGTGCTCGACAGTTGTGACCGGTTCCACGGATACCAAGATCACATGAGGGAGAGTGCTACTATTCACATCTAGTGTCCTTTTCTTTGTTGCTTCTATGTATCTTTGCAAGTCATTTTACATTTGTTAGTTGTCAATAGTCCAGGTTGAATTTCTCTTACTTATTACATTTTAGAGAAGTCTGCCTGTACAGGCCACTCTCCGTTTTTTCCCACCTTGACCCACATTATGGACAACACATAGTCCTATGAGACTTGAATCTGGCAAATATAGGTGAATATGTGGATTGCTGGATATCTTAGTTACTGGATTGGTTATTTGTTCCTTATAAGTGTTCCGTTATATCCAACTGGTACTGCTTAGAGGGCCCATGTCCGTAGTGTGCCGCCCCTCCCTTATGCCTGCCGGGGGGCACGAACACACTCAGCCCAAGAGCCCTGCTGAGCAGAGTCCAAGGAATCCAGGGAATCTGGAAAGGTTTGTTGAAAAAGAGAGGCTTTAATGTGCCCTGTCAAGCCCTCATCCTTAAACCTGGGCTACTAAGGCACTGAAGCACTCCACATGTGCCCTTACAGTTGGTATTACTGTTGCATTTACTGCTACTTTTTGGTAAGCCGCGACTATCGAATGCCACGTCCCCCCTTATGTTTTCCAGGGGACACAAGCACTCTTGTGCCAGTCCATTAACACTCCAGCCTGTCCTAATAAGGGCCTAGGTATGCCCAGGTAGGGTAGAGGGGTTATGCATTGTTGTCATTCACGGCCAGGATTTGACTTCAAAGAGAATTCAAAAAAGACTTTGCCACCTTTATTACCTTTATTCACGTTTCCCTTGTTTCTTTGGGTTGAGTGAAGTTAATAGGATGGATCCCGAGTCGAGTCAAAGTATTGGTTGAATTTAGCTAATTTTGAGACCATGCGGGGAAGGCAGGGTGGACGGACCCGCAGCAAGAGCAAGCCGCACCGACCTACTGCTGGCCGCTTCCACCCCTGCAGCAGGAACCATGGCTACTAAGCCTGCAGCCCCCTCCTTAGGCCTCCTCCAGCCTCTCTCGCTACCACACTTGCTGTTCAGGGTTTCAGGTCTGACGTTGCTGCTGTTGCTCTGTCTGCTGAACCCTGCTCCATGCTCAACAGTTCTCTGCCACCCACACTTGCACCACCCTTGTACCACACTCACACCAGTGCTCCTATGGCTCCTTTAGCCACCATCTGTCTCCATACTCTGGTACTAGCAGGTTGGTAGTAAGGTGGCTTGGAGGGGCTGGGGTGGAGGGGTGCAGGTGATGCTGGGGTGGAGGAAGTGCGGTGAGATATGGCCCAGTTATGGTAGGGAATGGAGGAGTTGCAGCTCAGTGGCAACACCAGCCAGTGGGTCACGTCGCTTCGGCCTTCTTGGCTTCCTTGGCCATCGCTATCTGCCACCTCTCACGCACCACTCAACTAGGTGCAGCGGTAAACAACAAACTGCTCCACCCAAGAGCCCAGGTGCGGCAACCCCCTTTCTCTGTCGGCCTCCTCTCTCAGCTCGTCGCCACTGCCTTTCGCTTTGCTCCACCCCTCGACACAATTGAGAGTCTCCGACAGTCCACAGTGACAATACAAGCACTTAGATTGATTACCTCAATGCCAACAAAAGCTATAAATCTAAGGACATGTCAGAATTATCATCCATCTAATTGAAAGAATACTTGTGAAAACATTATGGCCCTCATTAGAACCCTGGTGGTCGGTGATAAAGTGGCTGTAATACTGCCAACAGGCCGGCGGTAATTACTGCCAAATTATGACCACTGCAGAAACAGCTCAGACAGACATCCACTTTAACACACCGACCGCCAGGGCGGAAACAACAGGCACTACGGCGGTAACTGCCTACAGCCAGACGGAAGACAATGTTCTGCCCACTGTATTAAGACATGCCAATCCACCACCTTTTATGGGGCGGTACCAATGACATCAAAAGCCTGGCGGACACACTGCACAGAAGGGAAACGACTCACCTGTGGAGACTCCGGGAAGAACCTCACCGCCACGGAACCCAAGTTGCACGTCTTCCCAATGCGCTTCTACGTGCTGCTCCACTACGAACACTAACGACGGCGAAGACGACCATGGTGAGTACAGCTGCCTAGCACACAGGGGAGAGGGGGAGGAAAAAGAGAGTTATACACACATGCAACATTCCCCACCCCCAACACCATACACACAAGCAGATGCAGTAACATAACATATACACCCGTACCCCTCAGGAATAATGCAAGGACAACACGAATAGATTAAAGTGAGTGTAATAAGATAAATATAGTAGGAATGCATGCATCCAAATCAAAAAGTAAACAAATCAAGGGACACTGCCCAGTCCTCAATGTTCGTGGCCACAGGGCCACATCACAAAGTCCAAGGCCCCACCTCACTCCTGCAACAACACGGAGAGAACACAGCAGGGGCATCAGATCAAAAATAGCCAGGCACCTCAGGGGGGATTGGGAATGGGGGGGCACCTCAGCCAGAAGATGGTACAAAGCCACTGGTCCTGGAGGGGGCAACATGCCCATTACTCTGTTCTGGGGAGTGCAAGGCCACAGTCTCTAAATTAGGTGACTTGCCCACATGCTCTGGAGGGGGCAGCATGCCCTGTGCTTGGTCCTGGGGAGTGCAAGGCCACAGTCTCTCGAGTGGGTGACTTGCCTACTGGCTTTGGAGGGGGCAACATGCCCTGTGCTTGGTCCTGGGGAGTGCAAGGCCACAGTCTCTCGAGTTGGGTGACTTGTCCACTGGCTCTGGAGGGGGCAACATGCCCATTGCTCTGTCCTGGGGAGTGCAAGGCCACAGTCTCTCAAGTGGATGGCTTCTCCACTGGTTCTGGAGGGGGCATCATGCCCACTGAGCTTCATCCTGGAGAGGATAGGGTGAGTGGATGGCTTCTCCACTGGTTCTTGCGGGGGCATCGTGCCCAGTGAGCTTCATCCTGGGGAGGATGGTGTGAGTGGATGTCTTTTCCACTGGTTCTGGAGAGGGCATCGTGCCCTGTGATGCAGATCTTGGGGAGTGCAAGGTCACAGTCTCTCAGCTGGGTGTCATGCCCACAGGATTTGCAGGGGCCGGCCAGGCCACACAATAGCCCATGGATGCAGGACTACACACTGTCTGCCGGCGGTGAAGGCTGCTCAGTGGTGACAGTGGTGGTGCTGCTGCTGGTAGTGGTGGGGAGAGGCTCCAGCCCATCCCCTGCAGCCTCTGACGGCTGCCTACTGGGGCCGCTGCTGCGGATGGTGGTGGCGGTGCTGCTGGTGGTGTTTGGGGGCGACTCCAGCCCATCCCCTGCAGCCTCAGACGGCTGCCCACTGGGGCTGCTACTGCCGGTGGTGGTGCTGGTGCTGCTGGTGGTGGTAGAGGGGAGGCTCCAGCCCATCCCCTGCAGCCTCGGACGGCTGCACCACCATGGTTGGTGGTGGGGGCTCCGACTGAGTCCCAGCACCAGGCTCGTTGTCCTTACTGCCTGCAGCTGGGATGGCTCCTTGCCCCTTTTGGCAGCTAGGCTGCCTCCTTGCCCTTCCTTCCTGCAGCTGGGGCTGACTCCTTGCCCTTCCTTCCTGCAACTGTGGCTGGTTCCTTGCCCTTCCTTCCTGCAGCTGGGGCTGGCTCCTTGCCCTTCCTTCCTGCTGCTGGGGCTGGCTCCTTGCCCTTCTTTCCTGCAGCTGGGGCTGGCTCCTTGCCCTTCCTTGAAGCACTTGGGGCTGTCTGGCTGGCTTGTGGCTGGGATCCTTTCCCACCTGGAGTTGCTAGGTACACTACTGTGCCCGTGGACTGGGTGGCTGAGGTGCTTGCCTGGGTTTTGACCACCCTGGCCTGATGTGAGGGACGGGGAAGGGGTAAGGAAGAGGTCAATGGTGGAGGGGAAAAGCTTCTTAGGGACAGTGGGGCAGGAAGAGGGAGATGGTTTAGGAGTGGAGGAAGAGGGAGTGGTTGTAGGAGGTTTCTGTCTGCTGCGTTTGGGTGCAGGTGCATGGGTTGTGAGGTGGATGGCTGTTGGTGTCTGAATGCTTGCGTTTGTGTACTTTGGGAGGAGGGGGCACAGACACAGTGGGAGAGGACACAGGGATGTGTGCATGGATGTGGTGACTGCCAGTGAGGGGTGTGTACTGATAGGTGTGCTGGTGATGGTGGTAATGGATGAGGATGCAGTGCATGCAGGTGTGGGTGGAGATGCTACTGGGAGGGAGGTGGACGACGAGGAGGTGGCCACAGTGGAGGCAGTGGATGTTGGGATGTCTGCATCTGGATGGTGTTTGTATGAGTGCCTGTGGGATGAAGTGTGGTGCTCTTGTTTGCCATGTCCGCTCTTGTGTGTTGTCCTGGGTGCCTGCTCGTCTGCCTGTGTGCTTGGGATAGGTTGTGGTTGAGGGGAATGGGATTGGGTGGAAGAAGTTGGAGGGGTGAGGGTGGAAACAGGGGCAATGGCTGCCATCAGAGAGGAGACTAGAGCCGGGATTGATCTCTGTTGGGCCGCCAAGCCAGTGTGAATGCCCTCTAGAAATGCATTTATCTGTTGCATTTGGGCTGCCAGCCCCTGGATGTGATTCACAATGGTTGACTGCCCAACAGAGATGGATTGCAGGAGGTCAATAGCCTCCTCACTCGGGCAGCAGGGCTAACTGGATGAGATGCCTGGGGCGAAGGAGATACCCACCCTACTGGGTGAGCGGGCATGGGAAACTTGCTGTGGGGCTGCTGGGAGGGCGGTGCTGGTATGGGGTGGCGACTGTACCTGTAGCTGGGGTGGGCCCAGAGGTGTCCAACATCACTAGGGAGCTTCCATTGGAGGAAGTATCCATGTCTGAACTGTCCCCTCCAGTCTCCACCATGGTGCTCCCCTCGGCCTCCGTCTCACTGGTGCCCTCACCGTCGGTGGAATGGGGCTCCTGGGTCCTGTGGGATGCAGCTCCCTCCATCGCCGGTGCCTCTTCTCCTCTGCCAGATGATGCTAATGCACATAAGGACAGGGTGACAAAACAAGAGGGGGCTGGGGAGACAAATTATACACTTGGTCAATGGTGGCACCAACACCACCGTTGGCGTACACAACACACTCACACACAGGAAACAGCCCTACGCACTAGGCAATGCACTACCAGTCACAATGCTAGTCACCAGCCCATGGATAGGGCCACCTAACGCCGATTGCAGCATACCTGAGACCCACAGACCCCTGCCCAGAAGTGGATGCCTACTAGCTTGGTTGGAGGACCTTCACATCGGAATCCTGCTCAACATGGGACCTACTCTGCAATGTCAGGCCTGGCCTAGGAGCACACCTCCCACCGGATACCACCCCACCAGGCGTAAGTTGTAATGAAGAGCACTGTACTCACCCCCTTGTTGCTGCTGTGATGCCCCCAAGCGCCCATCTAGCTCTGGATAGGCCACCACCAGTGTGTGGGCCATCAGGGGGTCAGGGTTCAACGGGCACCCGTTCCTCTTTGGGAGGCCATCCCCAGCTGGCCGTCTGCTGTCTTCCGTGCCCAGCGTCTCAGGTCCTCCCACCGTTTCCGACAGTGAGTGCTCCGCCTGCCATAGATCCCCTGGGTCCGCACGTCCTTGGCGATGGCACGCCATATACCCTTCTTTTGATGGGCGCTGATCTGAAGGGAAATACACAGAGGGAAATGTATTAGTCTGACCGTCCTGCCTGTTACACTTATGGCCCATCATACCCCTTCCCATTAGAAAAGACATGGCCCACAATACATGCTTCACGCTGCCCAGAGCCCATTCACCAACCCCCCCACATGAGGCCTTCAAATACAGCAGCACATGCATTCATACCCTATGCATTGTACTCACGGTGTACTCACCTGTTGGTTTGGAGGCCGATACAGCAGTCGGTACTGGGGTAGGACCCCATCCACCAGTCGCTCCAACTCCGCCGAGGTGAAGGCAGGGGCCCTTTCCCCAGTCACACAAGTCATTGTCGGTTCCATACACAGGTCAAAGCAGCACATACAGTGTAGGTCCTCTGCTGTTGAAGGTCAGGTAGTAAGTGAGTGAACAGATAGAAAATGGCAGTGACATCCGCAGTGTTGCGTACCGTCACCACCGGCGCACACCACCATTAGCCATTGTACCCCATAGGGCCCAATGATAACCAATGAGGAGTTGCACGGCGGTTCTCGACCGCAAATTCAGTGGAATGACCTCACTTCCACCTGTCCCTCCATATTTGGACAGGCAGACGCCATTTCAGGATGGGTGCAGGCCATGGATCCTAACTGCGTCACAGTACACAAATTCACATTTTGGACCTATCACACCAAATTAATGTTAACAATCACAATATGCATTAAACTGTAGTGGTTAGAATGTCAAGATAATGACCAGCTGCTCATCTTTTGCCACATAGATTATAACCGCTGTGGATAAATAGAAGATGGAGACATCCCCCGCGTACAGACCCCTGGTGGACTTGGCAACAATGGACGAAATGCACATTATCCTCACCTATAGACTTGACAGAGCCACAATCACGGAGCTGTATGCCCAATTGGAGCCTAGCCTAATATCTGCTATCCTTCAGCCCACCAGGATACCCTCTCATGTGCAAGTCCTATCTGTGCTCCATTTCCTGGCAACTGGTTCTTTTCAAGTGACAGTGGGCTTGGCAGCAAGAATGTCACAGCCAATGTTCTCAATAGTGCTGACCAGAGTGTTGGCTACCCTGATTAAACACATGTGCAGCTACATCGTTTCCCCACAGGTGGAGTATTTGGCCACAGTGAAATCTGACTATGCAATGGGACATATCCCCAATATCATTGGGGTAATTGATGGAACACATATTGCATTTGTCCCCCCCGGCAAAATGAACAGGTGTTCAGAAATCGAAAGAGTTTTCACTCCATGAATGTCCAGATGGTGTACCTGGCGGACCAGTACACCTCCCACGTCAATGCAAAGTATCCCGGGAATGTGCATGATGCCTTTATCCTGAGGAATAGCAGCATCCCAAATGTGATGGCCCAACTCCAGAGGCACAGGTTGTGGGTAATAGGTGAGCCCTGGTTCCCACCCTGTATATGTTGGTGTGTGGGTATGGTGTGGGCCCTAAGGGTGAGTGTGTGGCTTACAGCTGTCCCTCAATATTTGCAGGTGACTCTAGTTACCCCAACCTCTCATGGCTACTGACCCCTGTGAGGAATCCCAGGACAAGGGCAGAGGAACGTTACAATGAGGCACATGGGCAAACAAGAAGGATAATAGAAAGGACCTTCGGCCTCCTGAAAGCCAGGTTTCGTTGCCTCCATCTAACTGGTGGATCCCTGTGCTACTCACTCAAGAAGGTCTGCCAGATCATCGTGGCATGCTGTATGTTGCACAACCTTACTTTCGGCCGCCATGTGCCTTTTATGCAGGAGGAGGAGGCTGGAGTTGGCCGTGTGGCAGCAGTGGACCCTATGGACAGTGAAGATGAGGAGGCAGAGGATGAGGACAACAGAAGTGCAGGCATTCGTCAATACTTCCAATGACACACAGGTAAGACAGTGTTATTTCACATTTCAGTTTGATGTGTGACATTGTCACTGGCAGGCTGTGAATTCCTACTTCTATGCCCACTCACTGTACCCTTTGCCATCTCTTTTTGCAGATGTTGGTGCCCCACTATTGCTCCTGGTGTGTTCAGTGCAGCCAACTACATGCCTTTCCTATGTAAACATTACTGTACAGTTCAATTGGAATGTTTGAACCTTGTTAAACAAACACTTTATTAAATCATTTGACATACACCATGCTTGTATTTTTTCAAAGTATGTTTATTGCAGTGCTCTGCAGAAGAGGGGTTAGTGCAATGGGCTGGGGTGAGGATGGAGGAAAGTCCAGGCTAGAGTCCAGTCTACTTGTATCACAGGTGCGGTGTTCAAGGGGGCATAGGAAGGGGAGCAATGGGAGTTCAAGGTGGACAGGGTGACCGAGTGGGACACAAGGGTGACAATCAGGAGAGTCTTATTTCCTGGCAGGGTCTTGCCAGTAGTCTCGTTTGCGGGGTGGTTCTCCTTCTGCAGGGGGAGGGGTGCTGGTGGCCTGTTGGTAGTGGCAACAGAGGTGGAGGACTGTTCAGTAGTCAGGCTTGTGTCAGGGCCCCAGTGGTGTGCCACCGCCTCCCTCATACTGTTGGCCATGTCTGCCAGCACCCCTGAAATGGAGACCAGGGTGGTGTTAATGGACTTCAAGACCTCCCTGATCCCCAGGTACTGTCCCTCTGCAGCCGCATGTTCTCCTGCATCTTGTCCAGAATCTGGCCCAGCGTATCCTGGGAATGTTGGTATGCTCCCAGGATCGTGGTGAGTGCCTCCTGGAGGTCGGTTCCCTGGGCCTGTCCTCCCCCTGTCACACAGCAGTCCTCCCAGCTTCCCTGTTGTCCTTTGCCTCTGTTCCCTCAACCGTGTTCCCACTGCCACTGACCCCACGTCCCTGATTGCCCTGGGTTTGTGGTGTGCAGTGGTGGCACACTACTGATTAACGTGTCCTGGGGACAGAGGTATGGGCCCGCTGGGTGGGTGCTGTGCTGGTGTTTCTGAGGGGGGAGGCTCTGTGGTGGTGTGAGAGTGTGCCTGGGTAACTGACTGTCCGGAAGTCCCTGATGGGCCAGGTTGGTCATCCAGATCCAGGTGACCAGAGCTGCTGTCATCACTGTGGGCCTCTTCTGTGGGGGGACTGGATGTTGCTGGCAGCTCTTTTCCGGTGACATTGGCTAGGTTACCTTTGGGGATGTAAATGCAGTGTTATTGGTTCTGTGTGTGACATCTTGTGCATGGGTGGGTTGCCCTCTATGGTTGTTATTGCCCTGGCAGCTTGGCCTTGTGTGAGTTGTTATTTGGTGGGCTAGCTGATTCTCTCTAGTGTGCATGCTGTAGTAATAGGTGTCCATGCATTGGTAGTGCATGCAGTGCTTGGCATTGAGATGAGTGATATGTGATGGTGGGGTGTGTGGGAGGTGGTGGGGTGATGGGAGTGAGGGTGAGGCTGAGGGTATGTAATGGCATGCAGGTAGGGGGGTGATAGTAGTAAAGAGTTGACTTACCAGAGTACAGTCCTCCTGCTACTCCTGCCAGGCCCTCAGGATGCATGATTGCCAAGACTTGCTCCTCCCATGTTGTTAGTTGTGGGGGAGGCGATGGGGGTTCACCGCCAGTCCTCTGTACAGCGAGTTGGTGTCTTGCTGCAATGGAACGTACCTTCCCCCATAGCGCGTTCCACCTCTTCCTGATCATTCCTTGTTCTGGGGTGCTATCCAACGGCACTGACCCTATCCACAATCCTCACCCATAGCTCCATCTTCCCAGCACAATGGATATCTGCTGCACCTGTGCTCCAAATAGTTGTGGCTCTACACAGATGATTTTCTCCACCATGACCCTTATTTCCTCCTCATAAAACCTGGGAAGTCGTTGTGGTGCCATAAGTGTAGTGTGAGTGGTGTGGGTGAGGGTGTGTAAGGTGATGTGTTGGGGTGTGTGATGTAAGGTGCGTGGGTGGTGTATAGATGATGGTGGTATGTGGCTCTTGTTGAGTGAGTGCTCTTGCTGTCTCTCTCTGGTGGCAATTGTTTGTAGTCATAAAGGGTTGTGGGTAATGTGTGTGTGTGTTTTATAGTGGTGTGAGTGTGTGGGTGTGTGGGTGTGGTGTGTGTATGGGTGTCAGGTGTGTGTGGTTTGAATTGTCCAATGTGGGGCAGTTTTGTTTGTGTGTGTGTATTTTGAAAGCGGTGGTATGTACCACCAATGGTTTACCGCCATTGAATGTCGGCCGTGGTGATTCGTGGGTCACAATGTGATGGGTGTTGTTCTGTTGGCATAACGGTGTGGGTTTTGCTACCATCAGTTTATCACTGACCTTTGCGCTGGCGGATTTGTGTGTATGGCTGAAAAGTGATGGATTGGTGTGTGTCATAATAAGGAATGAAAATAAAGATATTATACTTATCATTCCGAATATGGATTCATAAAAGATTCTGCCCTTGAGTGTCTACTGCAAAGTGCCAATCGCCCTCTTCTATGTATGCTGCGTCTGATGCAGTGAAAATTACTTTGACCTGCTGTGATGAAAACTGATCATTTTACTTGTAGCCGATGCCCAGTGGAGTGCTGCGAGAAGCTCAAATGCATTAACTGGAGCTCACCCAACTGATAGCTATGGCACAGACCAGAAAAACTTAGAAAAATGTGTATAGTATTTATGCAGCAAAACAGCAATAAAGTCAAGGTATCAAGCAATCCTAAAATTCCAAACCAAATTGAAAAAATGGACACCAAAATGACAAAAATCCAATATGAGGAACTAGAAATATGTTTTTTTTTAAACTTGATGTAAAATGACACTAAGAAAGCACTAAACGTTAATGTGAATCAATTGTCATAGTAGACAGGGTCCTAGGTGTGGTTTGAATCCAAGCGAATGGAGTGCAGCTTGTATATACCAATCAGGTCTGTCCTGGCCAAAGACTTTATCATCTGACTTATGGCCTCATTTAAAAGTTGGCAGTTGGAACATCCTCTGCCAGGACAATGGAGTAACAGAGGTGCTGACCGGCAAATTTTAAAATGTCCGTCAGCCAGGAACTTCCATCAAGGTGGTTGCTGCCAATGTATTGTAACTTTGCTGACCTGCTCCGTCAAACATGACACAGACATATGGAAAAGTTGCATCTTTTTTATTTGCAAAATGAAAATCCCATTTTGGGATAATGCCCCCTTTACCATGGGAGCTCCCATGGTGAGGGGGGCATTGAGCACTTTTCATGTCCCCTTACTGCCAGGTTTTTCCTGGCAGTGATGGGCATTGAAAAATGGCTATATGTCAGCAGACCTAAATAAGGTGGGTGGACGTTAAGCCAAATCTACAATGGCTCTTACTCCGTTGGCCGTCTGAGAAGTTTGACCACAGTGGAGACAAAGTTGTCTCCAATGGAGTTCCCTCTCTGCCAGCATTTAAATCAGGCCTTTAGTCATTTATAGTGTCTCAGTACAGGTGCGTGGCCAGGCCCTAGAATATGGCAAACGTGATTCGGGAGGTCCCCACCAACCACCTCCTTATGCCTAATATACCCCATGGGGGCACGCTCCACCAGCCATAATGATCCCCGATGAGCCCCCGCTGTCCTTGACCTGCACTGGAGCCCTTGGTGAGGATCCCTGACTGCTGTGCCGTCACACCAAGCCATGGGCTACAGTTGGCTGTGCTTCGTGCTTTTGGCCTCCCTGAGTGGCCAGGCCAATGAGAAGTGAAACGCTGGTGAGCGACGGAGGCCAGAAGGCCCACTAACCCCATCAGTATTTTCTGAGGCCTGCCTCATCTCACCACGAGGGAGCCACAGCCTGTCCAGCATGGCTGACCTGATCCAGCCCCTGGGGCCGGTGCCTACTGCTGAGATGGTGCAGTGACCTCCCCTCAACCCTGTGGAACCTGGGAAACCTCCACCATATGCAGAGCACCTCGACTGTGCACTCTTCTGCCCACATCTGGCCTGCCTAGTCAAAGCAGAGAACGGATCTACTGGCCCTCCCAGCTGAGTCCACGCCAAAGGGCAGGGCCTGTGACTCTCGTTATACTGGCACTGTGGTCCCCACTTACCTACACTAGACTGCACAGAGATCCAGGTATGACTGTGCCACCTCCTGGGCCTTCAGTCACTACTTTACTTCACCGCTGCCTGCATTTCTGCTTGACTTCAGGGGCTGCCTCACTGTCCTGGGGGGACGAGTCCCAAACCCCCCCTGCAGGTCTGAACCTTACAGGTGTGGGAAAGTCCTTGCTATCTCACCACTGTGGGTGAGCTGCCAGCCCCAAGCCAGCTTCCTTTCACTTCTGGCATGACTGGGATCTGGACACAACTTTTATAGGTGACTGAGCCCCTTCCCCCAGGGACCAGAGACACAGCAGGACTATGAGTTAAAGGACTTCTCTATCAAATCTTTCCTCCAAAACCCACATCAGCTTGAACCTCGCAATGGCGTTTCACCACTGCTGGCAGCGGATAACATAACCCCCACCCAAGACGATGAAACTCAACCTATCACCAAGAGCTTGCTCCTCCAGCTGGTCCAGAGATTAAGTATGATATCAATGGAATGAAAACTGACCTCCAGAATGACCTGCGTGTCTTCTAACAAGATGTCTATGATCTTGGTGAGTGTATGGCCCAGTCAGAGAGAACACTAGACAAGCAATCGAAGAATGCAAAACTCTATGGAAACAAATCCTCAGACTGGAGGCCAAACAAATTAGCCTTCAAGAGAAGATAGAGGACCTGGAGAATAGGTCCAGATGCAACAACATTCGGATCCGAGGGATCCCAACCACTGTGGTGGAAGCATACCTCCCCCAATACTTCTCCGATGTGTTCAATGCCATCTTGGAAAGCAACACTAATCACCCAATCCTAATGGACAGGTTCACTCCAAGTTGCTCCACTCAGTAGTACCTTACTGACATCCTTACTCACACTCATCATTCACGGAGAAAGAGGAGATTATGTCCAAAGCT
Source organism: Pleurodeles waltl (assembly GCF_031143425.1). Taxonomy (NCBI): domain Eukaryota; kingdom Metazoa; phylum Chordata; class Amphibia; order Caudata; family Salamandridae; genus Pleurodeles; species Pleurodeles waltl. Next base: position 402,324,725 of record NC_090437.1, read on the forward strand.
CACCAGGGAGGCCCAATCTCAATGGCACCCAACGTCTTCTTTTCCAAGAGCTGTCAGCCATAACTTTAGCAAAACAAAATGCCTTCAAGACCACCACTGACGTTTTGATCTCCAAGGGCACGAAGTATCAAGGGCTACAGCTGTTCCACATTGCTTTTACTTGAGAAGGCTGTACCACCTCACAGCCTCCTTACAGGAACCTAAGCAACTCCTGAGCTTACTTGTCCTGGTAGTGAAAACCTCTCAAATTTGTTTTTCCCTACTGGGAGGCCTACACCTCCAATAGGATAACATTGAGGATTCCTCATATATTAAATATGCTGTAATTTCCAATTGGGAGCAGGTAGATATATCATGTTTTTATAAAATTCCAATATTAAACCCTATTTAATGGTAATGTTGGATTTTTTATTGCAATTTTGAAAATGCCACTTTTAGAAAGTTGGAATCTTAGAACAGTGTCCCAAGGGACATCAGTTTTAATAACATATAACACTTATGCAATGTAATAACACTATATAACACTATAACACTATATTGCTTATGTAAAGAAATTATAAAAGAAGATGTGGCCAAAGATAATGCTGAACAGATTCATACATATGTAATTTTTCAAAGACAACTGTCAGAGTCACCAGATCCTCGGGGTCCGTGCACGTTCCCAACACTTCCACCACAAGACAGCTCCAATACCCTCATTAGATTTATCACAGAGTCTAAGAGAGTCCAAGTGGGGAAAAGGGGATTAGGACGGGAACAGCTGGGAAGGAGACCTGTAGGAAGCAAAAGGTTAAAACACAACATCAAGATTACATCTCATGAAATCAGTACCATGCTAAAACATGAACAACCCTGGAATAATCCTAAAACTGACTAGGCTTTAGATGACCGAATACCTGAGGAGGAAACCGGAAAAGTTAAATAGGACTTTCAGATTCAAGTACTTTCTTTAGCATGAGAATCAGGAAACACTCTGAGCAATTTCTAAACAACCGTATGAATCTCCTTTTATGAATACATATCAGGAACACACAGCATTACCTCTAGAACTTTGGTATTGTTGTGTTCATTTCAGAAAAAACATTTGGAAGTAAATTGCGCACATTGCAGATTTTTATATGAGTATTAAACACCATAAAGGTTTGTGCACCATGAAATCACACAACGTAGATTCAAGGAATAAATCACGCGACGTGTCAACTTGAAATGCTACCAAGAAAATGTCTTAGAATGGAAGCGAACAGTAACTTACATTATTTATACACAAGGAAATAATTGCGCGTCTTGCCGATTCAAATGCCACCATACAAATGCCAAGAAATAGTAGCACACAATGAACAACATGAAAAGCACTCAGGGAAAGAATTGCGCGTCTTGTCGATTCAAATGCCACCATACAAATGCCAAGAAAAGATAGCGCGCAATGAACAACAAAGTTAAATGCTCATGAAACGAGTTGCAAGTCTTGCCAACTCGTAAAACATCATGTAAATGTCAAGAAATATCAGCGCGCAATGAACAATAATGTAATAACAAAGTCAAATCTTTATGGAATAAATTGCGCGTCCTCCCTTTTTGCAAAACACTATACAAATGTCAAAAAATGGCAGTACACAAATAATCTGTTATTCATTTAAGAATTAAAAGCAAGAATATGAAGATTCTCAATTACGGTGTTGGGAAATGTCCAAACACCGTCTTACCACCTGGAAACAGTGATCACCAATGAGAGATGAGTGCAGGAGACTGGAAAATCCAAAAAGGCCGCCGGGACAGGAGTTCAGGAAGAAGCTGCTGCTCTGCACCGGGACCTCTGAATAGTGAGCACTGGAAGTTGGGCTGACTCTCTTTTATAGAGTCTTGGCCCAGCTTAGAACCACGCCCAGGCATGTTGCAGAGAAAGTCTCCAGAAGGCCCTGGAAAGGGACCACACCCTAACACACTCTGAATGTCTGCAGCAATACATTGTAAATGTACAGTATTTATAAGCACCTTAAAAATGAATCTTTTGGATGGAATTCTGCAATGCAAAAGGTTAAACAATAACATATCATCACAATGCATAAATTACTTTATCTTGCAAGTGTTGGGTTTTTGCATTCTAGATGCCCGTAGAGCGCGCACTATCCTGGTGTTGACAGTACTCCCCTCTCCCAGGCGCGCTCTAGGGCCTGGTTTATCTGGATTGAGACGATGAAAGCGTTTCACAAGTACTGGAGCATGAACATCAGATGTGGAAACCCATGAATTGCTTTCAGGGCCATAACCTTTCCATGAGATTAAGTACCATAGATTACGCCCTCTCAGTTTAGAGTCCAACACTTTCTTGACTTCATATTCTTCTTCCCCCTGTACTAGAACAGGAGCTGGATGAGGGCGGACATTTTGGACTGCCTTCTTTAAGAGGGAAGTATGGAACACTGGATGAATCCGTAATGATTTTGGCAATTGCAGTTTATAGGTCACAGGATTGATTTGCTGAAGAACAGTGTAAGGACCTATAAATTTGGGGTTGAACATGTGCTTCGTCTTGAAGTCTATGGGGGTCATTCTGACCCTGGCGGTCAAAGACCGCCAGGGCTGAGGACCGCGGGAGCACCGCCGACAGGCCGGCGGTGCTCCAATGGGGATTCCGACCGCAGCGGTAAAGCCGCGGTCGGACCGGCACCACTGGCGGGCTCCCGCCAGTGTACCGCCGCCCCATTGAATCCTCCACGGCGGCGCAGCTTGCTGCACCGCCGCGGGGATTCCGACCCCCCCTACCGCCATCCAGATCCCGGCGGTCCGACCGCCGGGATCCGGATGGCGGTAGGGGGGGTCGCGGGGCCCCTGGGGGCCCCTGCAGTGCCCATGCCACTGGCATGGGCATTGCAGGGGCCCCCGTAAGAGGGCCCCTACATGTATTTCACTGTCTGCTGCGCAGACAGTGAAATACGCGACGGGTGCAACTGCACCCGTCGCACAGCTTCCACTCCGCCGGCTCGATTCCGAGCCGGCTTCATCGTGGAAGCCTCTTTCCCGCTGGGCTGGCGGGCGGTCTGAAGGCGACCGCCCGCCAGCCCAGCGGGAAAGTCAGAATTACCGCCGCGGTCTTTCGACCGCGGAACGGTAACCTGACGGCGGGACTTTGGCGGGCGGCCTCCGCCGCCCGCCAAGGTCAGAATGACCGCCTATATGTTTTGTGGAAAGCCACACTTTGTCACCAGGTTGATACTGCGGTCCCTCACAATGTTTCTTGTCATAATGCTTTTTGTATTTTTGTTTGGCTTTTTCTAAATGTTGTTGAATCGATTTCTGAGTTTGATGCAAATGTTGAATGATTTCTGACACAGCTGGAGTGAGAGAGCTTTCTTGAGGAATTGTGATGGGCAAGGTGTCAGGATGATAGCCAAACAAACCAAAGAAGGGTGTAACGCCAGTAGAAGTGTGGAAGGAGTTGTTGTAGGCTAACTCAGCTAACCAGAGCATTGATGTCCATGAATTAAGTGCTTTTTCAGCGTAAGCACGTAGGTAATGCTTCAAAGTCTGATTTAGTCTCTCCGTTCGCTTTTGGAACAAAAAACAAAGGAGAAGCTGTGGGAGACTTAGAGGGGCGGATGAAACCATTCTCAAAGAATTTTTCCAAGTATTTTCGTAAATGTTGATTTTCAACTTCTGACAGGGCATGCACACGACGATTGGGAAGTATCCCCCCTGGGACTAGATCAATTTGACAGTCATAAGATCTATGAGGATGTAAGTTCTCTGCTTCCTTCTCATCAAATACATCTTCATAAGACGAATACTGTTTGGGTAACTGAACTTCTTTCTCTGCGGCGGTAGCTATGTAAGAATGGCGAACTTCCGATTCTTGAGTCCTTTGGAGACAATGTTCTTTACATAGCACTGATGAAAACATGATCTTTCGCTCAGCCCAATTAATCTCTGGATTGTGATGAGTTAACCATGGCAAGCCAAGGATGATCCCATACTGGGGAGCATGGATCACGTCAAGGATGAGTTCTTCTTTATGTTTCTTTCTTTGATTTTTACCTTCACAAATTATTGTCAAGGGGACAGTCTGAAGAGTTATCGGACCTCCAGTCAAGAGTTTTCCATCAACTGCCTGGATGGTTTCTGGGGTCTTCTTTTCAATACATGAGATCCCCCATGCACGAACCTATTGGGCGTCAACAAAGTTTCCGGTAGCCCCAGAGTCGACTAGAGCCTTCTTGAAATAGGTCTTTTTCTTGACCTGAACTCATCTTCCCAATTTTAGATGTTTGGATTGTGAAGGATCCACGGTGACACCCAAGAGCAACCCTTCTCTGCAACTTGGGTGCTTTAGATTTTCCAACTCGACTGATGCATTGGTTGCAACTTTCTGAACTGGGCCTCGCTTGCTCTTTGTTTTGATTGGACAATCTTTGGCGAAATGACCTTTCCGCCCACAATAGAGACATTGCCCATTTATTCTGCGTAGGTCCTTTTTGTCTTTGGTCAAAGGTCTCCTGATGGTTCCAATTTCCATCGGTTCCGGCGTTCTTTCTCTCAGAGTTCTTGAGTCTTTGTTATTATGAGCATGCCAAGAATGTTTTTCAGGCTTTTTACGCGTTCCTTTTCGTTCATTTAAACGATGATCAAGCCTCAAGACAAGGTTTATTAAATCTTGACAGTTTGCAGGTTGTGGGTCGATTTGCGCTAAGATGTCTTTTAGCTCCTCTTTGAGTCCCCTGTAAAACAAGGCCGCTTGTTTTTCTTCAGGCCAGGATGTCTCAGCGACCAGCCGATTAAAGTTGGCTAAATATGACACTAAGCCCTGATTCCCTTGGCGTAAGTCTAATAATTCATGATCTGCTGACTGTGTTATAGTTCTACGATCGAAAACTCTCTCAAATTCACGAACAAATTTTTTCCAGTTGTACAACAGGGGACTATTTTTACACACAAGAGGAATAGCCCAGAAAGCTGCATCTCCAGACAGATATGACAACAAGAAAGCTACTTTAGACTGGGCATCGGGGAAAGTATGTGGTCTGCAGGTGAAGTGAAGTTCCACTTGAACCAGAAACGATTGCGCTTTCAAGGGATCACCTGAGAAGCGTTCTGGGGGAGCTAAAGGAATGGCTGAAGGAACATTGAGGGAAATGTTAGTCGGACTACCTCCAGAAGTCTGAGGAGAAGTACCTGGCCAAGACACACCTGTGGGACTTTGTTCTTTCTTCTCAACCTTATTCTGTAACTGACTCACTCTCTCAGCTAGACTATTTGTCAAATCCTTTGATGATACCACTTCTGACTGGAGCTGGGTGATAGCCTTGACTAGCTCGTCCACTGTGGCCGTGCTGAGAACATACACAAACCAGGAGGATAATAATTTGTGGGCTCACAATTCTGTCAGAGTCACCAGATCCTCGGGGTCCGTGCACGTTCCCAACACTTCCACCACAAGACAGCTCCAATACTCTGATTAGATTTATCACAGAGTCTAAGAGAGTCCAAGTGGGGAAAAGGGGATTAGGACAGGAACAGCTGGGAAGGAGACCTGTAGGAAGCAAAAGGTTAAAACACAACATCAAGATTACATCTCATGAAATCAGTACCATGCTAAAACATGAACAACCCTGGAATAATCCTAAAACTGACTAGGCTTTAGATGACTGAATACCTGAGGAGGAAACAGGAAAAGTTAAATAGGACTTTCAGATTCAAGTACTTTCTTTAGCATGAGAATCAGGAAACACTCTGAGCAATTTCTAAACAACCATATGAATCTCCTTTTATGAATACATATCAGGAACACACAGCATTATATCTAGAACTTTGGTATTGTTGTGTTCATCTCAGAAAAAACATTTGGAAGTAAATTGCGCACATTGCAGATTTTTATATGAGTATTAAACACCATAAAGGTTTGTGCACCATGAAATCACACAACGTAGATTCAAGGAAAAAAATCACGCGACGTGTCAACTTGAAATGCTACCAAGAAAATGTCTTAGAATGGAAGCGCACAGTAACTTACATTATTTATACACAAGGAAAGAATTGCGCGTCTTGCCGATTCAAATGCCACCATACAGATGCCAAGAAATAGTAGCACACAATGAGCAACATGAAAAGCACTCAGGGAAAGAATTGCGCGTCTTGTCGATTCAAATGTCACCATACAAATGCCAAGAAATAGTAGCACACAATGAACAACATGAAAAGTACTCAGGGAAAGAATTGCGTGTCTTGTCGATTCAAATGCCACCATACAAATGCCAAGAAATGGTAACGCACAATGAATAACATGAAAAAACACTCAAGGAAAGAATCGCGCGTGTTGCCGATTCGAATGCCACCATGTAAATGCCAGAAAATGGTAGTGCACAATGAACAGCATGAATTACACACGAGAAGTGAATCGCGCGTTTCGCCGATTCGAATGCCACCATGTAAATGTCAAGAAAAGATAGCGCGCAATGAACAACAAAGTTAAATGCTCATGAAACGAGTTGCACGTTTTGCCAACTCGTAAAACATCATGTAAATGTCAAGAAATATCAGCGTGCAATGAACAATAATGTAATAACGAAGTCAAATCTTTATGGAATAAATTGCGCATCCTCCCTATTTGCAAAACACTATACAAATGTCAAAAAATGGCAGCACACAAATAATCTATTATTCATTTAAGAATCAAAAGAATTAAAAGCAAGAATATGAAGATTCTCAATTACGGTGTTGGGAAATGTCCAAACACCGTCTTACCGCCTGGAAACAGTGATCACCAATGTGAGATGAGTGCAGGAGACTGGAAAATCCAAATAGGCCGCCGGGACAGGAGTTCAGGAAGAAGCTGCTGCTCTGCACCAGGACCTCTGAATAGTGAGCACTGGAAGTTGGGCTGACTCTCTTTTATAGAGTCTTGGCCCAGCCTAGAACCACGCCCAGGCATGTTGCAGGGAAAGTCTCCAGAAGGCCCTGGAAAGGGACCACACCCTAACACACTCTGAATGTCTGCAGCAATACATTGTAAATGTACAGTATTTATAAGCACCTTAAAAATGAATCTTTTGGATGGAATTCTGCAATGCAAAAGGTTAAACAATAACATATCATCACAATGCATAAATTACTTTATCTTGCAAGTGTTGGGTTTTTGCATTCTAGATGCCCGTAGAGCGCGCACTGTCCTGGTGTTGACAACAACATCACATATAAATATTAAGTGCTCGGTGTGCAAGGCGAGCTCCCAGTGCTCATGAAATTAACATGGAAGGCACAAAGTCAAGCACACAGAAAAGGAGAACAAAGCAATGGTGAAAAGTAATAGTAGTCCAATATTGTGCATGAAAAGAAATGATACAAAGACTTGTACATAATTCACATTGCACCATAAAAGTATTTTTCAGCCAGATGTTATTCAACAGCATTTCGACCTTTCATTAGTTTACAGATCATCAGGATGAAGAGAGTACACAAGTCATGATTACTAGCAGATATATGGCTTATAGATGGTATTAAAGTACAGAGGCTTGAATTTACAATTAATGTTAATAAGACTAAAGCGTCCGTTGGAGGTTAGGCAATTAAGGTCATCAATTTAGGCTGTGTTGTGAATCCACTTCGCTTTCGACTTTGACCCAGTCTCACACGACTATATGTCCACTGTTGTCGCTTTGATCTTTAAGGCGCTCTTTCAAATCTCAAATTTTTTAAATTCATAACTCCAGTTCTACCACTTACCCTTTTGTTGTTTTGTATCAAATAGTTAATACAATGTACTGTACTTATATAAATTGGTTAGGGACTTTTCATCTGTTATGTTTTCACTTTATTTCAGTTTGTGTGAAGCATAAATACTTTACACCTTGCCTCCAGGTGAAGCCTGACTTCTTTTTGTGCAACGCTATGATGGTTAAGCACAGGATAATTTAGTGACTTTTTGTGGTTCACCCTGCAAGGTATTATGACTGTTCTTTGACTAGGGCCTCCACCCCAGTCAACCAACAACCCAATTTCTCACATCCGATGAACTGGCAATCCTCGAATTGCAACAAGAAAGATCCACCTCCAATAAACTCTGGCATAAGGTTCTGATGCTAAGAAGGCAACTACACACACTTGAACTAGATAGAGCTAACTATATCCTAGCCTGTGTGGGAAGCGCTTCCACTATTGGGGGAATAAACCTGCCACATTCCTATCTGACAACCTCCAAGCCCAACAAGCCCATACACACCTTGGCGACATTAAGGTAGACAACATCACCCATACAACACCACAGGGTAAACTCTAAACCTTTCAAGCCTTCTTCCAGTCTCTCTATGTAGCAGACCTGACTCCTCTTGCGCTTCATGTAAAGTTTCTGAACACCACCACCCTGCCACAGCTCTTATTAGCTGAGGCCGCAGTTCTAGACTCCCCATTTTCAGCGGCCCAAATCCTAACTGATATTACTCATCTTAAACCCTCTAACGTTACAGGACTGGATGGATTTACCCAACACTTTTACAAGCATTTCACTCAGCAACTCTGCCCTGTCCTTACCACTCACTTTAACACTTTGACAGTAGAACACGGGCCTCTGCCTGCTTGACAGAAGCATCTATTACATTGATACCCAAACCTGGCAAAGACCCAACAGTCTGTGACGCTTAGGGTCTGATTTCCTTGCTGAATCTTGACTTAAAACTCTTTGCAAATGTCCTGGTCAATCGTTTAGACAAACTGATGCCTGCCCTAATACACCCCAATTATGAAGGATTCATCATTAACCGGACTATGGGGGTCATTCCAACCCTGGCGGTCGGTGATAAAGCGGCGGCCAACCCGCCAACAGGCAGGCGGTCCAAAAAATGCAATTCTGACCCTGGCGGGAACCGCCAACACAGCCGGCCACTTTAACACTCCGACCGCCACGGCGGGACCGACAAACAGCGCGGCGGTCACCACCAACAGGCAGGCGGCAGACAATGTACCGCCCACCCTATCACAACTCAGCAATCTGCCACCTTTTCCGGGGCGGGAGCCCCGCCGATAAAAACGCGGCGGAAACAGACTACGAACGGGAAAACGCTCACCTCCACACACTCCACGAGGAATCTGGACAGCATGGAACCCGAATTAAACATACTACCAGCTCTTGTCTACCTGCTCATCTACCACGAGTACGAACGCCGGCGCAGACAACAACGGTGAGTACTGCACCTACGACACAGGGGAGGGGGGAGGAGGAAAGGTTACGTGCACACACATATGCCATACACCCACCCCCCCAACCCACCCCCCCCAATACCTACACACCAATGCAGAGCAACAAGTCAGAGTGACACCCCCCAAACCCCCCGGAAGAATGCAAAGACATAATTAAAATGAAGTTACAAATTTATGTATAAAATAGGTTCATTGAAGTCATGGTAAATATGCCATATGAAATATACAAAAGAAATAATGAACATAGTGCAAAGTATAAACATAGTCAATCAGTCCTGCACAGTCCGTTAAATATCCATAGTCCGTGGGCCAATGTGTACAAACACATGGGCAAAGCCCACACAGGAGACCGGATACCATTGGAGAGAACACTGCAGGGGCATCAGATGAAAAAACAACAGGCACCTCAGGGGGAAGGGAAAGGGGGGCACCTCAGCCACATGAGTCCACGACGCCAGATCCACGAGGGGCCTCCATGCCCACTGTACCATCCTGGGGAGTGCAAAGCCACAGTCCATCAGATGGATAACCGACTCCACTGTGATTGGAGGAGGCATGGTGCCCAGAGTGCTTCGTGAACACCTGCTCGACACAGAACCGGCACTGTCAATGGACCAGCGGTGCTTGAGACGGTGGTGCCCAGCGGAGCGGTGCTTAAGACGGCGGTGCCCAGCGGAGCGGTGCTTGAGATGAAGGGCCCAGCGGAGCGGTGCTTGACAGGAAGGCCCAGCGGAGTGGTGCTTGACAGGAAGGGCCCAGCGGAGCGGTGCTTGAGACGGCGGTGCCCAGCGGAGCGGTGATTGAGATGAAGGGCCCAGCGGAGCGGTGCTTGACAGGAAGGGCCCAGCGGAGCGGTGCTTGAGATGAAGGGCCCAGCGGAGCGGTGCTTGACAGGAAGGGCCCAGCGGAGCGGTGCTTGAGATGAAGGGCCCAGCGGAGCGGTGCTTGACAGGAAGGGCCCAGCGGAGCGGTGCTTGAGATGAAGGGCCCAGCGGAGCGGTGCTTGAGATGAAGGGCCCAGCGGAGCGGTGCTTGAGATGAAGGGCCCAGCGGAGCGGTGCTTGAGAGGAAGGGCCCAGCGGAGCGGTGCTTGAGATGAAGGGCCCAGCGGAGCGGTGCTTGACAGGAAGGGCCCAGCGGAGCGGTGCTTGAGATGAAGGGCCCAGCGGAGCGGTACTTGACAGGAAGGGCCCAGCGGAGCGGTGCTTGAGATGAAGGGCCCAGGGAGCAGTGCTTGACAGGAAGGGCCCAGCGGAGCGGTGCTTGAGATGAAGGGCCCAGCGGAGCGGTGCTTGAGATGAAGGGCCCAGCTGAGCGGTGCTTGACAGGAAGGGCCAAGTGGAGCGGTGCTCTTCACGGCGGGGCCCTGTTCAGCGGTGCTCTTCACGGCGGGGCCCTGTTCAGCGGTGCTCTTCTCGGCGGGGCCCTGTTCAGCGGTGCTCTTCACGGCGGGCCCTGTTCAGCGGTGCTCTTCACGGCGGGGCCCTGTTCAACGGTGCCTGTCTTGGCGTGGCCCTGTTCAGCGGTGCTCTTCACGGCGGGGCCCTGTTCAGCGGTGCTTGTCTTGGCGTGGCCCTGTTCAGCGGTGCTCTTCACGGCGGGGCCCTGTTCAGCGGTGCCTGTCTTGGCGTGGCCCTGTTCAGCGGTGCTCTTCGCGGCGGGGCCCTGTTCAGCGGTGCCTGTCTTGGCGGGGCCCTGTTCAGCAGGGCTTGTCCTGTCTTTCAAGGGACCCAGACCTGGCCAAGACTCCTCGCTTAGTCGCCCTCCGACCTTGCGGTAGCGGGGCCCTCCTGTGATGGAGTCTTGGGCCCATGGGTGTCGTCCGTCACACCCGGTATGGGGCTGGTGGGGCCCTCCTGGTGCGCTCGCCTGCTGCATGTCTTCTCCGCCCTGCTGCCCTTGCCCTCCTTCGCTGCAGCTCTCTGGCCCTTGCCTCCCTTAGATGATTTGGCAGGTGACGGGGCAAGGCCACTCTCCTTGGTGGCAGCCGTCTCAGGCTTTTCGCGCCGGCCCTTAATTTTTCTTGTCCTCTTCCCAGGGGGTGGGCTGGCTGTCCCCTTGCTGCTGGCCGATGTTCCTTCCCTAGGAGCTGGTGGTCTCCAATAGCCCTGCACTATGGTGATACTAGATGCAGGGCTGGTGGTGGCTGAGGTGCTCTTTGGACTCTTACCAGATGGAGGGGGTGGGTCAGGTGATGCAAAGAGGTTAGTTTTGGAGAGGAAAAGTTTCTTGGGAGCAATGGGAAGGGTAGGTGCAGTGGGTATGGGAGTGGAGGAAGAGGATGTGGTTGTAGGAGAGTCAAGTGTGCTGTCTTTGGGTGCAGGTGCTTGGGCTGGAGGCTGTCGTGAGGTGGATGGCTGTTGGGTGGGTGGGTGACTGCGTTTGTGTGGTTTGGAAGAGGGGGTGACAGACACAGTGGGAGAGGACACAGGGGACGTGTAAATGGCAGTGGGGGTGGTGACTGCACGTGTGCTGACTGTAATGGAGGGTGTGCTGGTGATGGAAGTACTGGCTGATGGTGGTGTGCATGCAGGTGTGAGTGGAGACGTCACAGGGAGGGAGGAGGGAGACGAGGAGGAGGGGGACACAGAGGTGGTAGTGGCTGTTGGCATGTCTGCATCTGGATGTTGTTTGTGTGAATGCTTGTGGGATCTGTGGTGCTTATATCTGGATGAGCTGCCCTTGGGTGATGAGGTGTGTGCAGGCTGGTCTGATGGTGTGGATGGGATAGGCAGAGGAACAGGAGACTGGGACTGGGTGGAGGGAGTTAGAAGAGGGAGGCTGGAGACAGGGACAATGGCTGCCGTCAGTGCTGAGGCCAGAGCGTTGAACGATCGCTGATGGGCAGCCTGACCCGAATGAATGCCCTCCAGGTATGCATTGCTCCGATGCACCTCCCTTTCTACACCCTGGATGGAATTCAAAAGGGTCGACTGCCCAACAATGAGCGTCCGCAGGAGGTCAATGACCTCCTCACTGAGGGCAGCAGGGGTAACTGGGGCAGGGCCTGAGGTGCCTGGGGCGAAGGAGATGCCTGCCTTCCTGGGTGAGCGGGCACGGAGCGAAGGCCGAGGGGCTGCTGGGAGGGCGGGGCTGGTGCGCTGGGTGGCGGCTGTACCTGTTGTGGCGGTGGGCACGGATGTTGCCGCCATCGCAAGGGAGCTCCCTTCCGAGGACGTGTCGGTGTCGCTGACGTCTCCACGGGTCCCCGTTGTGGAGCTCCCCTCGCCCTCCGTCTCACTGGTGAACTCTGAGTCGGTTGCATGGCCCTCCGGGGCCATGTGAGATGCAGCTCCCTCGTGCGCCGATGCCACTTCTCCTCCGCCTGATGATGCTAATGCACACATGCACAGGAAGAAAAAGGAAATGGGTGGGGGGGAGAAATGAAGACAGGTTGAGTGCATGCATTGGCAACACCGTTGGCGGAGAGGACAGACACAGAAGCCCCCTGCACTACGCTGCGCAATCGGGGTACACTACTCAGTTCTTGTGACTAGGCCTACAGGTCTATGGACGACAAATGCACACATGGGTGATGCAGGACCATGGATAGCTGTACTTGGCACCCTACAGAGGTGGGGGGCGGGGGCACAGGGCCATGCCTAACGGAGGGTACTAGCCTACAGAAAGCGCCCTGGCCTTGAGTTACCCACAACCCTCCTCCCCAACCCAGACACCTCAACTGCGCGCAAAGATAGCAGAATGTGCTGATACTCACCCCCTTGTGTCTGCTGTGATGTCCTCACGCGCCCATCCAAATCGGGGTAGGCCACCGCCAGGATCCGGGACATCAGGGGGGTCAATTGGCGGCTGGCACCCCTCCTACGTTGGGAGGCCATACCCAGCAGAGACTCGGCGGTCTTTCTGGTCCCGCGGCGGATGTCCTCCCACCTCTTTCGGCAGTGGGTGCCCCGTCTGTTGTGGACCCCCAGGGCCCGGACGTCCTTGGCGATGGCACGCCAAATGTCGATCTTCTGATGGGCGCTGACCTATGTGACATGTACAGGGTGGTAAAGGAAATCGCATCAGTTTTCTGCCTGGTCAATGTGATTGGCCCCCCCCTCCCCAACCTTGCCATGTGGCACATGCTCTCATCTTTCGTGCGTTGCACTCCTCATTCGCTCCCCTCCCCACCATCTTACATACACCCCACTCAACACAGGCATAGCCCATTCAACGTGCACCCTGTGTACTAACCTGTTGGTCTGGAGGATCGTAGAGTAGCGCATACTGGGGGAGGACCCCATCAACAAGTGTCTCCAATTCTTCGGCAGTGAAGGCAGGGGCCCTTTCCCCAGTCGCAGCAGCCATTGTATCTCCCAGACCGAGGTCACAGCAGCACTTGCAGTATAGGTCCTCTCCTGTGGATGATCAGGTCTCGAGTGATTAATCAGATAGAAAATGGCGGTCACGCCCGCGGCGGTGCGTACCGCGGCGGTGCGTACCGCGACCGCCGGCGCACATCGTCATTGGCTCCTGAGAGCCATAGGGTTCAATGTTAACCAATGCTGCTTTGCGTCGCAGTCTTCGACCGCCTACCACCACGGTGTGCCACGCCAGCGCAGTAACCTCACATCCCACTGTCACACTTCACAGGTCAGGCAGCCGCCATTTCAAGGGCCCACATGGCATGATTTCAACTGCGTCACACAGGCCTAAGCCTTGCATAGCCACTCATACAAGCCGTGCCATGCATAGCGATTCGTGTACTGTGCAAGCTGTGTGAACTAACCTGTGGGTTGCTTGACTCTGTGCTCCATGTTGTCCTTCCTAGGCACCGTCCGCTGGGACTTGCGAGGAGAAGGATGAATCCTCCCGTGTACCGACCGCTGGTGGACCTGTCGACAATGGAAGAATGACATATCATACTTACATACCGGCTTGACAGAGCAACTATACATGAACTATGTGCCCAGCTGGAGCCAGACCTGATGTCCCCCATCCGCCAACCCACGGGGATTCCCCCTCTGGTGCAGGTTCTGTCAGTACTCCATTTTTTGGCAAGTGGGTCTTTTCAGACAACAGTGGCCATATCATCTGGGATGTCTCAGCCTATGTTTTCTAAGGTTTTGTCCAGAGTGTTGTCTGCCCTGATGAAATACATGCGGAGCTACATTATTTTCCCGGAGGTGGGCGAATTGGCTACAGTGAAGGGTGATTTCTATGCCCTTGGACATATCCCCAACATCATTGGTGCCATTGATGGGACCCATGTGGCCTTGGTTCCCCCCAGTGGAAGTGAGCAGGTGTACAGGAACAGAAAAAGTTATCATGCGATGAATGTCCAGGTGGTCTGTTTGGCTGACCAGTACATCTCCCATGTAAATGCCAAGTTCCCTGGGTCAGTGCATGACGCGTACATCATGCGAAATAGCAGCATCCCTTATGTGATGGAACAGCTACAGAGACACCGTCTGTGGCTAATTGGTGACTCTGGTTACCCCAACCTGTCGTGGCTACTGACCCCAGTGAGGATTCCCCGGACCAGGGCAGAGGAACGCTACAATGAGGCCCATGAGCGAACTAGGAGGATCATAGAAAGGACCTTCGGCCTCCTGAAAGCCAGGTTTAGGTGCCTACATATGACTGGTGGATCCCTAATGTACTCACCAAAGAAGGTGTGCCAGATCATCGTGGCCTGCTGTATGCTTCACAATCTTGCTTTGCGATGCCAGGTGCCTTTTGTGCAGGAGGATGGTCCAGATGGTGGTGTTGTTGCAGCTGTGGAGCCTGTGGAGAGTGAAGAGGAGGAAGACGACGGGGACGACACGGACAACAGGGATACAGTCATACAACAATACTTTCAGTAGCACACAGGTAAGAAACAGCCACCCCAATTTACATTTACTTAAGGCCTCCTGCGTCTCTACTGTCTGTGTTTCCCCCCAGTTCCTTTTAAGTTAATTGTGACTTTCCCTTCCCTTTTCAGAGCTGTATGACCGACTGCGTGACTACTGCTTTGTTTGCCCATGGACTAAAGCTTATTGACATTGGTATGTTGTCATCACAATGTTACTGAACATAATTGCACCGTTATGTGTAATACATTTGTGAAAAATAGAAGCAGACTTCTGTTATTTTAAGTGCAATGAGTGATTTATTTCAAGTGCTACATATAGGTAAATGATTGGGAAGCGGGGATGGGTGGGGGTGGAGTAATGTCCATGGCAGAGTCCAGTTCTCAGTCGCACAGGTGCATTGTCCATATGCCTGTGGAAGGATGGAGCAGGGGCAATTCAAGGTTGGACAGGGTGACTATGTGGGACAGTGGGATGACATCAGGTGGTATCATATGCTGGCGGGGGTCTTGCAATCCTACTCTGTCTTCTTGTGAGATCTCAGGTTCCGCTTGCGGGGTGGTTCTTCTTCAGCAGGAGGTGTGGTTCTGGTGGACTGTCATTGTGTGGGGGCCTCCTGTCCACTAGCTCCGGCGGATGTTGTAGCCTGTTCCTGGTCCTGGCTAGTGACAGGGGCCCTTTGTGGTGCCACATGGTCCCGCAATGTGGTGACTATCTGGTTAAGGGCCAGGACGATGGTCCCCATTGCGGAACCGATGTTCCTCAGTTCCTCTCTGAACCCCATGTACCGTTCCTCCTCCTGTGCCTGGATCTCCTGGAACCTGGCCAGTACCGTCGCCATGGTCTCCTGGGAGTGGTGGTATGCTCCCATGATGGTGGAGAGGGCCTCTTGGAGAGTGGGTTCCCTGGGCCTGTCCCCCCCCTGTCGCATAGCAGCCCTCCCAGTCCCCCTGTGTTCCTGGGCCTCTGTCCTCTGGACGGTGTGCCCACTACCACTGCCCCCAGGTCCCTGTTGTTGTTGGGGTGGTGGGTCAACCTGGGTGCCCTGTAGTGGCGGACACACCGCTGATTGACGTGTCCTGGAGACAGAGGCATGGGCCCGCTGGGTGGGAGCTGTGCTGGTGTTCCCAGAGGGGGTTGGGTCTGGTGTAGCCTGTGGCTGTCTGTGGGGAACCGACTGTTCAGAGGTCCCCGATGGGCCGGGCTGGTCGTCTGGCTCCAGGGAGACAGAGCTGCTGTCATCGCTGGGGGCTTCATCTGGGGGTGGGATGGACATCTCTGGACCCTCCGTGGCGGTGTGGTGGCGTTCGGGTCCTGCAGGGGTATTAAGGTATGGTTATAGCTTCTGTGTGTGGCATTTCGTGTGATGGGTGGGTGTCCGTGTACCCAAGTGCAGGCATTCCCTTGTGGGGGCTTTTGTGAGGGTGGCTTGTGGGGGTGATGTGTGTGTGCAGTGGGCATGCTTTGGTGATGGGTGTCCATGCTTTGTGGTCGCATGCAGGGCTTGGTGTTTGGATGGGTGGGTTGTGATGGTGAGCCTTTTGCAAGGAGTTGGTGTGATGGGGGTGGGGGTGAGGGTGGGGGTATGTGCTGGCATGCAGGTGGGGTGGGGGTGGGAAGTAGTAGTTAAGATTTGACTTACCAGAGTCCATTCCTCCAGATACTCCTGCGAGGCCCTCAGGATGCAGGATGTGCAAGACTTCCTCCTCCCATGCTGTAAATTCTGGGGGAGTAGGTGGGGGTCCGCCGCCAGTCTTCTGCACCGCAATGTTGTGCCTTGATACCATGGAACGCACCTTCCCCCGTAGGTCGTTCCATCGCTTCCTGATGTCATCCCGATTGCGTGGATGCTGTCCCACCGCGTTGACCCTGTCCACTATCCTTTGCCAGAGCTCCATCTTCCTAGCTATTGTGGTGTGCTGCACCTGTGCCCCGAATAGCTGGGGCTCTACACGTACTATGTCCTCCACCATGACCCGGAGTTCTGCGTCAGAGAACCTGGGGTGTCTTTGGGGTGCCATAGGGTGGTGTGGATGAGGTGAGGGGTGGTGTATGTGTTGTGGAGTATAATGTGTGTGGTGGTGTATGGTGTTTTGTGCGTGGATATTGTGTGGGTGATGTTGTGATTTGCCTCAGTGTGATGGTCTACTCTAAGCAGTGCTGTCTCTCTCTGTCCTTGATTCGCAATTGTTGTCGTAGGGGTTTGTGGGTGATGTGGGTGTGTGTTTTATTCTGTATTGGGTGTGTGGGAGTGGTGTGTATATGTATCTCAGGTGTGTGTGTTTCAAATTGACCAATGTGGGGATGTTTTGTGAAGGTGTGTGTATTTTGACCGCGGCGGTGTGTACCGCCAATAGAATACCGCGGATGAAAGACCGCCGCGTGGATTCGTGGGTCATAATGGCATGGGCGTATTTCTGTTGGCGTGACGGTGGAGGTTTGGTCTTCGCCATTTTTTCGCTGACCTTTGGTGTGGCGGACTTTTGTTGGTGTCGGGTTTTTGGCGGTTTGCCAGTTGCGGGTCAGAATGACCGTGGCGGTTTACCGCGACCGCTGCGGTGTTATGACGGCCTTCTGACCGGCGGTAAGCGCCTTTTACCGCCGAGGTCAGAATGACCCCCTATGTGCGATAAAACTAAACTGGCCCTACTTCTTATCGACATTGCCAAAAAAAAAAGCTTAGGTGGAGATCCTTCCGCATTCAACAGAGTAGACTAGGAAATGCTCTTTGAGAGACTCAGGAGCACCGGCCTCACAACAGGATGAGAGGTTGGATCGCTGCACTATACTGTAACCCCAATGCAAAAATCAAAGTCAATGGTTACCCATTGCTCTCTGTCCAAATCTCTAGGGGAACTCGGCAGGGATGTCTCCTCTTCTGTTTAACCTATTTTTGAAGCCCCTCCTCCAGCACATTAGAAACAATCCTCAGGTTTATAGCATCTCATTCTGCAGAGACTCATTTAAAGTCTTGCCTCTGCCGATTATATCTTGCTCTCCCTTACAAAACCACAGTGCTTGCTCTAAGCCCTGATCCCTCTCCACGAAGATTTTCAGTCAGTTGTTGGCCTGTGAATCAATATGATAAAATCCAACGGCTTGATGCTAGTGGGTGCAGGATCCCTGGTAGAACCACTCACTATAACAGCACCATTCCGCTGGATGACTCACTCCATTAGATACTTGGGTATTCACTTGACACCCACCCTCCTCGCTTGCACTAAACTTAACTTCAAACTGCTCTTGCGTGAGGTCTCTGAACGGGTTTTCAAACCTGGAGGGAGAAGGGCTCCTTTCACCTTTGGGACTATTTTGAGGGAAAGCAAATTAAAATATACAAGGAACTCAAAGCCAACTATGAGACCAATGAATCCAAGCATTTTCATTATATTTAGATCAGCCACTAGGTCTCTAACACTAGCGTTAGAACACAGATGATGAGCACAATCACCCCGCTTGAAAAGTTTCAGTACCTCATAGGAGGGCACTTAGGGTCTCTCATGGTATCAGGCAGCAGCCAGCAACAAAGTCCAGTTGCCACTAATCAGCTAGAAACTTAAAGAAAAAAAAGCCTTATGCAGCTTGTGTTGTCCCTTTAGCCACACTGGAGGTCAGCCAACTCACCCGTGGAGTCTATATCCCTGTCCTAGGTACACAGAGAACCAGGGAATTCCTTCAGGGCTCCTATCAGGTCAGAGACAGCAGGTCAAGTCATCTTCTGTTATGCCAGCGGTCCAAAACTATTCTGTCCAGGTGCCCTGGGATGCAACATCTATGCCTGGTACCAACTAGTGAGTGAGGTTGAATCCTGGAGACCCCCTGGCCAATGGGATATACATTTGTGGGAGCCAACCTACTCATCATTTCAATAGCTCCTGGTTGCCTTACCGCAAACAGGCCAAAAATGCCATGTGTCGAAGAATTTCAAAGATGGCGAAAATCTTCGGCCACGCTAAACTTGGACTCTTAGGGTTGGTGATATATGTGGGAGTGCCATAGGGGAATCCCCTGTATGCTCCCACATCTAACACTAAAAATACAGCTTGATGGAGACACTGTACCCACAACACATCCAGAGATAGAAGCCTGGTAGGACAAAAGCAGTCAGCCTATTGTTTACTCCTGTGAGGTATCTCACACCTCTTTCATACCTCTTCGAAACTAATCACTGGCTGAGCCACTCTAAACTTGGACGCACCAGAGGCAAGCCCGTCTGCGCCCGTCCGTGCCTGGACCGCGCCCAGCGCCACCCCCCCTGGTCCACGAGACCACTGCACCCCCAGACACCGCTACATGGCCGACCAACTCAACGCCCTCAATCCTGGCCGCATCACAGCATGCTTCCAGTCCTCACCAAGGAACACCAACGGACCCTTCTCATGCCGCACCTGCAGATTCACCTGCGACAGAACAACGAAACCAACAAAGACTGAAACAAACCACCTCTACTGCATACTCCTCAACACCCGCTCCGCACACAAGCACGCCATCGAGCTCTGGGACCTGCTCGACTCCACCTCCCCAGACGTAGCCTTCCTGACTGAAACCTGGTGGAACGACTCCTTGGCGCCCGACATCGCAATAGCCATCCCGGACGGCTAAAAGATCATCCGTAGGGACTGCAACAACGGAATCGGAGGAGGAATAGCCATCGCCCACAAATCCACTCTCAAGGTCGACGCCCACACTGACGATTCCCTCAAGACCGCCGAACACCTACACTTCCGCATCCACACCGACCCCAACACCACTCTCAGAGGAACGCTCATCTACAGACCCCCCGGACCACGAGCACCATTCAGCGAATCCCTCTCCGACCTCACCAGCACCCACGCACTCACCTCAACGGATTACATCCTCCTCGGGGACCTAAATTTCCACCTGGAGAACAACAATGACACCAACTCCACTACTCTGATCGACAACCTCACCAACCACGGCCTCAGACAACTCGTCAACACACCAACCCACATCGCCGGCCACACGCTTGATCCCATCTTCTCCTCAAGCGCCCACGTCACCTTCAACCATACCACCGTACTCCACTGGACCGACCACCACTGCATCCACTTCACTTACAAGAAACATACCGAGCACCATTGCACCCAATAACCACCCCGCCGATGCTGGAGCAAAGTTACGGAAGACCAGCTTACCAACACCCTCACTCAGAACCCACCCCCGACCCCACAGACCCAGACACCGCCGCCCACAACCTCACTCTGTGGATCAACGACTGCACCACTCAAGAAATCCACCGACAACCAAGCCAGAAGAAAAGCCACCTGGTTCACCGACGAGCTCCTAAACTCCAAACGCGACTGCCGGAAGCTAAAAAAGGAATGGCTCCTCAAACGCACATCTGACAGACTCACAGCCCACAAGGACGCCACCCGCAAGCACCACCAACTCATCAGACAAGCCAAACGATCCCACTTCAAAGAACACCTGGACAACAACGCACACAACAGCAAAGAGCTCTTCAGCATCGTGAAAGAACTCTCCAACCCCAGCGCCAACGTCAATGACATCCCTCCATCCCAAGAACTCTGCAACGCACTGTCCACCTTCTTCCACCGGAAGATCACCGACATCCACAACAGCTTCAACGCCACTCCCACACCAGACCCCACCCCCGAACACTCCACCTGTGCAAGCTGCCTGACCTCTGGACCAACGTCAACGACACAGAGACACGCAAGATCATGAACTCCATCCACTCAGGATCTCAGTCAGACCCCTGCCCCCACCACGTATACAACAAAGCCGACTCCACCATCGCCCCCCAACTACGTAAGGTCATCAACATCTCCTTTGAAACAGCGACATTCCCGGAAAGATGGAAACACGCCGAAATCCACACCCTCCTCAAGAAGCCCAAAGCGAAAAATCGTCAACACACAACTAACCAGCCACCTCGAAGACAACAACATCCTAGACCCCTCCCAGTCCGGCTTCAGATGAAACCACAGCACTGAGACCGCCCTTCTCGCCGCCACAGACGACATCAGACGCCGGTGAAACATCAGCCCTCATCCTCCAGGACCTATCTGCCGCCTTCGACACAGTCTGCCACCGCATCCTGAAATCACGCCTCCACGAAACCGGAATTCAAGGAAAAGCCCTCAACTGGATCATCTCATTCCTCTCCTGCAGAACCCAGAGAGTCCACCTCCCCCCCTTCCGCCCCGAAGCCACCGACATCACCTGCGGCGTCCCCCAAGGCTCATCCCTCAGCCCGACGCTGTTAAACATCTACATGCCCCCTCGCACAAGTGGCCCGACAACACAACCTCAACATTCTCACCTATGCCGTCGACACCCAGCTCATCCTCTCACTCACCAAAGACCCGCGCACCGCCAAAGCCAACCTCCACAAGTGAATGAAATCCATCACCGAATGGATGAGAAGCAGCCGTCTGAAACTGAACTCGGACAAGACGGAAGTCCTCATCCTCGGACCCACCCCCTCCGTCTGGGACGACTCCTGGTGGCCCACTGCACTAGGAACCCCACCGACACCGACCGACCACGCTCGCAACCTGGGCTTCATCCTCGACTCCTCCCTTGTCTAAACAGATCAACGCAGTTTCCTCCTCCTGCTACAACACACTCCGCATGCTCCGTAGAATCTACAAGTGGATCCTGATAGAAACAAGAAGAACGGTGACACAGGCCCTCATCAGCAGCAGGCTGGGCTACGGCAACGCACTCTACACAGACATCCCAGCAAAAGACCTACTACGCCTCCAACGCATCCAAAACGCCTCCGCCCGGCTGATCCTCGACGTACCCCGCCACAGCCACATCTCCCACCACCTGAGAAACCTTCACTGGCTCCCCGTGGACAAGAAGATCACTTTAAAGCTTCTTACCCACGCTCACAAAGCGCTCCACGACACCGGACCAGCCTACCTGAACAACAGACTCAGCTTCTACACCCCCACCCGTCAGCTCCGCTCCACTAACCTCGCCCTCGCTGTCGTCCCCCGCATCTGAAGAAAGACCTCCAGCGGCAGATCCTTCTCATACCTCGCCGCCAAAACCTGGAACACCCTCCCCAACAACCTGCGACAGACCCAAGACCTACTCACCTTCAGAAGACTCCTCAAGGCCTGGCTCTTCGATCAGTAACAACAGCACCCTCTCCCTCCCCCCCAGCGCCTTGAAACCCTCACGGGTACGTAGAGCGCTTTATAAATCCAATGATTGATTCCATGCTCCGATGAACTGGTTTCTGTTTCCAGAAGACACAATGTCACCACACACTGGAGTATGTGGTAGACAAGTGACCTTGAAAAGCTGCAACCTTCACTGAAGGAAAAGGCCTAAGGCATAAAAACAAAGACTTCAAAGGATTGATGAAAACCAAGACTCCGGAACTCAGTGGTGCAGTTCTTCAGGAGCCAAGAGGCAGGATCAGCATATGGAGGGAGAGAGGAACCCTGGGGAGGAGGATAACTTTGTTACAACACACCCTGGAGCCAGACTGAAGACTTTAAGTAGTAAAAGAACAGAAAAAAGAATTGATAACAAACATCACAAGACCAGAAACATAATGGATTGGGAAAATCAGAAAGGATTTAAAGAAGAAACAGCGATGATGGAAAAGAGGTAGAAATAGGAATGATACCTGAACCGGACTAGCTGCAGAGCAGTTTCAAAAAGCAGTTGCAAACCTTAATGCAGATCATTGCCATTTTGAAGTAGGAAGAAAAAGTAACAGCAGCCAGGGGGCCAGGAGCACAAAGGAAGTCAGCTCTAGGTAAGTGAAACTCACAGCTCAAAGTGAGGGGCCTCCTGTGGCACTTTCTGAGACCTGGGATCGCAAGACCATACAGGGTACCTAAACACAGGCAGGTTTAATGTGCCAGTCAGGAACAAGCCAATTTAACCATGGCTATAAGGCAGCATAGCCACTTTATTACTGGTTAGTAGGGATAAAGAGCATTATGCTCTATAGGCAGCGTAAAGAGGGTCCAGAAAAAGGAAAAGAATCTGAGGTGACCAGGCAGAAAAGGCAAATTTCCTTCTGTATCTTACACTTGTGAGAAAGTTACACTTGTAATTTGCTCTTACACTTTAGAGTAACTTAACTATTTTTGGCTATGCACAATGCTCAAGTGCAAAGGTACTGAAAAGAGTGATCTTGCATGTCTATACTTCCTGAAAAGTCTGCTTGGAGACAAATTTATAAGTGTAACTTATTACCTGCAACGATACAGTAGCAAGTCCAGCAACACACATGGCCAACCACTAATACTTCAACACCCTTCCACCGAAAATGATGGAGGTCGGAACTTAAAAGAGAGTCCCTGGGAAATATTGTTTAGTTAAATTGCTTTATTTGAAATAGTTTAAAAATATATGATTTAATGTTTAAAAAGTATAATGAATTTAAACATATTACTTAATTATAAAATGTTTTAACAACCTTTTCAAATTCATACATTAAGGTAACATTTTTTTAAAGGAAACACATTATTGTTAAATCACTTTTAATAATTATTAATCCACATTAAAAGATGTTTTTAATTAGGTGAGAATTATTTTTCATTTCCAATTCAGCTATTTTAAATTTAGTTTAATATATTTAAATGCATCAAAGTTTTAAATCAAACTTAAGTTGATAGTGCCGTAGCATTTAACTACAGGTTACAACTATCGGCCAAACCAACCCACACCAAATGACGCATTCTGGACATCAGCTGTGCCGGTACTTCTCATGACTCATGCCCAAACCTCTTCAAAGTGCACTGTCATTTTCAAACAATTCAAGCAGCCTGCCCTGCAAACCACCATGTAGGCCAGAAAAGGCTGAGTGTGGCCTACAAAGAAACTCACAAAAGATAAACTGACTTATATCTTCAAACTAAGGCTATCCCAGCTTGAGCCTTCCAAGGACATATACTTAATTTGCTCTCATAAAGCCTCTTCCCCAATTCTCTCAAAATTGCTGAAATTACTCCAATTCTGAACAAACCCCAAATAGACTCAAGCAACCTTGCTAGGTACAGGCCAACAGCTACCTTTCTATAGCTCAGCAAAGCCACTGAACTCTGAAGGTCCATAAAAATGGCCAAATGTGTTAACAACAACAAACCCTTCACTCCTTTTCAGACTAGTTTCAGATCAGGATTCAGCATGGAGAAAACCATCTATCACATCATCGAAAACTGTAACTCCTGACGCCTTGTCTTGCTGGATCTCTCAGCAGCATTCAACACTATTTCAGGCTACTAAAATTACTTGGACACAAAATGGTCTTTAGTGATCACGTTTTAAACAGATCTTACTACTACCTTCTTAACCACAGCCACCTGATAAAAACTGGAAACAACTTTCCTCAGAATCCACTGTGAATTGCGGTGTACCTCAAGGATCAATTCTACCTCCACTGTCATTCATCCTTTATTTAGAACCCTTTTTCGCCACATTAAAATAACATTGACCATTACATATGTTATACGTATCAACTGTATGACAAAATGTCCTTTACATAATAGAGGATTACACGAGACTCAATTATTTTGTTTTAATACATAATAGTTCACACCTAAATAAGGCAAAGTGGTGTAATTTAGGTAAATTTTTAATCTATTACAAATACATGTTTTTAAAAAAAGATAGACACATCACACTCTCATCCGTGTCCCCAATACAAATGGAGAGAATGTAGTAGAGACAGGGCAAGAGTGAAGGTGGCCAACACATCATCATACAGACCTTAGCAAAGAATTACCAGTGACAGAATACACACTCATTCCACTAATCCTGATTGGATCCTAGATAAAAGGAAGTACATCATTGACAAGAAGCCCAGAATCTACAGTGCTCCCAACAGTTGATCCTGTGTAGTAATACCTCTCTTTTTTGTTGAAGACTGCATCTTCGACCTGAGATGGGCACAGTCTACTTTAGTCAACCACAGTAATTAGTAATGCCCCCAATAAACCTAATGGGTTTTATACCAACTTGCACACCAGAAAGCAATTCCTCTGAACAAACAGTGTATTCTCTGAGAACTCACTATATTTACTTTTAGCATAACTAGTGTTTTCTTCAAATATGGACCTTGAGCTTTAGGGTGCCCTTGTTTCTACCCCTCTCATTCCTTAGTTGAATAGAAAATGTATCTGATAAATCAAATATTTCTTCCTCAACTGAGCATAGCCTGGCCATAAATTTGGGAAAAGTGAGTTTTTAGGGTCATGCCACTATCCCTAAAAACAGACATCACTGAGAGATGGGCTGATAATTGAGAGCTTGTTGGTTAGTCATTTGTATCAAATACATCTTCGTGGTCCACTGGAGGGTCTGATGCTGGAGGAAGCTCAAGCTGAACTCTTAATCTGATCCACATGCATCTTGACTCTCTCCTTGTTCAGAAATGTAGATTGAGAACTTTCTTAATTCTCTATTGTAGATGCATAAATTGACTGAGAAGAGGAACAAAGTATCTCCCTTTCTCTGGCATTAGCCTCTGCTGCTGCGCATCAACAATAGTTCTTATTTCTTCATCAGAATGAGGGAGGCCAGTAGAATGGAAAGGTGGGGAGAAATGGACAGTGAACAAGAACATGATCTGGAAAAAGATATGCTACTGATGTGTTGGCTCTCATTGTACCAATGAGACTGCTGGATTCAGGCGACAGCACCTCCAGGTTGGGGGGAACTTAGTTCAGTTCCACACCTTGCGCCTAACCCCTTCGGCCAGCTAGCAGTACCTCACCAGCAGCTGGATGTGGTGGGTATTTGTGACAGCCGTGTACATGACATTCTGACTTCTCAGGGAAGATCGTGGTGGAACAGATCCCATCCTTTCCTCCCAGAAACATTTGTCTCACACATGCAAAGACAAACAGAAGCAAAGATTGGTCCAATATTCTTTATTGAATCAATCGCGTTCTAGATAAAATGGAAATTTTTAGGATTATAAAACATATTCATACTAATTCGGTGACGAAGAAAGTGAAACATAATAAGACCCCCACCATAGTGTAAGAATGCTAGGTGTTGGAATTCCTGCCTACAAACTTAAATACTATATTAAAGCACAGCAGTATCATCCCTAATCTGCCCTTCAGAATCCCTAGGAAGACACCATCCACCATACCTCGATTGGTAGTAGCAAAGAGGGCTGGTAGTCATGTAGACAGAGAAAGATGTCAAGTCTCAGCAGACACATGTTTCCAGATTGCGGTGTTCCACTTTGTGCGGGCAACATATTGGAGACCGCCTTGAGCAGAGCACAGAACGAGAAATTTGGCTAAGGGGCACAGGCTGCAGAACTAAGGCTAAAAAAGGGCCCATAGAGCTACAAAGGTACACTCACAACCCTACACTCACCTTTGTTTTTTCCTGTCAGCTTTTGGCATTTTCACTGATTTCAAGAAAAAGAAAAAAAACAACTTAGGGCCTAATTCTCAAAAGTAAACTTACACATTTTTGCAGGTTTATTTTTTTTCAGTATTCACAAAACTACATTTTAATAATAAGTGTGCAAATGCAGAGACTCCTCAGCGGGGGAGGAAAACTCTTTACAAATGCAATTGTGTAATGCTCACTTTTGTACACTATTTTGATTGTCACACAATACCCCCACATAATGCCCTATTGATTCTAGGTTTTCGCTGTATAAAAAACAATTTATACAATGTCATAAAGAGAATTAAATTAAAAGCCGGGGGAGGGATTTTCCGACATTGGAATGGAATAGACGCCCCAATGTCGAATGATGCGAGGAAGAAAGATGGACCAAAACTGGCTATTGCAGATAACCTCTGCACGTAAAATGTGAACAAATGTAGACTCCACTGTTGGCCCATTGATAGTGAGTGGGGGCAGTCCTGCCTGAGGGCCTCAGTCCTTCCTATTGATTTAACATAACGTAGTGAAAAATGTCCAGTGGTACCTTTGTTTTCCCCGCTCATTGATTGTATGATGGTTGTTATATCCTGCATTTACAGTGCTCTGTATTTTTGATCGCTGAAACTTTTGCTGTTTTCGGTCACAATTTGTACATATCTGCAACCAGTTTCTTATTGATACTTTCCATTGTCTCTTTTGCCATTTTCTCTGAGCTAGCTGCTTTCATCTTCTCCGACGGAGATGTTAGCAGTGACTGCCTTGCTGAGCTTTGCTAGCAGTGAAGGAAAGTAAACAACTCCTAGTGGCTAATTGTCAGCAATTTATTGTCAATTGTGATTTTTAACAACTACCTTTATTTGAATGGAGCATCACAAAATACCCATCACATTCATTTCCTGGCTAAAATGTACTCGTTTTTGCCTTTGACATCCTCAAATTTGTAACAAGCCACTGTCTGTTCTAGATTTTTAAGTGACTCTTTTTTTTCTCACCGATCTTCACCACAAATATGGAAATCATAAAAAGACATGGGCCCATACAGGGTTCATTGTGCACAGGGCCGGCTTTAGCACTGGTGGTGCCCGGTGTGACCTTCTTTGATGGCGCCCCCCAATGACTATCTTCTCCACACAATCACTCACTTCGACTATCCAACAGTGCCCCTCTTTCACTTGTATTTAATTTCTTTAACAGCCTTACTCATCCCAATGTCAGTGGGCTTTACATCAGACATGTGTCTACATAATACTCAGAGACAACTACAGAGGGCACAGGTCCTAAAAAAAGAAGTGGAGGTACTAACCAAGTTAGGCAGTATGCAATTGACATTATGGTGCGTGAAATAGCTTGTGTTATCACAGGAAGTGTCATCATGCCCTTGACCTCACAGGAAGTGGCATCACAATTAGTGACATCAGATCTATCATGCGTAAATCTGAGTGCATTAAGAGATTTAACAAATGAAAGCTGATCAGTACTTCATTCTGCGACTTGTGTTTCCTGCCTGAAGGAATTAACAGCTCAAATGTGGATGACATTTGGTGACTAACTAGAATAGAGAAGACACTTAGGCCCATATTTATACTTTTTGATGCAAAACTGCGCAAAAGCAGTTTTGCGTCAAAAAGTATAGCAGCAGCTTGCGTCATTCCAGATTGGCAGTGGGGCGCCAAATTTATGGAATCCCGCAAGTTGGCGCAAAGGGTGGGCTAGCGTAAATAAAAATGATGTTAGCCGGGTAGGGGGTGGGGGTGGCGATATGAGAGAAGGGGGTTTTGCACCAAAAAATGAAGTTAGGCTGGTTAGAGGCAAAAAAATGCCTTTAATCAGCCTAGCATCATCTTCTGAAGCAAAACCATCCATACCACATGACACCCATCTTATAAAAAAAAGGAGTCATGCCCACCACCCCAATGTCCAGCACAGGGGACAAGGGTCCCCTGGGCATGGCCATTGCACCCTGTGCCATGTAGGGGGCCCATTTTAGGGCCCCCAATGGCACTTAAAAAAAGTTTTAAAGATACTTACCTCTACTTACCCTACTTACCTGGGATGGGGTCCCCCATGTTCTGGTGTCCCTCTAGTGGGTGTGGGGGTGTTCCTAGGGCTTGGGGAGTGCACCTGTAGACCCATTCCATGGTGTCTGACCATGGAAATGGGTCCACAGGTCCCCTAATGCCTGGTCAGACCCAGGCATTTGGCCCCTCCTCCCACGCATGTCATTTTAGCATGGGGGGATAAATATGGGGCTATGGGGATAGCACCATTTGTTTTATGGGAACGCCTACCTTGCATCTCTTTGATGAAAGGTAGGTTCACACATCTAAAAAATGGTGCAAACTCCAATATTTTGACCTTAGACGTGTCTAATGTCAAAATATAAATATAGAGTTAGGTTTGCGCTGCATTTGCGTAAAAAAAAGTCGCAAATATGGCGCAAAAAAGTATAGTATGGGCCTAAGTGCTACTAGCTAGGCACACTAAACCTGGCACCAAGAACAAGGCATAGATTGTGCATTACATTAAGAATGCTATAAACTATAAACTATAATTGTGAATATTAAAACTATAAAATGTATTAACCTACCTAGCATACCTCCATTGTATACACTGACAATTGAAGCCCACTTTGACCATTATCAAAAAAACACAAGTTGAGCACTGCATTTGGTAGTCCAAGCATGGCAAACAAAATTCCCTATGAAACACACAGATATAACCCAATATTCTGCACCACATATTCATGCAGACATTATGGACCATGTTATCATACCACAGAATGTTTAACCATAACAAATGAATAATTGGTGAGACCTTTTACATCGCTGAATCCCTAACATGTGGGTAGCAAAATCACTTAAAAATACAATGTATCTTGTATTTCTGTTGTGATGGGCCGTAGGATATCTCTTCCTAGACTGAGTATTATCCACATCAAGATGAACAGTCAGCCATATGTTGCCATTCAAATATTAAAATCTATTCAGTCACTCTTTGTTGCTTTGTTGTGCTGCTAATCCTCCTTTAAAAAGTATATGCAATCATGCTACATCCACACCACACTACCTTTGAGGTGTTTTTGCACTCAGAAGACTCTAGAGGGCTATAGCCTCTCCATGTTACTTGACTAAGAATTGTGATAAGGCATTTCATGATGCCGGGCCACCCTTTGGATTTTATACTATCTGTTGTGTGCTCTGAAGAAGGTGCACGACTTGATCCTCTTTGGCTCTGAAATGTGTGTTGGCATGCTGCAAGCACTAGTACATCAACCTGAAGAAATTACAGATATGTAGCAAGAATATGGTTTCAGGATTGTGACATTTCCAAATGTTGTGAAATTTTGTGAATAATTGAGAAGAAGGTAATACCATGTGTAGGAGGAAGAACTATTACAATGGCAAACAATGTTTCAATAAAATAACAATATGCTTGCGATTTTCAGAGAGCACTTTACCATATGCTCTTCTGATTAACACAGTTGATGTACAGTGGACTTGAAGAGAAATTTTAAACATGGATGTGAGCGGTGTGGATGTAGTATGATTGCATATAGTTTTGTAGGGGGAATGGCAGCGCAACAAAGAATGATTGAACAGATCTGAATATTTAAATGACAAACATTTATAGAATGAAATATAGACTTTTATGCCTAAAGATGTTGATTTACTTTAATAAGGAAGGATGTGTGAAGAAACAAAAGTAATTTCTGTGAATATATATTTAGTCACTCTTTCGAGTAATTGAGGAGGTGGGTTGTAAATAGTTTTTTTTATTACTTTATATAACATATTCTTGATCTATAGTGTCATCAAACATCATTCTCAAATTGTAATATTCTTTGAATTATGGTATTGTAAGTTTGTCAGGCTTCCCACACTTAGTCATAATATCATAAGTCTGTCAGATTTTCCATGCTGTGCCAATGCACGTTTCAGTGTAAAACAACTCTTAAGTCATACACCTACTCAGGGCAACAAGTAAAGACCAGCAAATACAATTTTATCAAAAAGGGCCCCAAAGAGTACATAAAGCAGCCTGTAGACTTCAGTGCCGGGGCCTCCAAGTTAAGTGTCCAGCACAGAGTGTTAGATAACCAGAGTACTATTTCGGAAATTATGCATAATATTAAAGCAACTATTCTTATTCTGCAACAAAGAGTCCACTTATGTGGAATACATCCAAGTTTTCAAATTCTTGGTAGGTGGCTAGTCATTCGTCACAATGCATAAAAGCATCCAAGAGATCAGCTGTTGAATTCCTAGGTCTGGGTCAATCAGTACCCTCCCCACACGAACCAGTGGGATAGCCTGCTGCCCGCACTGACAGCCAATGTGAAGCTCCTGTGAACCCGACTCTCAGTGCTACAGCAACCTCTAGCGCTGAACGGCACAGCAAAATATGCACTTTGCGCAACACCAGGAAAAGCTTGTAATAATCGCCAATGCAGTGCTCCAGCCATGACCATCCACAACATCAGACAGGATCTTTGTGCTACAGCAATGGCCGCCCTCGACACCTGGCATGCTCTTCCTACTATGGCAACGACCATCTGCAATGCTCTCTCTGTTCCTCGCAGCCTCCTCCATTGCTAAGTGGACTCTTCGAGCTAGATGCTCAGAAGGTAACTTTTTCAGCTGGACTAACCCGGTTCCCGTATTGGCCCACACTCGATCACAGTCGGCCTGAACTTGTGATTTTTCCCTGGATCTAGCAGACCAGATGACCATGAGTGGCACTTTTAGGCACTATACCTACCTAAATCTTTGAAGTTGCATACTCCTGGTTGTATTGATTTTATTTTTATTTTTCTTGCCCTCAAATGGTTAATAAATTATAATTTGTTTTTCTAAATTGGTTTAGGATTTTTCTTATGTTGTGTTTTCACGTTATTACTGTTTGTATGCAGCATAGATACTTTACACATTGACTTCAAGTTAAGCCTGACTGCTTTTGTGCCAACCTACCAGAGGGTTAGGCACAGGTTAATTTAGTGTCTTTTGTGGTTCATCCTGACAAGGATTGTGGTTGTTTCTTGAGAAGGGTTTTCACTCCCTTACTGAATAACCAAAATTTACCACACCCATCTACTGGTAAAATTACACAATGTGAAAGCAGAAAACCTCGGATCAATGTCGGCGTCCCCCAAATTGTGAGACCCTAGGCAAAAATATGTCTTGTGTTTAATTTAGTAGACTGCAGTGTTCCATGTACAATAGGAACCTATTTAAAGTCGACTCCTCTCCGCCAGCAATCTCTGTTGGGCTTCTTTCTTCCTATTTCTGTCTGTGTGACCGTGTGTTACAGCTCCAACCGAAAGCAAGGCACAGGAGGGTAAAAGCATGTGGGGGCTCTGGAACAAAAAGGCCAACATTTTGGCTACCTACCTTTTTAAATGGTGTGCAACACATGTTAATCTTCTGGCTTTCTGATATGTTGCATTCTGGGAGAATCACAGAGTGAGCATTTTTTAAAGTTCTTCTTGATGATTTCTTCCAGGCTTCTGGCACTGGGAATGCTGCGAAAAATCTTATGGTGCACGGAAGGTAGATCTGAAATGGTTTTCCTGCCTTGCTTTTATTTTTATTTTATTTTATTTATTTATGATATACA
This sequence comes from Pleurodeles waltl, assembly GCF_031143425.1. Lineage (NCBI taxonomy): Eukaryota > Metazoa > Chordata > Amphibia > Caudata > Salamandridae > Pleurodeles > Pleurodeles waltl. The sequence goes on from NC_090437.1 coordinate 402,356,689, forward strand.
ACATGATCAGCTATTTAAAACCATTACATGTATAGTAATCTAAAAATCTATAAAAGAACTTGCAGTCTATTGATAAAAAACGCAACATGCTGCCATGATATGTTTAAAACCCAGTGCAAAGCTGCCTCATATTAACAAAATGCATGTCGCTAATCAAAAGGCCGTCAAAGATTGAGTGGCATACTGCAGCATTTCATTTAAAACCCTGCTGAAAGGCATCTCCCCGGAGCAGCTCAATCTTTTTCCATTTGCCATAGCAGTTTGTTTAAATCGGTTGGTTTATACGGACAGTAGCTTGCGGTTAAAAACAAGAAAACGTGCAATCAAGAAAATATTAATAGCAAAAAGACCGCTGGGAAGAGGCTTGGCAAGTACAAACTGAGTGCATGAATTCATTGCTTACACCTCAGAGCCCTGGAGGAAAAGGGAGGTGTATTTGGTAGTACATATCATGCTATTCGCAAGGCACAAAGTTATAACTAATACATATTTTGTGCAGAGGTTTGCTTAAACAGTCTCTTGGTAAAAGGTGCACACCTGCTGAGAAGGTGCATTCAATACAGAGACAGGCGAAAATTACTTAGCGCTCATAATGCAGGAGTTCGGGAGCTCATTGGCATCTAATCGGATAACTTTGCTCGAAGCTGAAGAAGTCTCAAGAATTTACAATTAATCTGTGGGTCGGCCGGGTCAAGACATGACATTATAGCCGGATGACAAGAATGCAGCCCGCACTCTGTGAATGCAGATCTCAGCATTCGGATGCAAAATTCTTTTAGGGTCGGACAGATGCAAATTATGTGTACAATAAGCTGCGCCACATGGTCTGCACCTTTTCCCGTCTTGGTGCCACCATTCAGATTTATCTGCCAAGGAAGACGTAGGGCAAACAATTGGCTTTTCAAGTATGCTGGGTAGGTCGATGTTAGCACCTGGGCTAGCACCAACCTGTTGTACTGTGCAGGACCATCCATGCATGAGCGCGAAATGCAAAGATGTTCTTGCCAATCATTAGAGAATATGGTTTGATAAGTTTATTCAATAATAGGCACAAAACCGAATGTGGCAGGTCAGCATTCCATAGGTCCATTGTCGATGTTTCCTGAAGAGATTGGAATAAGTATTGACCATAGACTGATTTAGCTTCCTTGCTCACTCATGACTATAGTACGCCAGCTATAGGGCATGAGGCATTAGATCGTATTTTATGCCACGTCTTAATGGTGTGATATTGTCGGGCTCACTGTTGCACTAGACCAAATTCTAGTCTGACTTGGGCTGTTGATGCTGTCTGGGGAAGGCCAAATACTCGCTTGTATACTCTTATTTGTTCCTTATCTAGCAGAAGGGCATGTTTCCCATGTAATACTGCACTCCCATAAGCCGCAGTAGGAAGAGAATTAGCTGACCTTACTGCTAGGAGAGGTTTGAATGAGGGGCCATTCAACTGTTTAGCAGTAGCACAAAAAGCATATGTTAAAGCCTTCATTTTACGTAGACTATCTTGTTATGTGCCAGAAAGCTCAGTTTATTGTCCACAAACCCAAATACTTGTAGTTGGTAACTTCTTCCAATGTAGTGCTAGACAGTCTTAATCTAAGGAGGGATCGCTGTGGTTTCGTATGGACATAGTTTGTGATTTGGTGGTATTTAGGTCCAATTTCTTGGTCACTGCGAATTCGGCTAGAGCGTTAACCAATCTCTGCAGCCCCACTCTTGTGTGGCTTAATAGGATTATATCATCAGCATAGGAAAGATGGGATGTGGGTCGCAGCCCCAAATTTGGCAGGTGGGTGTTAGTCTCATCAAGTTTGAGAGATAATTCAGCCATAAGGAGATTAAACAAGTGCAGGGCCAGTACACACCCTTGTTTGAGGCCTTTGTCCATTGAAATTTTCCTTGATAGCCTCTTGCCATCTGCAATCTTAATTTGAATCCAGGTGGACGAAGGGTTCCTTCCGGCATACCCCGTTTTTTCAGCTTCTGCCATAGCAGTCTTCCATCCACTCAATCGAATCCACTCTTGAAGTCTATGAAACAAAGATGGAGGTTTTTCTTTAAGCATTCTGATTGATCAGCAATTGCTGTTAGGGCTAACATATTAGTAGTTGTTCTGTTCCCTCTTCTAAAGCCAGTTTGATTTGAAGGGACCACACTTCCGAATCAGACCAAGTGATTAGGTCAGTAAGTACTAAAGGTGCATAATACTTTGCCTTCGAGTCTATTAATGCAATAAACTGGTAGTTAGCTGGGTTCAATCAATCTCCTCCCTTGAAAGTGCATTGGTTATTGAGCCACGCCAGCTGGGTGTCATTATCTTACTTAGCTCGATCTCATTATATAGTGTTGCAAGTGGCTCAGACCAATATTCTGTGTTTAACTTGTAAATGGCTTGGGGAATTCCATTAGGACCAGATGCGCCATCGATGTACCCTTCCCAGATTACATTAGCCACCACTGCCTCAGTATATATGTGGGGCATCGGCTCGGTTTGTTGAGAATTCGGTTGTACACAGTCGGATGGTAATGCTACCTTCAACCCATCAACGTTGATAATAAGTTGTGATATCTTAGTTTTTTTCACAGCGAACATTCCTGACAGAAATGATGCCCATGTATTCTCAGGGATACTAGAACAGCTTAAAATTCTGTGTGCCCGATCAATGAAGTTAACCATGATCCAGAAGGCACTGGTGTTAGAGCGCTTGGTGGTAAAGAGCAGCTTACCCCAGAATTTATTGTGCTTTATTTTACGTCCCAGCCATAGCTGTTTCTTATACTTCTTCCTCTGCAGCTTTATGGTTGCCCATACAGTGGCTGGAACTTTCAGCATCATATTTCTCCAGAGCTCACGCAGCAGATCCCTTCTTAACATTAGCGTTTTAGCAGTCAAAGGAGCCAGTCACGGGGGCTTCAGTGAGCGTATTGAGCCAAGACATGATCATACCATTGCCAAAAAGGTGGTCCAGGTTTCAATTGCAGAGGTAATATGTGCTGCTGAAAGTGCTAGTGTCCCCCTCACATTTGCACCTAGCATCGGCAGGGATCGATGAGACCAAATTAGGCGCTTCAGATTTAATAAACCCAGTCTGCCAAGATCCTCAGGTGCAGGATCATGTATTGTTATTTTCCAAGCCAGCGCAATGTGTTGGTAAGAGTGGTCACTCTGTAAAGTAGTTTTGATTTCAAACTTCCTTAACTGCGATAACAAGAGGAGAATCATGATGTTGTAGTCAATTATTGTTGCAGACAACATTTTGTAATGAGCAAACCTCGGAGGATTGTCATCTTCTGTTCCCCCATTGAGGACCCTCAACCCAAGATGCTCTAATTCTCTGACCAATGCCCTGCCAATGTAGTCCATTCGCTTCCGCGGGTGACTTGCCTGGGGCTGAACAGCTAACAGTGCGTTTTCGTTAGCCAGGTGCTCATCGTGGTCCAGAGTATAGATTAGATTGGTGTTAAAGTCTCCTGCAACTAGAATGTCCCAGCTTGGATTGGTGAATCTCATGTCAGAGATTTCATAAAGCAGTTTCTTAAAGAGTGATGCCTTCCTCTGTTGGTAGGGGTGGACATACACATTGAATAATACGACTGGGGCAATTTGTTGATCAGAGTCGAAGTTGAGAAGGACTAGCTGCAGATCATCAGAAGGAGGTATGTAGTTGTTCAGAGGTCAAATGAAGTGCAGTTAAAACATAAATTGCTAGGCCCCCCACTTGGTCTGCCTGATTTGTGCAGCTTCCTGGCACCTATGTGATGAAGTACATAGCCTCCTAGGTTTATTGGATCGATCACCCAGGTTTCTTGCAGAACAATCAGTTCATGTCTTCCTTTGCGATCTAAAGTAAATCTGGTGGTTATTATGGGGTCATTACAACATTGGCGGTAAAAGCCGCTTACCGCTGTGCAGAAGACCGCCAATACACTGCGGCGGCAGCGGGAGACCGCCACAACTATTATGACACACATCACGGATTCTGCCGAAATTCAGACACCCACACAAGTCCGCCACACCAAAGGTCAGCGATAAATATGCGGAAACAAATCCTCCACCTCCACGCCAACAGAAACACGCCCATGCTATTAGGAAACACAAATCCACGCGGCGGTCTTTCAACCGCGAGATTCCATTGGCGGTACACACCGCCGCGCTCAAAATACACACACACCTCCAAAACACCGCCACATTGGACAATTACAAATACACACACCTGATACACATACACACACCACTCCCACACACCCAACACAATATAAAACACACACCCACATCACCCACAAGCCCCTACGACCACAAATTAGAGACGAAGGCCAGAGAGAGACAGCACTGAATAGATAACACCATCACACAGAGGCACACTACACCATCTCTCACACAACATCCACGCACAAAACACCACATACCACTACACTCACCACACTCATCAACACATACACCACCCCACATATCACACACACCACCATATGTCACGCCAAAGACACCCCCGCTTCTCCGAGGAGGAGGTCAGGGTCATGGTGGAGGAAGTCATCAGGGTAGAGCCACAGCTATTTGGCTCACAGGTACAGTACACATCCATAGCCAGGAAGATGGAGCTATGGCAAAGAATAGTCGACAGGGTCAACGCTGTGGGACAGCACCCAAGAAATAGGGAGGACATCAGGAAGAGGTGGAACGACCTACGGGGGAAGGAGCGTTCCACGGTATCCAGGCACCACATCGCGGTACAGCGGACTGGCGGTGGACCCCCACCTCCTCCCCCACAACTAACAACATGGGAGGAGCAAGTCTTGTCCATCCTGCATCCTGAGGGCCTCGCTGGAGTCGGTGGAGGAACGGACACTGGTAAGTCAAATCTTCATTATCATATCCCCCACCCTACCTGCATGCTATCACACACCCCCACCCTCACACCCTCCCCTATCACCCTAACTCCTCACTAATCTACCCATAACACCAACCACCCATCCCAACCCCAAAACCTGCATGACACAACTAAGCATGGACACCCATCACTAAAGCATGCCCACTGCACAGACCCACAACACCCCCCAAACATCACCACACAAGCCCCCACACAGGAATGCCTGCACTGGGGTTCACGCACACCCAACCATTGCACACCATGAAACACACACATGCAATAATCATATACTTATATCCCCGCAGAAACCCGAAGGAACGTCACCACACCAGAGGGTCCAGACAACACCACTCCACCCCCAGAAGAGGCCCACAGTGACGACAGCAGCTCTGCCCTACTGGATCTTGATGACCAGCCCAGACCATCGTGGGCCTCAGGACAGTCGGTTCCCCTTGCCCAGCCACAGCCCAACACCGAGCTTACACCCTCTGGTAACACCAGCACAGCACCCACCCAGTGGGCCCATACCTCCCTACCCAGGACAGGTCAATCAGCGGTGTGTCCACCACTACAGGGCACCCAGGCTAACCCAACACCCCAACAACAACAGGGACCTGGGGGCAGTGGTAGTGGGCACACGGTCCAGGGGACGGAGGCACAGGAACACCGGGGAACTGGGAGGGCTGCTGTGTGACAGAGGGAGGACAGGCCAAGGGAACCTACTCTCAACGAGGCCCTATCCTCCATCATGGGAGCATACCACCACTCCCAGGAGACGATGGCAACGGTACTGGGCAAGTTGCAGGAGACCCTGCGTCTGCAGAAGGAGCAGTATTTGGGGTTCAGGGAGGAGCTCAGGACCATCGGCTCTGCCCTGGGCACCATCGTAGGGGTGCTGACGGACATTCAACAGACCTTGAGGGACACCGTGGTACTCCAAGGGGCCCCTGACACTAGCCACGACGATGAAATGCCCACCACCTCCGCTGGCGCTAGTGGACAGGACGCCCCGCCACAGGACCAACACACCAGCACCCCACCCCCTGCAGACGGACAACCACCACGAAAGCGGGCCCTGAGATCCAGGAACAGGACAGAGCAAGATGGCAAGACCCCCGCCAGGACATAAGACCACCCTGATTGTCCCCCCACTGTCCCACTTTGTTACCCTGTCCAGCTTGGAACTGCCCCAGCTCCACTTCCAATGGCCAGATGTACAATGTACCTGTGAGACTAATAGACTGGACTCTGCCATGGACATCCTTCCACCATGACCTCTCCCCATTTCACAACCCCCCTACATTTTTATGCACTTCAATAAACACCCTTGAAACCTCAATAATATTGGAGTCATTCAATGATTGTGAACTTTGTATTGTCAATTACAGTGTTAAAAAAGGTTACCCATTGGAAGGTCAACATACCAATGTCACACATCACAAGCCTTTCAAGGGTGCAAGCTGTTGACACGTAGGTTACCACATTACTGAAACTGAAATGGAAGGGGACAACTCAGTTACCAAATAGGGAGTGAAAGGTAGGTACAGGATAGAGGTAGACGTGTGAAATGTAATATAATGTGAAACATGAAATTGTACTCACCTGTGTCTCATTGAAAATATTGCTGTATGACTAACTCCCTGTTGTCGTTTTCATCTTCATCAGCTTCATCCTCATCACAGTCCACAGGCTCCACAGGCTCAACCGCTGCAACAACACCGTCATCTGGATCATCCTCCTGCAGAAAAGGCACCTGGCGTCGCAATGCCAAGTTATGGAGCATGGAGCAGGCGATGATGATGTCGCACACCTTCTTCGGTGAGTAGAATAGGGACCCACCTGTCATATGGAAGCACCTGAACCTGGCCTTCAGGAGGCCGAAGGTCCGCTCGATCACTCTCCTAGTCCGCCATGGGCCTCATTGTAGCGTTCCTCTGCCCTGGTCCTGGGATTCCTCACTGGGGTCAGTAGCCAGGACAGGTTGGGGTAACCAGAGTCCCCCAATAGCCATACACGGTGCCTCTGGAGTTCACCCATCATATCAGGGATGCTGCTATTCCGCAGGATGTAGGTGTCATGCACTGAGCCAGGGAACATTGCATTTACCTGCGAGATGTACTGGTCTGCCAAACAGACCATCTGGACATTCATGGAATGATAACTCTTCCTGTTCCTGTACACCTGTTCATTCCTGCGGGGGGACCAGAGCTACATGGGTCCCATCAATGGCACCTATGACGTTGGGGATATGTCCAAGGGCATAGAAGTCTCTTTTCACTGTAGGCAAATCCGCCACCTCAGGGAAAATGATGTATCTCCTTACGTGTTTCAGCAGGGCAGACAACACTCTGGACAACACGTTGGAAAACATAGGCTGGGACATCCCTGATGCCATGGCCACTGTTGTCTGAAAAGACCCACTTGCAAGGAAATGGAGCACTGACAGCACCTGCACATCAGGGGGGATTCCAGTCGGATGGCGGATTGGTGACATCAGGTCTGGCTCCAACTGGGTACATAGTTCCTGGATTGTGGCACGGTCAAACCGGTAGGTCACGATGACATGTCGCTCTTCCATTGACAACAGGTCCACCAGTGGTCGGTACACCGGCGGATATCACCATCTTCCAATATGTCCCAACTGACGGTGCCTAAGAAGGACAACAGCAAAGAAACTGTCAGCATTCCTCCAGGTATGTACCCACAGTCACTCACAAGACTACACCAGACAATTAACCCATCCGGGAAAGGTTTTGAGTGTAGGCCTCGGTATGTGTGACGCAGTAGTAAATGAAGCCATGTGGGCCCCTGAAATGGCGGCTGCCTGACCTCTAAACTGGGACATTGGAATTGTGGGGTAACTGCGCTGGCGTTGGACACCGTCGCAGTAGGCGGTCATAGAGCGCGGCGCAATGCTGCATTGGTTAACATTGGACCCTATGGGTCCCAGGAGCCAATGAACAGGTGCGCTGGCGGTGATGATGCGCACCGCCGCGGACGTCACCGCCGCGGACGTCACCACCATTTTCTATCTGTTCAATCACTAGATACCTGACCTTCGACAGGAGAGGACCTACACTGCTAGTGCTGCTGTGACCTCGGTCTGGAAGCGACGATGGCTGCTGCGTCTGGGGAAAGGGCCCCTGCCTTCACTGCACAGGAGTTGGAGAAACTTGTGGATGGGGTCCTCCCCCAGTATACGCTACTCTACGGTCCTCAAGACCAACAGGTTAGTACACAGGGAGCACGTTGTATGGGCTAGGCCTGGGTGGAGAGGGCTGGGTGGATGAGGGAAGGGGGCAGAGTACATAGAACAGTCATGCATGGGGATGAATGGGCCACAGGGATAGAGTTGGGAGGGGGCCAATTACAACAACGGTGCTGTAGGTAATGACTGTTCCTCTTTCCTTGTGCATGTCATGTAGGTCAGCGTCCACCAGAAGAGGGACATTTGGCGTGCCATCGCCAAGGAAGTCCGGACCCTGGGGGCCCACCAGAGACGGGGCACCCACTGCCGGAAGAGATGGGAGGACATTCGCTGCTGCAGCAAGAAGACGGCAGAGGCTCAGCTGGGGATGGCCTCCCAACGTGGGAGGGGTGCCCGTCGCACCATGACCCCCCTGATGTTCCGGATCCTGGCGGTGGCATACCCAGAGTTGGATGGGCGCTTAAGGACATCACAGCAGACACAAGGGGGTGAGTACAACCTCATCCTATGGACTTTGCGTGCAGTGGAGCTGTCTGGGTGGGGGTGGTGGGCTGTGGGTGTCCCTAGGCCAGGGCGAGTTAGGTAGGCAAGGCCCCTCCGTTATGTAGGCCATGTGGCACTCTACCCCAGCTAAAAAAAAAGGCAAATTGATGTATAGTTGCCCCTTTGCCATCCATGTGGGTAGATTTCTACCATTGCCATGTAGGCCATATCCCAGAAATTGCATGTGCAGAGGGCAGGAGCACAGCGTAATGCAGGGGGCTGCTGCGTTTGTATTGTCCGCCAACGGTAGCGGTATGCCATGCACTAAAACTCTCTTTTTTCTGTCTCCACCCTTTTTCTGCTCTCCCTGTCCTTCTGTACATCAGCATCAACAGGCGGAGGTACAGTGGCACCGGAGCACGAAGGAGCTGCATCCCACATGGCCATGGAGGGCCACACCACAGACTCTGAATTCACCAGTGGGACGGAGGGCGAGGGGAGCTTCACGTCGGCCACAGGATCACCAAACAGCGACACGGACTCGTCCGCCGATGTGAGCTCCCCTGTGGTGGCGGCACCATCTGTGCGCTCCACTTCTACAGGTACAGACACCACCCCCCCTACCAGCACCGCCCTCCCAGCAGCCCCTCAGCGTTCGCCCCGTGCCCGCTCACCCAGGAGGGTGGGCATCACCTTCTCCCCAGGCACCTCAGGCCCTGCCCCAGTCACCCCAGCTGCCCTCAGTGAGGAGGCCAATTGACCTCCTCAGGTCACTCACTGTTGGGCAGTCTACCATTGTGAATGCCATCCAGGGTGTAGAACGAGAGTTGAAACACGGTAATGCATTCCTGGAAGGCATTCATTCTGGTCAGGCTGTCCTTCAGCGAACCCTGCAATCTCTGGCCTCAGCACTGATGGCAGCCATTGTCGCTGTGTCCAGCCTCCCCCCTCCAACTTCCTCCACCCAGACCCAATCCCCTGTACCCCAGCCCATCCCAAGCACACCTACAGACCAGCATGCACACAAGTCAACACACACAAGTAGCTCAAGCAAACATAGGCACCACACACACCACAGGCACTCACACAAGCATCAGACCCATACAGACACAGCAACATCCACTGTCTCCACTGTGTCCCCCTCCATCCTCTTCTCCCTCCTCCCTCCCCGTCTACACACACACCTGCATGCACCACATCTACAGGCACTAGGACTCGCACCAGGACACCCAGCACCACAAGCCGCTCACCTGCACTCACCACCTCCACTGCCATTTACACATCCCCTGTGTCCTCTCCCAGTGTGTCTGTGACGCCCCCTCCCAAAGTACACAAACGCCGGCAATCACTCACCCAACATCCATCCACCTCACGACAGCCTCATGTACCTGCACCTGCACCCAAAACAGCTAAAGTGACACCTCCTACAACCACCTCCTCTTCCTCCACTCCCAGAGCCCCTCCAGCCACCCATCCCAGTGTACGTCAGAAACTGTCCCTATGTCAAATTGACCTTTTTGCCCCCACCCCCACACTCCAATTCATCAGTCCCGTCGTAGCGCCTCAGCCAAAAAGCCTCCAGTACCAGTGGTGCGTGTACCAGGTTTTTGGAGTGCCCCGTCCACCAGGGCAGGCAGTAGGACCCGGAGCCAAGGCACTGTCAGCCCACTCCCTGTAAAGGCTCCGAAATTGGAGAGTGGACGACGGGACCGCGTCAAGACTCCTGGTGGGACAAACAGTGAAATGGGATCCAAGGCGATTGGTGAGTCATCTGTAACTCAAAAGAAGGTGGGGAAGGTCCCGAGGAAGTCTCCCCAACATGTTGGGAGTGTCACAGCGGAGAAGTGCGCCATCATTTCCGGCGGTCCAGACACAACCGCCAGCACCGTCGTTACTGGTCAGGAGACCACCGCCAGAGTCATAGCCCAGGAGGGCTCAAGTATCGTAACTGGTCAGGAGACCACCGCCAGAGTCACAGCCCAGGAGGGCCCAACTATCGTAACTGGTCAGGAGACCACCGCCACTGCCGGAGTCACAGCCCAGGAGGGCTCAAGTATCGTAACTGGTCAGGAGACCACCGCCAGAGTCATAGCCCAGGAGGGCCCAAGTATCGTTACTGGTCAGGAGACCACCGCCAGAGTCATAGCCCAGGAGGGCCCAACTATCGTAACTGGTTGTCAGGACACCACTGCCAGAGTCATAGCCCAGGAGGGCTCAAGTATCGTAACTGGTCAGGAGACCACCGCCAGAGTTACAGCCCAGGAGGGCCCAACTATCGTTACTGGTCAGGAGACCACCGCCACCACCGGAGTCACAGCCCATGATGGTCCAGAATCCCACAGCCCCGCTGGGCAATGGTGGAACGTCAAGCCACACACCAACGTCCAGTGTGGAGATCGTCATGTCACACACCAATGTCCAGTGTGGAGTTCGTCATGCCACACACTAATGTCCAGTGTGGAGATCGTCATGCCACACACCAATGTCCAGTGTGGAGTTCGTCATGCCACACACCAATGTCCAGTGTGGAGTTCGTCATGCCACACACCAATGTCCAGTGTGGAGATCGTAATGCCACACACCAATATCCGTACCAGAACCGCCATGGCAAAGCACCGCTGACAGGGCAAAGACCGCCATGGTGAAGACCGCTGAACAGGGCAAAGACCGCCATGGCTAAGCACCGCTGAACAAGGCCAAGACTGCCATGGTGAAGACCGCTGAACAGGGCAAAGATCGCCATGGTGAAGACCGCTGAACAGGGCAAAGACCGCCATGGTGAAGACCGCTGAACAGGGCAAAGACCGCCATGGCTAAGCACCGCTGAACAGGCCCAAGACTGCCATGGTGAAGACCGCTGAACAGGGCAAAGACCGCCATGGTGAAGACCGCTGAACAGGGCAAGGACCGTGTGGGTATGAATAGTCCGGCACATCAGGCATCGTTCTCCCATGTGCAACTGGGATTGTGACAGGACATGTACTTTCACAGGGAGACTCATCCAGTCTGGGCACCAGTCCCACCCAGTACCAGTAGAGAACTGCATCTACTTGCGAAGATGTGTCTTTGCACTCCCCAGGATGTAACAGTGGGCAACCCACCCACTGTAGAGACTTGAGAGACTGTGGCTTTGCACTCCCTAGGATTGAACAGTGGGCAAACCACCCACTTTAGAGACTTGAGAGACTGTGGCTTTGCACTCCCCAGGATTGAACAGTGGGCAAACCACCCACTGTAGAGACTTGAGAGACTGTGGCTTTGCACTCCGCCAGGATACATCAATGGGCATGGAGCCCCGTCGTGGATCTGGCTTCGCATTCATGTGGCTGAGGTGCCCCCCCCTTACCTTCCCCCTGAGGTGCCTGTATTGTTTCTATCTGATGCCCCGGCAGTGTTCTCTCGGATTTTGGTCAGGTATCTATTGTGGGCGTCGCCCATGCATTTTTGGACTGTTGGTGCACGGACATTGTTGTGTACATCTCTGCACTACTTCTTGTATCTATATATCCGTATATTTTTTAATGTGTAGTATATTGGCACAATACAAAGTTTGACCGCTATTCGCTTTGACTTTGCATTCTTCCGGGGGGATTGTGGGTTGTTACTGTGATTTTTGTGAATGCATTGGTGTGTATGTTGTAATATGCGAGGGTGGGGGTGTTTGGTGGGTGTCCCCGCAACTTTTGCCTCCCCCCTCCCCGTGTCATAGGTGCTGTACTCACCGGTATGTTCTGCGCCTACGTCGCTGTTGGTCGTAGATGAGCAGGAATGCAAGGGCAGGTAAGATTTGTAGTTCCGGCTCCATGGTGTCCTCATTCCTCGTGGGATGTGTTGAGGTGAGCGTTTTCCCATAGCACAAGCTGTTTCCGCCGTGTTTTTATCTACGGTGAATCCGCCCCGGAAAAGGTGGCGGATTGGTGTGTTGTGATAGTGTGGGCGGTACATTGTCTTCCGCCTGTCTGTTGGCGGTGACCGCCGCGCTGTTTGTCTGTACCGCCGTGGTGGGAGATGTGTTAAAGTGGCTGTCTTAGTTGGCGGTTTCCGCCAGGGTCGTAATTCCCTTTTTTTATCTGCCGGCCTGTTTGCGGTATTACCACTGTCCGCCAGGGTTGTAATGACCACCCATATCTTTTGAACCTGCTATATTCCAGGCGAGTATATTTATGGCAACTGGCCTATACTTTAGTTTTGCTTGGCTTGTCCCTGGGGGGTAAATTTTCTCTAGGTGCAATGTTGACTCTCTCCATCACCATCTTTCTGGAAGCTTGTCCTCAACTTGGTGGTTAGAATTACACACAGGGCTTTGGGAGTGCTGTAACACAGAGTATAGAGGGGGCGGGGCCTAGTTTATTTTTGATTCCTGGATGGAGTTGTGCCACGGTTGACTATGAGCCCAAGTTGCAGAGTCAGTTCGGCCACGGATATCATGTTGGTTTGAACTGGCCAGCGAACCAGCCAAGTCTTTCTCTATATTGAGCAGTTAGGGCAGGATAGCTCTGCTTTATGGGCCTGGTGACAATTATGCCCCAAGATTTAAATTCCTGTATAGCTTCCAGTATATGCAAGGCTATCTTCTCAGTCCGCCATTTGGTTAATATTTGTTCTGCGTCTGAGTTCCCACCCAATGAAAGTAATTTGACTGATAATAAATCTGAGTATGCAATATACCGAAGTGTTGGTAGCTCACCCAAGAGTTTCAGGATGTTCCCTCTGTTTAAGGTGTCCTGTTGGCCTTGTGATATGTATTGTAGGGTCCAAATAGGTTGTTGACATTCTCGGGCATTGAGAAAGTTGTTTTGTTGCCATGTTGTTATATGTTCTGTTAGCTCTGTGCAATTTGATGGGCTCATCCTATTGTTTGCCTTTGGCTCCATTTCTTGCCCATCAAAATGAGATCTTGGCACTAAATTGCTCTCCTACCGATACTTAACCGATATATTAGAAGATGAATGCTTCAGAGCATTTGGTATGGAGGGTTGCGGGTTGTCGATCACCACCTTCCTTGTGGGGTAATCTAGACTTACATTAGGAGTTCATGTTGATCTAAAAACATTCTGTTTGGGGTTGCATGCACCCAAGCCATTGCCAGTTGACAGCCTTGATCATCTACAACTGCTGATGTTCCAAATTGTAATTGAGGATTCATTGGCATGACTCGAAGCATGCCCATCGAGGTGGGTAAGTGCTGCTTCTACCCTGTACTGCTGGTCAAAGTGGTTCAGCATAATCTATAGAAGCTGCTGATGGCACAGTTTGCATCATGCTAAAGGATTGCTGTTTGCATCCTGATCTGACAGACAAGATAGTTTTAACAGAATCTGACTATGTTGCTACTAAGGCTAGTTGCGCCTTTGCTGTTTGAAGAGGAGGATTTTTTTTTTTACTGAGATCTAATTTGTTACCCTTATTTGTGAATCAAGTTGAGGGCACTGCCCTTGGTGATTCCTGTTTAGGTTGGGGCCTCATTATCAGTTGAGATGATGGTTCTTTTATGGCTTGTTTGTGGTTGACTATCATTGGGAGTTCCAATACACCCGTTGAGGGAACATCTTGCTGCACTACTAGTAGATTTGCCTGTGCCACCACCATCACTTCATGGTCAGCTATCCTGGAGATGTTCACCACTGTGGGTGACTGTAGTTAAGTGTCCCTTGCTGTGGTTGTTAATTGTGATGCCCAAGAAACCCCCGGAACTTGAACGCTTCCTTTTGGAGGTATTCTCTCCCCAGTTCACCAGCCGTGGCCTTCAGCCCCTGTGATACTATCTTTTCACTTATGTTTGGCTGTAAAAGTTGGGTAGTAGTTGCTACTGTGGGTGCCGTTCTCTGTGCCAGGATGGCTGCATTTCTTTCTTGCCTTCTTTGCACGTTTCCTTTGCCTTCTGGTTAGCATAAGGGCCTTCTTCTCGGGGTTTCCAGTTGCCACAGTTGATGAATGGCCTGAGGATGGGACTGAAAGGTCTACGTTTAGGATATCTCCTGAAGAATTCAGTTTTGTAGCTTGTGATTTGCTTATATGTTTTAAGGACTTTACTTGTGTTGCCGTGCCTAGCGGAGGGTTGTTAGAAAGTGGATTATTGGTAAGGGCAGGTAAGTACATACGCTTAGCAATAGGCCACTAACCCGCACTAGGTCTCCATAAATTAATCCCATCTCACCCCTTGGTATCTTGGCAACGAGCAGTTAGGCTTAGCTTAGGAGACAGGTGTGTAAAGCATTCCAAAATCACAACACAATAAGAACGTAAAAACACAATAAAAATTTAACACCAATGAATAAAAATAGATTAAGGGCCATATTTATACTTTTCGACGCACAACTGCGCCAACGCAGTTGTGCGTCAAAAAATCTAACGCCGGCTAACACCATTCTGAAGCGCCATGCGGGCGCCGTATTTATTCAATGACGTTAGCCGGTGTTAGCCGGCGGAGCTGCCTGGTGTCCGTAAAAAAAAAAAGACTTACACCAGGCAGCGCCGGCGTAGGGGAATATGGAGCTTGGGCGTCAAAAAATGGTCAGGCTGAGACAAAATTTTCGCCTCAACCCGATTTGCGCCATTTTTTTTTACTCCCAACCCCCATTGAAATGACTCCTGTCTTAGCAAAGACAGGAGTCATGCCCCCTTGCCCAATGGCCATGCCCAGGGGACTTATGTCCCCTGGGCATGGTCATTGGGCATAGTGGCATGTAGGGGGGCACAAATCAGGCCCCCCTATGCCACCCAAAAAATAAATAAAAATACTTACCTGATCTTACCTTAAGTTCCCTGGGATGGGTCCCTCCATCCTTGGGCGTCCTCCTGGGGTGGACAAGGGTGGCAGGGGGTGTCCCTGGGGGCATGGTAGGGCACCTCTGGGCTCCTTCCGAGCCCGCAGGTCCCTTAACGCCTGCCCTGACCAGGCGTTAAAAAATGACGCAAAAGCAGCTGGACGTCATTTTTTTGACCCGCCCACTCCCGGGCGTCATTTTTGCCCGGGAGTGTAAATACGGCGCACATGCCTCGGAGTCATTTTTTAGAAGGGAACGCCTACCTTGCATATCATTAACGCAAAGTAGGTTTCCACGCTAAAAAATGACGCAAACTCCATGAACTTTGGCGCTAGACGCGTCTAACGCCAGAGTATAAATATGGAATTTGTTTTGCGTCTAATTTGCGTAAAAAAAAACGACGCAAATCCGGCGCAAACAGAGTATAAATATGGCCCTATATGTTTATCTTTAAAAGGAGACTAAAATGACAAAAATCCAATAAAGGGAACCGTATATATGAATTTTTAAAGAAGAAATGTTTGTTATTACATAGAAACTAAAAGTGCCAATCTGGACATCTGGTCACACTTGACCGGGCAAGGTCAAAATTTGAGGTGGACCACGAAGGAGCTCTGCTCAGCTACAGTGAGCGGGAGGCCTTGGTCAAAGTTTTACCTTCTGACTTAGGCCCTCATTATAAATTTGGCAGTCTTTTTGAAAGACCGCCAAAGCCGTGGGTGCCAGAGTACTGCCAGGGCTGGCGGACTTCCGCCCACCATATTGAGAGTAGTGCAGAATTTCCACCAGATTTTGGGTGGAAATCCTGCAGTAGTCGTGCTGGTGGGCAGAGGTTCCACCACTGGCCCTACCCCGCCCCACCAGAAGAACTCCATTAGCTGTATTACGAGCAGTAATATGGCCTGGCAGTGTCCTGATGGCTGTGCGCTGCTGTCGGTGGAAGCGCCCATTCCTGTTCCCTGCCGGACAACGTCCTTGCCAGATAAGGTAAGTCGGCCATCTGACAGGGGAGGATGGTGAGAGTGTGGGGCGGTGTTGTGTGTGCGTGCGTGAGTGGGTGTATGTCTGTGTTTGTGAATTCAAGTGTTTGTGTATGTGTGTGTGTATGCATGTTTGAATGCTTGTGTGTATGGGTGTGTGTATGCATGTGTGTATGGGTGTGTGTATGCGTGTGTGTATGGGTGTGTGTATGCATGTGGGTATGCGTGTGAGAATGGGTGTGTGCATGCATGGTTGAATGCCTGTATGAATGCTGAAGTGAATGCGTGTATGGTTGTTGAAATGAATGTGTCTATGTCAGTGTTGGTGAATGGGTGTATGTGGGGTGCGTGTGGGTGTATGTGTATGTGTGCGTGTGCATGTATGTGGAAAGGGGTTGCTGTGCCAGAAGGGGGAGCTGTGCCAGAGCGAGTGGTGGGGGAAGGGGCGCTGTAGCAGGAGGGTTGGGGGGTCTGTTATGGAGGGGAGGGTGGGGGGTATTGTGTTTGCTGGAGGGGTGGTCAAGAGTCGTCTGCCAGTGACAGGGAAGGAATTCCCTGTCACAGGTAGCCTTTCCACCAGGGTTTTCATGGTGGTGCTACTGCTGTCAGAAACCCTGGTGGAAAGCCAGCTCATAATACCACCAGTGGTCTTCATTGGACCGCCGGGTCGGAGATGCTCATCTCTGGCCTGGCGGGTCCAACCACCCTGCCGATCTGAGCGGGGATGTGGCGGGTTGGCAGAGACCCACCTGCCACACTGTGGCAGTCTCCATCGCCAGCCCATCGGCGGTGAAACTGCCACCATGGCCTTGGCGGTCAGAGGACTGCCAGGGTCATAATGAGGGCCTTAGTCTTTTTCTTGAAGATTTTTCTCACCAGTACGAAGTCACAAGTTAGATCTGACCTCCCTGGACCCTTCTTTGGATACGTGTCGCAGGAGACCTCGGTGACAAATTCTACCTTTGGACTTAGATGATTTTTCGTGCCAGAAATCTTTCTCCTGGATGACATTGAAATTGAAACCAACCTCCCTGGAGCCCTCTTCAGATACGTTGCTGTGTAAAGCCTCAGCCAACTTTTCTCATTCAGACTTCGTCACTTTTTCGGAGTATGTTGTCACTGACATTGAACGATCGTCCACAGCAAGCCAATTTCGTGTCAACGTCATCAGATTGCCTTTCCAGGAGGCCCTGGTGGACACCGGTCAGCTGGTCACATTTTGCAGGGCTTGACGCAGGGGACGCTAGCCAGCTATTTTCTACCTGTAGCAAACAGGGAGTTCCTCCTTGAAGTAGTTGAAGACAGGCAAAGTCCTTTTAGTTCTAAAGCCCAAGTGTGCAGCTGGTGCAGTTCTTCAGAGTGCAGTGTCCAGGTGCAGGTCAGGGATCGAGCAGAGCAGTCCTTCTTCTTCTTTATCTTGTTCCTTGCAGGGATCTGAAGTGGAGGTGCAGCTCTGCCATATTTATCCTTGCTCTTGGGTAGAAAGCAGGGGAGGCAACTGTCCAATCACAGGCGGGCCACCACCCTCTTGGATGACTACTTCCTGGGAAGTGTGGCAAAAATCAATCCCAAGGAACAACATTCCTCAAAAATCCAAAATGGCAGAAATTCAATCTTTTGGTTATTTTTCCATCACAGGGCTTATAAAACATCTTATAAAGTCCCAGCTTATAGTTACATAGCACCCAGTAATAGGGACACTTAGGGCACACCTTAGGGGTAACATACGTAGAAATAAGGTAGTTTAGGACTTTGGAAGTACTTTTAATTCCAAAGTCGAATTTGGGGTTAACTTCAACTTAGAAGCAGCCAGCAAGGCAGGCCTGCCTTTAAAATGACCCTAGGCACAACAGCAGTGCACTTATGGGAGCACTACCTATGCTTCGGTGCCTAAACCTACATGCGCTACCATATACTAGGGACTTATAGGTAGGTTGACACTGCCACTTATAATTAGCCTGATTTGCGTAATCATTTTAATCAGAGCACTGGCCCTGGAACTGGTTAGCAGTGCCCAGGGCAACATCAGTGTCAGAAAAACACCGGCATAAGTGAAAAATGGGGGCAAAACGTTATGGGGGTTTCTGTAATAAGCCCAGTTTTCCCACAAAAGTCAACTACACGCTTAGCCAACGGCTCAACAACCAAGATGCCTTGTGGCAGAGCCACCTCCTCATCTAATGTCAATTGACAACAAGCTGAATATTCTTTGTGGCCCGGACTTGTTCCAATTAACTTGTCACTGCCCCTCAGCACAGCCAAGATACTGGTGAAAGTATCTGGTAATGAGCACAGATTATCAATAATTGGACCACAACTGCAAGCACCCATTTGCTGTTGTTGAGTAGAGGGCTAAGCAACAGGTATCCTATGTATTAACCTGTCAAATTTAGTGTTAATATCTGCTATATGTGAAGCCATGACGTTCATAAGATCAATCTGCAAATCGAATTTATCTGATTGCAAATTCAGTGCCAGAATGGATGCTTCCAATACGTTTAATAGTGAATAGTATAATGGCAAAATTTCATTTGATTGATCTTTGTCAAGAGGACCATTAGTTTGTTTTCTGGACGTGGATCACAAGTACCACTGTTACTATTGCTTAGAGGAACCCTGCAAATGCATCCATTCCTATCAACCACAGCATCAGATGCCGCAGAGTTATAGTCCCCCGTCAAGCAACTGGAAATTTCAATAATTGAGAGGGTGCTGGATTTGATGTCATACCATTTTGGTCCTGTTCATTTCGCCTATACCAGAACAGCTGAGGCGACGACTCGATTAAGATGGGTGGAAGTGCATCCTTGGAATCTTGTACATTCAGGGTTTTCACTTCCAAAGCCTGTATTAAGTCTGCATCATTCATCATGGACAATGAGTGAGGCCAGGAGTCTTACACATTGCATGAGTTAGTGTTATATTTTTCCGACTTGTTAGGTGGAGCTGGCACTAAAGATGCCCTTGCCATTGAGTTTTGATGATTATCAGCATTGAATTGCGGTGCCAGCGATGGTGTAACCTGGCCACTATGTGGCAATTCCAAATCTTCAGCTACTACTGGCAAGTCACAATTATGTATCATGGCTTCTACTCTCACCTTACTGCCCTGCTGTTGGGTAGTTTCAGCTGGGCTTTTATTTCTTGCACTTCGACTACTGACGGACTACAAACGTTGCTCCATGGCTTTAGTTGCAGAAGTCGCTTTAACAGGATCTAGAGGGGCCGGAATGCCTTCAATGCCTTCTGTTGTTGAATAAAAAATGGCGGACG
This sequence comes from Pleurodeles waltl, assembly GCF_031143425.1. Lineage (NCBI taxonomy): Eukaryota > Metazoa > Chordata > Amphibia > Caudata > Salamandridae > Pleurodeles > Pleurodeles waltl. Next base: position 402,376,265 of record NC_090437.1, read on the forward strand.
GGTCTTTAAAAAAAGTGAACTTGCCCGTACAGGCAGAGGAGATATTAATGGGGTGTTTTGAGGCGGATTAGACATTTGGGAGATGCCTCTGGTGTCTTCTTTGGTCAACATTTTTTTCTTACTTTGCTGCTTTTTCTGGTTCCGAGGTTTTTGTTCGGCTTGATGTCTCACTTTGCCAGAACTCATGGTTCCTTGGCAGCGTCTCAGTTTATGTTTTTTTTCTTTTTGGATGGTCTTGTGCCAGTTAGTGGTGATGATATTGTTATTAGTGGCGCCTTCATCAGGTGATCTCACTGCATGCAATCTGTCTCTATTGTTGTATTAGTGCTGTTATGTTGAATGCTGAAAGTTAGTTGAAAGTTGAAGTCTCTAATTTAGTATGATGCCAGGGCTCTTTTTCACATGAGATTTCGAGCACTGAGCCAGATCAAGGTTCCATCAATACTACTCATGCACCTTGGGACCCCTGAGAAAGCTTTGAAGAGGATTTGCGTCTTGTTTTTTTTGGAGACTTGATCTGCGAGTAGTAGTGGGGGGTGAGAAGGGCTAGGAAATAGTGAGTGGGTCTCACCTGGCATGCCACAATTTGCACCCAGACCTAGCCGTGCCACTTTTGTGGGGTCCAGGGGTGCGCACTCAGTGGCTACACTCTACAGTAGCCATGCTTACTGCTGTTATGCGTGAACCCAGTGGGCCCAGTTGACCCGGTTAGCCTCCTGCCCTCCTACCACCCTGCCCCCCTGCCCCCTGCGCCCGTGTAGGAAAGTACTGTCTTGCCTGGCATGTTACCACCATTTTTCACATGTATGTAAGTTTGTTTTTGTCTGTCTCACTGGGATCCTGCTAGCCAGGACCCCAGTGCTCATAGTTTGTGGCCTGAATGTGTGTCCCTCTGTAGTGACTAACTGTGTCACTGAGGCTCTGCTAATCAGAACCTCAGTGCTTGTGCTCTCTCTGCCTTTAAAATTGTCACTATAGGCTAGTGACCATTTTCACCAATTCTAAGTGGCACACTGGAACACCCTTATAATTCCCTAGTATATGGTTCATAGGTACCCAGAGTATTGGGGTTCCAGGAGATCCCTTTGGGCTGCAGCATTTCTTTTGCCACCCATAGGGAGCTCAGACAAATCTTACACAGGACTGCCACTGCAGCCTAAGTGAAATAATGTCCATGTTATTTCACAGCCATTTTACACTGCACTTAAGTAACTTATAAGTCACCTATATGTCCAACCCTCACTTGGTGAAGGTTAGGTGAAAAGTTACTAAGTGTGAGGGCACCCTGGCACTAGCCAAGGTGCCCTTACATTGTTCAGGGCAATTTTCCCGGACTTTGTGAGTGTGGGGACACCATTACACATGTGCACTACATATAGGTATGTAGCTTCACAATGGAAACTTCAAATATGGCCATGTAACATGTCTAAGATCATGGAATTATCCCCCCATGCCAAATCTGGTATTGGGGTGCCAATCTCATGCATCCCCCGGGCTCCACCATGGACCCCTGGTACTGCCAAACCAGCTCTCTGGGGTTTTCTCTGAAGCTACCACTGCTGCCAACCCACAGACAGGCTTCTGCCCACCTGGGGTCTGGGCAGCCCAGTCCCGGGAAGGCAGAACAAAGAATTTCCTCTGAGAGAGGGGGTTAAACCCTCTCCCTTTGGAAACAGGTGTTAAAGGTTGGGGAGGAGTAGCCTCCCCCAGCCTCTGGAAATGCTTTGAAGGGCACAGATGGTGCCCTCCTTGCATAAGCCAGTCTACACCAGTTCAGGGAACCCCCAGTCCCTGCTCTGGCGTGAAACTGGACAAAGGAAAGGGGAGTGACCACTCCCCTGTCCATCACCACCCCAGGGGTGGTGCCCAGAGCTCCTCCAGTGTGTCCCAGACCTCTGCCATCTTGAATCCAGAGGTGTGCTGGCACAATGGAGGCCTCTGAATGGCCAGTGCCAGCAGGTGATGTCGGAGACCCCTCCTCTTGGCTTACCTGACTAGGTGGCCAATCCTCCTCTGAGGGCTATTTAGAGTCTCTACTGTGGACTCTTCCTCAGATAACGATTTGCTAAGAATTCACCAGAGTTCCTCTGCATTTCCCTCTTCAACTTCTGCCAAGGATCGACCGTGGCTGCTCCAGGACACCTGCAAAACTGCATCAAAGGTGCAAGAAGACTACCAGCGACATTGTAGCGCCTAATCCTGCCGGCCTTCTCCACTGTTTTCTGGTGGTGCGTGCTCTGGGGGCTGTCTGCCTTCACCCTGCACTGGAAGCCAAGAAGAAATCTCCTGTGGGTCGAAGGAATCTTCCCCCTGCTCCAGCAGGCACCAAACTTCAGCATCACCGGTACTCTGGGACCCCTCTCATCCTGATGAGCGTGGCCCCTTGAACACAGGTGGTGTACCCAAATGACCCAGACTGTCCAGTGGTCCAACTGTCCAAATCTGGAGAAGGTAAGTCCTTGCCTCACCCACACTAGACAGTAATCCTGTGTACTGCATGAACTGCAGCTGCTAGGGCTTCTGTGCACTTTTGCAAGAAATCCTTTGTGCAGAGCTTATCCCAGGTCTCCAGCACTCCGTCCTGCATTGCTCAACGCGCTGAATTGACCACCGGCTTCGTGGAACCCTCTTTTGTAGTGTTGAGACGACCGCCGTGCTCAGTTTTCTTGAACCAGTGTTCAAGTACTTCTGCGGGTGCTGCCTTCTTGTGCATGGGCTCTCTGTGTTACTGAGGGCCCCCTCTGTCTCCTCTTCCAAGTGGCGACCTCCTGGTCCTTCCTGGGCCCGGGCAGCACCCTTTTTCTTCAACCGCAACCTTTGCAGCTAGCAAGGCTTGTTTGTGGTCTTTCTCCAAAGAAACAGCTCTGCATCCTCCAGCACTTCGTCCGGCATCATCTGTGCAAAGGAGAAGTTCCTGGCATCTTCAGCTTCTTCCACCCGGAGGCATCCATTTTGCACCTTCATCCGGGGTTTAGTGGGCTCCTGCCCCCCCCGGACACTTTCACAACTCTTGGACTTGGTCCCCTTCCTTTACAGGTCTTCAGGTCCAGGAATCCATCTTCAGTGCTTTGCAGTCTGTTGTGGTCTTTGCAGAATCTCCTATCACAACTTTAGTGTGTTTCTGGGGGAATAGGGTCACTTTACTCCTACTTTTCAGGGTCTTGGGGTGGGGTATCTTGGACACCCTTAGTGTTTTCTTACACTTCCAGCGACCCTCTATACACTATATTAGGCCAGGGGTCTGTAAGTGGTTCGCATTCCACTTTCTTAGTATATGGTTTGTGTTGCCCCTAGGTCTGTTGCATCCTATTGTATTCTACAGTGTTTGCACTACTTTTCTAACTGTTTACTTACCTGATTTTGGTTTATGTGTATATTTTGTGTATTTTACTTACCTCCTAAGGGAGTATATCCTCTGAGATGTTTTTTGGCACATTGTCACTAAAATAAAGTACTTTTATTTTTAGTAACTCTGAGTATTGTGATTCTTATGATATAGTACTATATCATATAAGTGGTGTAGTAGGAGCTTTGCATGTCTCCTAGTTCAGCCTAAGCTGCTCTGCTATAGCTGCCTCTATCAGCATAAGCTGCTAGAAAACTACTAATCTACTAATAAGGGATACCTTCAGGTAACCCACTATATACCAGGCCACCCTCCTACACCCTGCCCCCTTGAGGTACTTTCACTGGGATTGCTTTTTAGTGGGACAGTGGTGCTCGCTGGGAAAGGTTACGCCTCACCTTCTACCTACCAAAGTCTGCGGCAATGTCGATCACTGCTGGAACCCACCACTGGGCAGCACAGGGCCACTGAGCGGCACTATGCTTAGACATTAACTTGTGCTGTGGCTGATGGTTTGGACAGGTGAAGGCTGGTATGCGTTAATGTGGGCTGAGACGTGAACTTGCCTGCCCTTTCCTCGGGCTGGACAGGGAAGACACCAGGACAGCCGAGCTCCGCGCAAGCGAATATGGAGGAGATCTGGGGTAGAGCAGGGCACCAGGTGGGCCGGGAGCGCCACAACCAAATCCTACACATTGCCTCCCCTCGCCGCACCACCGCCGCCTTGCCTCCTCCTACAACAACACTTCCTCCTGCAGAACCGTTCACCCCACATAGGACTGCACGGTTACTACAGCTGTTTTGCTCTCATCTGCTCCTGCCTCAGTGCTCCTGCCTCCTCCCTCTCACGTCGCCTTGCCTCTGGGATCCGGAAACCACATGGATCAATCGATGACGATGCGAGTAAAGCTTCCCTGCCCTCCTTTCTTGGCTGTCCTGCCTTGCTACTGCATTTGCATGACTCTTACCAGAGTGCTGGTATTGGAAAAGCTATACTCCAGTGTAGGAAAGTACCATCTTGCCTGGCATGTTAGCCCCATATTTCACAGTATATATGTTGTTTTAGTGTATGTGTCACTGGGACCCTGCCAGCCAGGGCCCCAGTGCTCATAAGTGTGCCCTGTATGTGTTCCCTGTGTGATGACTAACTGTCTCACTGAGGCTCTGCTAACCAGAACCTCAGTGGTTATGCTCTCTCTGCTTTCTAAATTGTCACTAACAGGCTAGTGACTAATTTCACCAATTCACATTGGCATACTGGAACACCTTTATAATTCCCTAGTATATGGTACTGAGGTACCCAGGGTATTGGGGTTCCAGGAGATCCCTATGGGCTGCAGCATTTCTTTTGCCACCCATAGGGAGATCTGACAATTCTTACACAGGCCTGCTGGTGCACCCTGAGTGAAATAACGGCCACGTTATTTCACAGCCATTTACCACTGCACTTAAGTAACTTATAAGTCACCTATATGTCTAACCTTCACCTGGTGAAAGTTGGGTGCAAAGTTACTTAGTGTGTGGGCACCCTGGCACTAGCCAAGGTGCCCCCACATCATTCAGGGCAAATTCCCCGGACTTTGTGAGTGCGGGGACACCATTCCACGCGTGCGCTGTACATAGGTCTCTACCAATGTACAGCGTCACAATGGTAACTCCGAACATTGCCATGTAATATGTCTAGGATCATGGAATTGTCACCCCAATGCCATTCTGGCATTGGGGGGACAATTCCATGATCCCCCGGGTCTCTAGCACAGAACCCGGGTACTGCCAAACTGCCTTTCCCGGGGTTTCACTGCAGCTGCTGCTGCCAACACCTCAGACAGGTTTCTGCCCTCCTGGGGTCCAGCCAGGCCTGGCACAGGAAGGCAGAACAAAGGACTTCCTCAGAGAGAGGGTGTTACACCCTCTCCCTTTGGAAATAGGTGTCAGGGCTGGGGAGGAGTAGTCTCCCCAGCCTCTGGAGATGCTTTGGTGGGCACAGATGGTGCCCTTCTCTGCATAAGCCAGTCTACACTGGTTCAGGGATCCCCCAGCCCTGCTCTGGCACGAAACTGGACAAAGGAAAGGGGAGTGACCACTCCCCTGACCTGCACCTCCAAGGGGAGGTGCCCAGAGCTCCTCCAGCGTGCCCCAGACCTCTGCCATCTTGGATTCAGAGGTGTGCTGGCACACTGGACTGCTCTGAGTGGCCAGGGCCAGCAGGTGACGTCAGAGACTCCTTCTGATAGGCTCTTACCTGTCTTACTAGCCTATCCTCCTTCCTAGGTAGCCAAACCTCCTTTTCTGGCTATTTAGGGTCTCTGCTTTGGGGAATTCTTCAGATACCGAATGCAAGAGCTCACCAGCATTCCTCTGCACTTCTCTCTTCACCTTCTGCCAAAGGATCGACCCCTGACTGCTCAGGACGCCTACAAAACCGCAACAAAGTAGCCAAGACGACTACTGCAACCTTGTATCACTTCATCCTGCCGGCTTTCTCGCCTGTTTCCTGGTGGTGCATGCTCTGGGGGTAGCCTGCCTCCTTCTTGCACCAGGAGCTCTGAAGAAATCTCCCGTGGGTTGACGGAATCTTCCCCCTGCAACCGCAGGCAACAAAAGACTGCATCACCGGTCCTCTGGGTCCCCTCTCAGCACGACGAGCGTGGTCCATGGAACTCAGCAACTCTGTCCAAGTGACTCCCACAGTCCAGTGACTCTTCAGTCCAAGTTTGGTGAAGGTAAGTCCTTGCCTCCCCACGCTAGACTGCATTGCTGGGTACCGCGTGATTTGCAGCTGCTCCGGCTCCTGTGCACTCTTCCAGGATTTCCTTCGTGCACAGCCAAGCCTGGGTCCCCGTCACTCTAACCGGCAGTGCACAACCTTCTGAGTTGTCCTCCGGCGTCGTGGGACTCCCTTTTCTGACTTCGGGTGGACTCCGGTTCACTCCTCTTCCAAGTGCCTTTTCCGGTACTTCTGCGGGTGCTGCCTGCTTCTGTGAGGGCTCCCTGACTTGCTGGGCGCCCCCTCTGTCTCCTAATCCAAGTGGAGACATCCTGGTCCCTCCTGGGCCACAGCAGCATCCAAAAACCCTAACCGCGACCCTTGCAGCTAGCAAGGCTTGTTTGCAGTCTTTCTGCATGGGAACACCTCTGCGAGCTTCTTCACGACGTGGGACATCCATCCTCCAAAGGGGAAGTTTCTAGCCCTCTTTGTTCTTGCAGAATCCACAGCTTCTACCATCCGGTGGCAGCTTCTTTGCACCCTCAGTTGGCATTTCCTGGGCATCTGCCCTCTCTCGACATTGTCGCGACTCTTGGACTTGGTCCCCTTGTTTCACAGGTACTCAGGTCCGGAAATCTACTGTTGTTGCATTGCTGGTGTTGGTCTTCCTTGCAGAATTCCCCTATCACGACTTCTGTGCTCTCTGGGGAATATAGGTGCACTTTACACCTACTTTTCAGGGTCTTGGGGTGGGCTATTTTTCTAACCCTCACTGTTTTCTTACAGTCCCAGTGACCCTCTACAAGCTCACATAGGTTTGGGGTCCATTCGTGGTTCGCATTCTACTTTTGGAGTCTATGGTTTGTGTTGCCCCCATACCTATGTGCTCCTATTGCAATCTACTGTAACTTTACATTGCTTGCATTACTTCCTTTTGCTATTACTGTTTTTTTTTGGTATTGTGTACATATATCTTGTGTATATTTGGCATCCTCATACCGAGGGTACTCACTGAGATACTTTTGGCATATTGTCATAAAAATAAAGTACCTTTATTTTTAGTATATCTGTATAATGTGTTTTCTTATGATATTGTGCATATGACACCAGTGGTATAGTAGGAGCTTTGCTTGTCTCTTAGTTCAGCCTAAGCTGCTCTGCTATAGCTACCTTCTATCAGTCTAAGCTGCTAGAAATACCTCTTCTACACAAATAAGGGTTAACTGGACCTGGTACAGCGTGTACGTACCCCTTTGTACCCACTACAAGCCAGGCCAGCCTCCTACATCCAGGAACACAAAAATTGGGAATCAATGTATTGTAACAAAAAGATGAAGAGGATTCACAAGGGTAGAGTCATAAAAAGCAGTATGAAAGTTAATTTATATATTTTTAAAATCTCTGCTACAAAGAAATTGCCACCAAGGAGAAACACTACAGTAAATTTATTCTGGGTTTAATTGGTTGTAAAGGCTGCATTTAAAATATCTTATGGGTTTCAGGTTCTTACATGAGATATCTTTGCATGCCCGGTAAATCTCAGGGAATAATTAAAAGGAGAAAAATTGGAATAAGAGTAAGAATAAGAATAAGAATAAGAATAAGAATAAGAATAAGAATAAGAATAAGAATAAGAATAAGAACAGGAAAAGGAATAGGAACAGGAATAGGAATAGGAATAGGAATAGGAATAAGAATAGGAATAGGAATAGGAATAGGAATAATTTAACTCTAGTGGCTAATGCCCTTGCTGGAGAGATCTATGTTTTGTCAAGTCACGACTCATAAAGTACCATAGACAGTTAATGTGTATCCTGCAAAGCACTTCCAGCAACAATGCAAATGACACATTTTATTTTATGTAGATAGGTTGTAGTGTGGTTAGTTTTACATCTCCTTTACGCATTAGCTTCAGGCTTTAGGCCTTTGTGCATTTTGCCCTGGATGTATTTTATTCATTTGCTTGCAGCTTAGAGCCTCTGTGCACTTTGCTCTAAATGCTTTTTATTAGGCTTCGTACTGTTATTTTTTAAATAGCCAGTACTACGCTCTTGTTTTATATTCATATCACACTGTTTAGCCTACTTCAGCACTGGAGTCCTCCATAAACACATTCTTGTTCACTCTGTGCTTCAGTCAAGGATACAGTCTGGTACATTGCCGATAGACGTGGTAGGAGTTTAGGGGCATATTTATACTCTGTTTGCGCCGGAATTGCGTCGTTTTTTTTTACGCAAATCCGACGCAAAGCTAACTCCATATTTATACTTTGCCGTTAGACCCATCTAGCGCCAAAGATCTTGGAGTTTGCGTCATTTTTTAGCGTGGACACCTACCTTGAGTTAATGATATGCAAGGTAGGCGTTCCCGTCTAAAAAATGACTCCAAGGCATGTGTGCCTTATTTAAACTCCCGTGCGAAAATGACGCACGGGAGTGGGCGGGTAAAAAAAAATGACGTCCAGCCGCTTTTGCGTCATTTTTTACCGTCTGGTCAGGGCAGGCGTTAAGGGACCTGTGGGCTCGGAAGGAGCCCAGAGGTGCCCTCCCATGCCCCCAGGGACATCCCCTGCCACCCTTGCCCACCCCAGGAGGACGCCCAAGGATGGAGGGACCCATCCCAGGGAACTTAAGGTAAGTTCAGGTAAGTATTTTTTATTTTATTTTTTTGTGGCATAGGGGGGCCTGATTTGTGCCCCCCTACATGCCACTATGCCCAATGACCATGCCCAGGGGACATAAGTCCCCTGGGCATGGCCATTGGGCACGGGGGCATGACTCCTGTCTGTGCTAAGACAGGAGTAATTTCAATGGGGGTTGGGAGTAAAAAAAAATGGCGCAAATCGGGTTGAGGCCAAAATTTTGCCTCAGACCTGACTTGCCCCATTTTTTGACGCCCAAGCTCCATTTTCCCCTACGCCGGCACAGCCTGGTGTGGGTCATTTATTTTTACGCACACCTGTCAGCTGCGCCGGCTAATGTCATTCCATAAATAAGGCGCCCGCATTGCGCTTTGGAATGGCGTTAGCCGGCGTTAAAATTTTTGACGCACAACTGCGTTGGCGCAGTTGTGCGTCAAAAAGTATAAATATGACCCTTAGTCTTTGGCATTTCTGCGTAGGGACATTTTGTGATCACGCTGACATGTTAGTTATAAAAACACTTCCTTGTCCCAATACACGCAAGAGGGAGATTCCGACCAGGGAACCACAACTAGACGCTGACTGCCTCGTTGCAGATGCTGAACCAAGATCACAGGCCTTTGCTCAGGTATGAGGGCTGATGTCTCCCCAGTGATTCAGAAAGGCAAGTTAGAAGCTTAACATGCTGTGCTCGAAAAAGAACAAGCAGAGGGAGAGTAGAAACTATTAGACACCATGATAGCGTTGTTCTTATGTTTTACTCTCCTGGTGACTATTTCAATCCTACTGTGTTGTATGGTTCTGGTTATTGCGGCTCACGCCTTATTATCTAAAATGCAGTCGTTTTATTAAAACATTATATAAAACTTATACTGCCTTTGTCATTTGTATATGAGATCATATTGTAAATGAGAGAGTTGGTTTGGATCTGAGTGACCACGACTTCCCTGAGAAGTTATAAAGATGTCATGCGCTCGGCTGCCCAATCATCTCTTCCCTGTGGGAGAAATGAGGCCCTGCTAGTTAGCCGGAGCAAAAAACGGATTTAGGGTGACAGAGTTCCTTACACGTGGGTCAGACTCAGTCCCCCACACCGTTATCGATCCTGCTGCCTAGAAATCCAGTAGTCTCATTTAGGATAATGAGAGCCCACGCGACAAGGTAAGTCTTCTTCAACACTGCGATCGCTTTGTTACTTACAGTTCATAAATTGCAGTCCTACTATAGCAGAGTGAGCTTTGAACCAGCATCAAGGACCTGCATGCAAACAGTAAGGAATGGGTTTAGCCAGGGCCACTAGTTTTATGTGATTCCACAGCCCAGGTTTTCCACATTATTATGGTTTGCCATGTTTTCCACATAACCCATCATCTGTTGCATAATCTGCAGATTTTGCCAAAACAACTGTTGGTAGCTGAAACAAATCGAAAGTTTAAAAAAATGTGACACCATGTGTCCCTGTGCAGTAGAAGGCCCTTTGCAAATGTTGACTGGTCATCTTTCAAATGTTTATTGCTGTATTTCGGTATTAAACTGGTACTAATAAGGTGCCATTTTTACTCAGACAATGTGACCAAGTGTAAAAATGAAAAAATAACAAAGTACTGCTATCACAAATTGTGCACCATTACGCCACATAATTTGCATTTTTCACGCCACATAATTTAGTCAACCCTGCCGCACAATTTGGCCTTCTGCTTCCGCTTTATTCCAGTGGCCCAGGTTTAGGCCTTATTATTTTTTCTCAATCTGTGGTTATTATGAGGCTGCTAAAAGAAGTATTTGAGTAGTACAAAAGTCATATCAGTACAGCAGCACCATAATCCACATAATTAGGGATAGGCTGCACTTTCCACATAATCCATCATATGCCTCATAATCTGCAGGTTTTAACAAAAAAAAACAGTTTCTAGCTGAAACACATCAAAAGTTACTAAAAATGTGGCACCGTGTATCCTTGTGCAGTGGAAGACCCTTTGCAAATGTTGACTGGTCATCTTTCAGTTGGTTATTGCTATATTGGGGTTTTAAAATGGTACTAATAAGGTGAAACTGTTTCTCAGACAATGTTACCAAATGTAAAAACGACAGAAGAATGAAGTAGTGCTATCACAAAATGCGCCACATTACGCCGCATAATTTGCCTTTTTCATGCCACATAATTTAGTCAACCCTATCACAAAATTTGGCCTTTTGCTTCCGCATTATTACAGTGGCCCTGGTTTAGACTTTATTGTTTTTTCTCAATCTATTTCTACTATAAGGCTGCTTAAAGGGATTATTTGGCTAGTAAAAACGTCATATTAGTACAGACAACCTTAAGCACTGTGTTACTTTTGAGATCCTGACTTTATGTTTCTCCTGGCCATGCACTCTTAACGCCATCCACCCGCATCTACCGGCAACTTGTGCCCTACAACCACATATATACGTTTGTAAATCGTTGTATATGAAATGATACTATAGGCAATGAACATTACAAGATGTAGGTAGTTACATGTCATCCATACTGGTAGGCATTATATGTTATAAGCGTTTCGTCTGGAGAAACACAAACTTAGGATTTAAAACATAACACAGTGGATGGGGTTGTCTATACTAATAAGAATGTATTAATATCCTAAGGAATCCTTTTTAGTAACAATTTTAACTACAGATTGTGGAAAAAACAATACATTACTAAACTCAAACCTTGCAGTTTTCATGCTGGTATTTGGCTCTGGTTCAAAGCTCACTGTCCTATATTAGCATTATAACTTATAAACTGCAATTATCTCTGTGGCAAAAGCAGTAACCTTCTAAGCTATCTAGATAAAATATAATTATTTGATCTGCATGTTGCAGGTTGTTCTTTGCAGAAGGAAGATTATCCCATTGAGTTACTTTATGTTGAGTCAAAACTGTGACTAGACACAACTAAGATCTCTCCAGCGAGTACATTAGTCGCCTGGCTTGTCTTGACATTTTTAGTATTGCTAACAATTTCTGGGCACACGAGGAACTATGCAGCAAGTGCCTTTAACTTCATAAGAAGTTTCAAAATTCACCGACCTCTGAGTGTGGGGCCCAGTGTGGTGGACCCGGTCGCACCACCAAAAAGCTGGCACTGGTTGTGTGGGGAAGCCCAGGAGACACTGGTAGGTATGAAAGTTAAAGCAGCATGTATATGGTGATAGATTTACCACTGGATATTTATTTAAATGCTCTCATAATTTACCTTACTGCTAGCAGCATCTTGGTTATGAAGACTATCTTGCAAGTACAATAGTCAGTATAAGGCTTTCAGTAATCTGGAACTTCGTTCTTCTGAGAATGATGGACGTTGGGTGGTCTAGAGGATTATAAGACCCACTTATTCCTAGTGAGTCTTTAGGTTCTGCATAGAGATTGATAGCAGAAGCTGTTTTCATTTAAGGACTTGGCACATTCTACAATTCACAAGAAATATTTAAGTGCAGTAAACAATTAGTTCCTCTTCATCTTTTAATGTAAGTGTGAAGGGTAGCATTAGTGGAAGCATTCTTAATTAGTTATTACTTGAAGACTATTCCTTGGAATCCATATCTTTATTTTTCTTGGCTACATTTCTCAACTCTGGAGATCACACATTTACCTTAGGAACTCATTTGATTTAGTCCCTTCATTCAACCAAGCCCACTGCCCCTCAAGGTTGCACACAGCTCTCATTTTTAGGTCATGCCCGAGACAGTGCATGCATTGTCACTTGCAAGACATTTTGGTTACAGTGGGCTTAGAGCCCGCCCATTGTTTTCCATTTGTTGGCTTCATCATCACTCTCATTTTCTTGCTTCTCTTTGGTCGGTGTGACCCAGCTTCCCTTTCTCTTCATGTGTTTGTCCCTCATCTGGGGTATGACGTAAATACTTGTGTCCTTCCACTGCTCGCACTTTCGGAGCTACTTTGTTTTCTTTTAGTTGAAGTACTTCATAAGAGCGTATGTGTTTGAAGGGCATCTCCCTCAATTTCTTCTACCCCTCAGTTGTTGCTTTCCTACTCCCACCCATCAACCCTCTCTATGTTGTTGTTTGCCCTGACCCACCCTTCTGTATCCCTACGCGTTGTTGCTTGACCCTTCATACCTTCTTCATGTAGTTGTTTGCGCCTTCCTATCTCCACTGCATTCCATTGCTTGCCCCCTCCCATACCACTCCATCCTGTTGCTTGCACCCCCAACAGCCAGTCCTTTGTTGTTGCTTACCCCCTCCCCCATTATTGGTTGCCCCCTCCAATACCATCCTGCGTTGTTGCTTGCCCCTCCCACACTTTCCTGCGTTGTTGCTTTCCCCCGTTGGCCAGTGCTGGCTATGTAAATACTTTTTTTTATTCCTGGAGGGAGTGTGGGCGGGAGGCATGTACCACCTCAATGTTGAATGCTCTCCCTCCCTCCGATATGCTTCCCACTCCATACACCACCAGCAATTGAAGAAAGTATTGCTCTGCATTATGGCTGAAAACGTTGAAACAGCCAATAGCTCACATAGGTGAGATCTATTGGCTATGCCAAAGCTTGTTATTTCTGACTATAATCGCATGCAGCACCACTAATGAAGTTGTTTCCAATTAAATGGCTCTTGGCAAGCCAAACATTGGATCCAGGTTGTTATGGTGGAAAATGAAGTAACTTTGCAATACACTGAGAATGGAATAAAAACATTCTACAGTTTTTTGTTTTATTGCAAATAAATTTTTCATTATATTTGCTTGTTTTGTTTTGACTAATTACCCTCTTTTTGCTTTCTTTTACATACACATTGTTATAGAGCCGAATCTGTTTTTCCCACTCTGTGTTTCACATTGATAATGGTACATCGTCCCTTCCTCTTATGTCTGCTCTGTTTTCGTTAACCAAATCCACTCAATTAATTCAAGAAAACATTCTACAAAACTGAGAACTAATTTTGGTTGCTGTTAATGCATAAGATATGCAAGTCTGCAACTTTTTAAGGATCAGATTAATTTAGGCACAGATAATTTATAAAACAAATTCATGTTGGTTACAATAATCTTAAAACATGTGCTACTTACGATTATTCGGAAGAACAATTTCTTCCATTTTCCTTGGTTCTGAAAAACATAAATAAAAGAACAATTTCAGTTTGCTAATTAAAATGTACCTGAGACTTTCACCAGGGACTAATCACTGCATGTTTTCACATCACGAAGTAGGCTTAAAAGCTTGAAGTGAAGTGATCGGTGCAGGAAGCTGACCCTCTATGTAGTGTACAAACCTGTCACACTGTGTAGTGGGTCCAGGCAACCACACGTTGGTTTCCAGAGGCAAAAACTAGATGACCTAATATTCTAATTTTTGAGGTAGCTTGGTCGAGCAGGTAGGCTGATCTTGGGAAAGTGCAAAGCATTTATTGTACTCACAGTATCAATCATGCACCACACACACTCAAAGGAATAACTCAAGGCCAATTTATAAAAATACTTCAGATTTTTCTATAAGGTTTAAGACCAAGATTGTTGTACTTTTAAAGTTATGAATTTTTTTAACTTTTAATAAATGTAGTCTTTCTGTGCGTATTTACACACCATAGGAATCAATGGGCAGTCACTTGTAAAAATGCATTTAATATCACACAATTGTGTTATCATGTTCCTCTTTTGTAGGTTGGTCGAGGTTGTTCGTGGGCATGCTGGGCCAGCTGGAGAGGCTCGGGCGGCTCCCGTTTCCGGCGGAAGCATCATTGTAAAGTCTCCTGGAGCAGGTGCAGGGCCACTTCCGGAGACCACTTGGAAAAGGGTTGTACTTGAAGCTTTAAAAGTGGTTCCTTGGGGTCCCTCTTCGGTGTCGAGGTTGCAAGGGGTGAGGGTCCCTTGGAGCACAGCTGGTCCCTAGTTGCAGGGTGCAGAGCAGCTGGGTGCAGAGCGAGTGGGTGATTCAGGAGATGTGCGCAATGGAGCCCTTTGGAGATGGAGGTAAGTCTGGATGACGGTGGTTCACAGGACAACGGGGGCACTCTGGCAGGAGGGCCAGGGTGTTCCTGAAGTCCCTTGACTGGGGCTTCTTCCTGGTCTGGTTCAGCTCTGGCGGAGCTTGTTATCTTGGTGTATGTTGACCACTTTCCTGTACCTAGGGTAATGGTATGACTCAACTACTGGATGGTACGGTGTCATCAAACTTAGAGGCACTGTAAAGGACTGTGAAGTACTTCATAAGAGGGTATGTGTTTGAAGGGCATCTCCCTCATTTGCTTCTACCCCTCCGTCCCACTCAATGTTGTTGCTTGCCTACTCCCACTTTCCATCCATCTCTAGGTTGTTGTTTGCCCTGTCCCACCCTTCTGTGTCCCTACACGTTGTTGCTTGACCCTTCATACCGTCTTCATGTAGTTGTTTGCGCCTTCCTATCTCCACCACGTACCATTGCTTGCCCCCTCCAGTCCCACTCCATCCTGTTGCTTGCTCCCTAACAGCCAGTCCTTTGTTGTTGCTTACCCGCTCCCCCATTATTGCTTGCACCCTCCAATACCATCCTGCATTGTTGCTTGCCCCTCCCACACTATCCGGCATTGTTGCTTTCCCCCGTTAGCCAGTGCAGGCCATGTAAATACTTTTTTTTATTCCTGGAGTGATTGTGGAGCGGGAGGCATCTACTACCTCCATGTTGAATGCGCTCCCTCCCTCAGATATGGTTCCCTCCCCATCCACCACCAGCAATTGAAAAAAGTACTGCCCTGCAGTATGGCTGAAAACGTTGAAACAGGCAATAGCTCACATGGGTGAGATCTATTGGCTATGCCAAATCCTGTTATTTCTGACTGTAATGGCATGCAGCACCACTAATAAAGTTGTTTCCAATTAAATGGCTCTTGGCAAGCCAAACACTGGATCCATGTTGTTATGGTGGAAAATGAAGTAACTTTGCAATACACTGAGAATGGAATAAAAACATTCTACTGATTTATGTTTTGTTGCAAATTAAATTCTCACTATATTTGCTTGTTTTGTTTTTACTAATTACCCTCTTTTTGCTTTCTTTTTTACAGGCAGTTTGTTATAGAGCCGAATCTGTTTTTCCCACTCTGTGTTTCACATTGAGAATGGTACATTTTCTCTTTCTCTTTTGTCTGCTCTGCTTTCGTCAGCCAACTCTACTAATTGCAGTCTTGTTAGTCAATGAATTCAAGAAAACATTCAACAAAACTGAGAACAAATTTTGGTTGCTGTTAATGCAAAAGATGTAAGTCTGCAACTTTTAAAGGATCAGATTAATTTAGGCACAGATAGTTTATAAAACAAATTCATGTTGGTTAAAATAATCTTAAAACATGTGCTACTTACCATCTTTTGAAATTAAAATATCTTCACCTTCAGTTTGCTTTGGTCCTGAAAAATATAAAGAAAATAACATTTTCAGTTTGCTAATTAAAATGTACCTGAGACTTTCACCAGGGACTAATCACTGCAAGTTTTCACATCACCACAGTAGTCTTAAAAGCTTGAAGTGAAGTGATCAGTGTAGGAAGCTGGCCCTCTATGTAGTGTACAAACCAGGCACACTGTGTAGGGGGTCCAGGCAACCACACGTTGGTTTCCAGAGGCAAAAACTTGATCACCTAATGCTCTAATTTTTGTGGTAGCTTGGTTTAGCAGTTAGGATGATCTTGGAGAAGTGCAAAGCATTTGTTGTACACACAGTATCAATCATGCACCACACAAACTCAAAGGAATAACTCAAGGCCAATTTACTAAAAAAACTTCAGATTTTTATATAGGTTTTAAGATCGAGATTTTTGTACTTTTAAAGTTATGAATTTTTGAAATTTTAATAAATGTAGTCTTTCTGTGCGTAATTACGCACCATAGGAATCAATGGGCAGTCACTTTTAAAAATCCATATAAGATCACACAATTGTGTTACCATGTTCCGCTTTTGCAGGTTTATCGAGGTTGTCGGTGAGCATGCTGTGCCAGCTGGAGAGGCTCGGGCAGCTTCTGGTTCTGGCGGGAGCAGCAATGGAAAGTCTCCTGGAGCAGGTACAGGGCCACTCCTGGGGACCACTTGGCAAAGGGTGGTTCTTGCAGCTTCAAAGGTGGTTACTTGAGGTCCCCTTGGGCAGTCGAGGTTGCAAGGGGTGAGGGATTCTTGGAGCACAGCTGGTTCCTCGTTGCAGGGTGCAGAGCAGCCGGGTGAAGAGCGAGTGGGTGATCCAGGAGCTGTGCGCAATGGAGCCCTTTGGAGGTAGAGGGGAGTCTGGTTGAGGGTGGTTCACGGGACAATGGGGGCACTCTGGGGGGAGATCCAGGGTGTTCCTGAAGTCAATTGACTCGGGCTTCCTCCTGGTCTGGTTTCAGCTCTGGCGTAGCTAGTTTTCTTGGTGTCTGATGACCACTGGCCAGTACTTTGGGTATTGGCATGACTTAACTACTTGATGGTACAGTGCCACCAAACTTAGAACATTTGCGGGGTTTATCCTGGCAGTCATAGGTGTATCTTTTGGTCCAGCTGCGACTTCTGGTTTGGGAGATATTTGCCAGTCAGTGAAGTGACCCTCATTGGCTTGAGGGTCTTTGTTGGTTTGCAGAGTGGTTCCTCCACTCAGAAGGGAGATATCGGGCTATTGGCAAAGTCTGGAGGTTTACAGGGTTTGTCAAGGTCAGTTTAGTGGTCAGCTCCTCCGCAGCGTCGATTGTCGGGTCCTAGGTGCAGCAGGCAGGGTTTGGCGCCTTTTCTTGTGCAGCAGGTCCACAGTTCTTAGGCTTTGGTTCTTCTTGGCGCTGTCTTCTCTTCTTCCTTTCAAATCTAATTTCTTGGCCCAGGGATGCCTGGTAAATACTGAATTTAGTGGGTGTGTTAGGGGCAACTTGGTAGTGTCCAATGGGACTCTTACCTTTGGGTGGCTACACCCACTGTATGGACCACTTCGCCCCCCACCATCCCGGGAAGGGTCACTTCCCTAAATCTAATTGGCTGTTTTCCCTCCATCTAAGGTAAAGGAAAATGAAATAGAGGGTCCACCTCACAGGCAAAATCTTAGGGGTGGTGCATGCTAGGTGAGGCCACTCCTCCTACCCTTTGTGAGGTTTCCCGCCTTTGCTCCTGCTAAAAGTAGGGCTCTGCAAAGGGGGATGCCGTCTGCTCCTAGTAGCAGGCTTCGGGGTAGAGTTTCAAGGGTGGTAAGCCCTTTGAAGCTCACCGCCAGGACAGTGCACATTCCTGAGGGAGGGGGTGTTAACTCCTCACCCAGGAAGGGCATTGTCTTACAAACCGGACAGGCAGGGCTCTCCCTTAAGGTTTGTATATTGACTGTCTGGAAGTGGCAGCTGGATAAGACCAGTCAGCAACCATGCCAGGATGGGTAGCTTTTGCAGGGGGCACCTCTAAGTTGGCTCCTGGGTACATTTATTGATAAATCCAATATTGGAACCAGTTTGGATTGATCATTCTGAGTTGTTTGATACCAAAAAACCCAGGGTTCAGAGTGGCCATCATGGTCGTGTTGACTAGTGTCCAGACCATCTATTAAGACGGCTGCTCTGTTCACTCACTATGTCCCCGGATTGGCAAGGACACAGAGGGGGCATATCGCTCATGCAGCTATATCCTTACATATAATATGGAGCACCCTGCCTTATGGCTACAAGGCCTGCTAGAGGGATGTCTTACCCATAGTAAATGCAGTGGATGGTGGACAGGCGGACAGGCAGTGTGTTGTGTCAAGTTTGTATTTTAAGTTTGTGCCAGGACACTCAGTGTCCAATGGCAGTGCTGGGTGCATCTGGAGTCATGGCCCAAGAGGGTGGCACAATCAGTGCTGCTGCCCTCAGTAGCCTACCCATCGCACCCCATGCCCTGGGCACATAGGTGCCTACTTACTAGGGACTTGAAGTGGTAGCTAAGGGGATATCCAATTATGCCCATGCATCACAACCGATTTAGGGAAAGAGCTCTGGCCCAGGGAACCTGGCTAGCAGGGGCACTGGGCACTACAATTTCTAGAACACATCAACACCAGGCAAAAAGTGGGGGATAACCATGTCAAAAAGAGGTCCTCTCTCATACTAGCCCACCCTCACTCTAGTGAGTCTTCATCATCTAAGTTTAAGAACCTGGAGAGGCCATCTGCATTGGCATGGCCAGTCCGAGGTCTGTGTTCCACTTGAAAGTCCATCCCCTGTAGGGAAATGGACCACCAAAGCAGTTTGGGGTTTTCACTTTTCATTTATTGTAGCCATTTGAGAAGCCTGTGGTCAGTCTGAACTATGAAGTGAGAGCCAAACAGGTATGGCCTCAGCTTCTTCAGGGCCCAAACCACAGCAAAGGCTTCCCTCTCTATTGAACTCCATTTTTGTTCCCTAGGGAGTAGTTTTTTTTGCTTATAAAAGCAACTGGCTGGTAATGTCTATCATAATTTTTCTGGGAAAGGACCATTCCTATCCCCATTTCAGAAGCATCTGTTTGGACAATGAATTCCCTGGAGTAGTCTGGTGCTTGTAGAAGTGGGGCGGAGCATATAGCTTCCTTCAAAGTGTCAAGGGCCTTTGACAACTCACTGTCCAGTTAACCGTTTAAGGCATTTTCTTGGAGGTGAGCTCTGTGAGAGGGGCAACTATAGTACCGTAAACCTTCACAAACCTCCTAGAGTACTCAGTCAAGCCAAGGAATGCCCTGACTTGTGTCTGGGTTGTGGGAGCTTCCCAAGCCAGAATTGTTTGAATCTTGGGTTGGAAGGGTTGCACTTGACCTCCACCAACCTGGTGGCCCAAGTAAACACCTTTTCCTTGCCCTATTTGGCACTGACTGGTCTTGACAGTGATGCCTGCCTTTTGCAGAGCCTCAATGATCCTTCCAAGGTGGATTAGGTGATACTGCCCGGTGGAACTATACACAGCTATGTCATCTAAGTAAGCTGCACTAAAAGATTCCAGTCCAGCAAGGACTTGGTTCACCAACCTCTGGAAGGTGGCGTGCATTCTTTAGTCCAAAGGGCACAGCAGTGAACTGATAAAGCCCACCAGGAGTAGAAAATATTGACCTCTCTTTTGCTCCTGGGGTCATCCCATCTGCCAGTACCCGGATGTTAAATCAAAGATACTCAGGTATTTGGCTGCCCCTAATCTGTCTATGAGATCATCAGCTCTTGGTATTGGGTGTGCCTCTGTCTTTGTCACAGAGTTGAGGCCCCTGTAGTTCACACAGAACCTCATTTACTTTTTCTCTCCTTTGGAGTGAGGCTTGGGGACTAAAACTACTGGGCTAGCCCAGGGACTCTCAGAGGATTCTGTGACATCCAAATCCAACATCTTTTTGACTTCTGCTTCTATGCTCTCTCTGACATGGTCAGACTGTCCATAAATCTTGTTTTTGACAGGGAAGCTGTCACCAGTGTCCACATCAGGGGTACACCAGTTTGTCTTTCCAAGGGTCAGAGAGAACAGTTCAGCATACTGGTTTAGGAACTGCATGCAATCAGTTTGCTATTGTCCTGTGAGGGTATCTAATAAGACCACTCCATCCACAGAACCATCTTAAGGGGTGCTGGACAGGAAATCAGGGAGAGGCTCACTCTCATCTACCTGTCCCTCATCCGTAACCATGAGCATGATCAATTCATCTCTATCATAATAAGGTTTTAGGCAGTTGACATGGATTAATCTTTTGGGGTTTTTGTAACTGCCTAGGTCAACTAAGTAAGTGGCCTCCCCTTTCCTCTCAAGTATGAAATCCGGTCCAGACCATTTGTCCTGGAAGGCCCTTGGGGCAACAGGCTCCAACACCCAAATTTTCTGTCTTGGTTGGAACTCCACCATAGCAGCTTTCTGGTCATACCAGAGCTTTTGAAGCTCCTGGCTGGCCTGAAGATTTTTGCTGGCTTTCTCCATCTACTCAGTCATTCTGGAACATAGGCCAAGCACACAGTCTGCAATATCCTGTTTGGGCTCTTTGAGAGGTGTCTCCCAGCCTTCCTTTAGAAGACTTAGTGGTCCCCTAACAGGGTACCCAAATAAAAGTTCAAATGGGGTAAAACCTACTCCCTTTTGTGGCACTTTCCTGTAGGCAAACAGCAGGCAAGGAAGCAGGACATCCCATCTCCTTCTGAGCTTTTCAGGGAGTCCTCCAATCATACCTTTTAGGGTCTGGTTGAATCTTCCAGCCCATTGGTTTGTGGATGGTATGGTGTAGTAAACTTATGTCACTCCACATCCTGCTGCCTAGAAATCCAGTAGTCTCATTTAGGATAATGAGAGCCCACGCGACAAGGTAAGTCTTCTTCAACACTGCGATCGCTTTGTTACTTACAGTTCATAAATTGCAGTCCTACTATAGCAGAGTGAGCTTTGAACCAGCATCAAGGACCTGCATGCAAACAGTAAGGAATGGGTTTAGCCAGGGCCACTAGTTTTATGTGATTCCACAGCCACAGGTTTTCCACATTATTATGGATTTGCCGTGTTTTCCACATAACCCATCATCTATTGCATAATCTGCAGATTTTGCCAAAACAACTGTTGGTAGCTGAAACAAATTGAAAGTTTAAAAAAATGTGACACCATGTGTCCCTGTGCAGTAGAAGGCCCTTTGCAAATGTTGACTGGTCATCTTTCAAATGTTTATTGCTGTATTTCGGTATTAAACTGGTACTAATAAGGTGGCATTTTTACTCAGACAATGTGACCAAGTGTAAAAATTAAAAAATAACAAAGTACTGCTATCACAAATTGTGCACCATTACGCCACATAATTTGCATTTTTCACACCACATAATTTAGTCAACCCTGCCGCACAATTTGGCCTTCTGCTTCCGCTTTATTCCAGTGGCCCAGGTTTAGGCCTTATTGTTTTTTCTCAATCTGTGGTTATTATGAGGCTGCTAAAAGAAGTATTTGAGTAGTACAAAAGTCATATCAGTACAGCAGCGCCATAATCCACATAATTAGGGATAGGCTGCACTTTCCACATAATTCATCATCTGCCTCATAATCTGCAGGTTTTAACAAAAAAAACAGTTTCTAGCTGAAACACATCAAAAGTTACTAAAAATGTGGCACCGTGTATCCTTGTGCAGTGGAAGACCCTTTGCAAATGTTGACTGGTCATCTTTCAGTTGGTTATTGCTATATTGGGGTTTTAAAATAGTACTAATAAGGTGAAACTGTTTCTCAGACAATGTTACCAAATGTAGAAACGACAGAAGAATGAAGTAGTGCTATCACAAAATGCGCCACATTACACCGCATAATTTGCCTTTTTCATGCCACATAATTTAGTCAACCCTATCACAAAATTTGGCCTTTTGCTTCCGCATTATTACAGTGGCCCTGGTTTAGACTTTATTGTTTTTTCTCAATCTATTTCTACTATAAGGCTGCTTAAAGGGGTTATTTGGCTAGTAAAAACGTCATATTAGTACAGACAACCCGAAGCACTGTGTTACTTTTGAAATCCTGACTTTATGTTTTTCCTGGCCATGCACTCTTAACGCCATCCACCCGCATCTACCGCCAACTTGTGCCCTACAACCACATATATACGTTTGTAAATCGTTGTATATGAAATGATGCTATAGGCAATGAACATTACAAGATGTAGGGAGTTACATGTCATCCATACTGGTAGGCATTATGGGCCTCATTATGACCCTGGCGGGCGGCGGAGGCCGCCCGCCAGGATCCCGCCCTCCAAATTACCGCGCCGCGGTCAAAAGACCGCGGCGGGTATTACGAGTTTTCCCCTGGGCTGGCGGGCGGTTCCAGTTAAACCGCCCGCCAGCCCAGGGGAAAACGACCTTCCCACGAGGATGCCGGCTCGTAATCGATCCGGCGGAGTGGGAAGGTGCGACGGGTGCTACTGCACCCGTCGCGTATTTCACTGTCTGCAAGGCAGACAGTGAAATACCTTTTGGGGCCCTCTTACGGGGGCCCCTGCCGTGCCCATGCCATTGGCATGGGCACGGCAGGGGCCCCCAGGGGCCCCGCGACCCCCCCTACCGCCATCCTGTTCATGGCGGCTTTCCCGCCATGAACTGGATGGCGGTAGGGGGGGGTCAGAATCCTCATGGCTGCGGAGCGCGCTCCGCAGCCATGGAGGATTCCAATGAGCAGCGGAAAGTCAGCGGGAGACCGCTGACTTTCCGCTTCTGACCGCGGCTGAACCGCCGCGGTCAGAATGCTCATTGGAGCACCGCCAGACTGTTGGCGGTGCTCCCGCCAGGGTCAGAATGACCCTCTATGTGTTATAAGCGTTTCGTCTGGAGAAACACAAACTTAGGATTTAAAACATAACACAGTGGATGGGGTTGTCTATACTAATAAGAATGTATTAATATCCTAAAATTGTGGAAAAAACAATACATTGCTAAACTCAAACCTTGCAGTTTTCATGCTGGTATTTGGCTCTGGTTCAAAGCTCACTGTCCTATATTAGCATTATGACTTATAAACTGCAATTATCTCTGTGGCAAAAGCAGTAAACTTCTAAGCTATCTAGATAAAATATAATTATTTGATCTGCATGTCGCAGGTTGTTCTTTGCAGAAGGAAGATTATCCCATTGAGTTACTTTATGTTGAGTCAAAACTGTGACTAGACACAACTAAGATCTCTCCAGCGAGTACATTAGTCGCCTGGCTTGTCTTGACATTTTTAGTATTGCTAACAATTTCTGGGCACACGAGGAACTATGCAGCAAGTGCCTTTAACTTCATAAGAAGTTTCAAAATTCACCGACCTCTGAGTGTGGGGCCCAGTGTGGTGGCCCCGGTCGCACCACCAAAAAGCTGGCACTGGTTGTGTGGGGAAGCCCAGGAAACACTGGTAGGTATGAAAGTTAAAGCAGCATGTATATGGTGATAGATTTACCACTGGATATTTATTTGAATGCTCTCATAATTTACCTTACTGCTAGCAGCATCTTGGTTATGAAGACTATCTTGCAAGTACAATAGTCAGTATAAGGCTTTTAGTAATCTGGAACTTCGTTCTTCTGAGAATGATGGACGTTGGGTGGTCTAGAGGACTGTAAGACCCACTTATTCCTAGTGAGTCCTTAGGTTCTGCATAGAGATTGATAGCAGAAGCTGTTTTCATTTAAGGACTTGGCACATTCTACAATTCACGAGAAATATTTAAGTGCAGTAAACAATTAGTTCCTATTCATCTTTTAATGTAAGTGTGAAGGGTAGCATTAGTGGAAGCATTCTTAATTAGTTATTACTTGAAGACTATTCCTTGGAATCCTTATCTTTATTTTTCTTGGCTACATTTCTCAACTCTGGTGATCACACATTTATCTTAGGAACTCATTCGATTTAGTCCCTTCATTCAACCAAGCCCACTGCCCCTCAAGGTTGCACACAGCTCTCATTTTTAGGTCATGCCCGAGACAGTGCATGCATTGTCACTTGCAAGACATTTTGGTTACAGTGGGCTTAGAGCCCGCCCATTGTTTTCCATTTGTTGGCTTAATCATCACTCTCATTTTCTTGCTTCTCTTTGGTCGGTGTGTGCCAGCTTCCCTTTCTCTTCATGTGTTTGTCCCTCATCTGGGGTATGACGTAAATACTTGTGTCCTTCCACTGCTCGCACTTTCGGAGCTACTTTGTTTTCTTTTAGTTTAAGTACTTCATAAGAGCGTATGTGTTTGAAGGGCATCTCCCTCAATTGCTTCTACCCCTCAGTTGTTGCTTGCCTACTCCCACCCATCAACCCTCTCTATGTTGTTGTTTGCCCTGACCCACCCTTCTGTATCCCTACGCGTTGTTGCTTGACCCTTCATAACTTCTTCATGTAGTTGTTTGCGCCTTCCTATCTCCACTGCATTCCATTGCTTGCCCCCTCCCATACCACTCCATCCTGTTGCTTGTACCCCCAACAGCCAGTCCTTTGTTGTTGCTTAGCCCCTCCCCCATTATTGGTTGCCCCCTCCAATACCATCCTGCGTTGTTGCTTGCCCCTCCCACACTTTCCTGCGTTGTTGCTTTCCCCCGTTGGCCAGTGCTGGCTACGTAAATACTTTTTTTTATTCCTGGAGGGAGTTTGGGCGTGAGGCATCTACTACCTCAATGTTGAATGCTCTCCCTCCCTCCGATATGCTTCCCACTCCATACACCACCAGCAATTGAAGAAAGTACTGCTCTGCATTATGGCTGAAAACATTGAAACAGCCAATAGCTCACATAGGTGAGATCTATTGGCTATGCCAAAGCTTGTTATTTCTGACTATAATCGCATGCAGCACCACTAATGAAGTTGTTTCCAATTAAATGGCTCTTGGCAAGCCAAACATTGGATCCAGGTTGTTATGGTGGAAAATGAAGTAACTTTGCAATACACTGAGAATGGAATAAAAACATTCTACAGTTTTTTGTTTTATTGCAAATACATTTTTCATTATATTTGCTTGTTTTGTTTTGACTAATTACCCTCTTTTTGCTTTCTTTTACATACACATTGTTATAGAGCCGAATCTGTTTTTCCCACTCTGTGTTTCACATTGATAATGGTACATCGTCCCTTCCTCTTATGTCTGCTCTGTTTTCGTTAACCAAATCCACTCAATTAATTCAAGAAAACATTCTACAAAACTGAGAACTAATTTTGGTTGCTGTTAATGCATAAGATATGCAAGTCTGCAACTTCTTAAGGATCAGATTAATTTAGGCACAGATAATTTATCAAACAAATTCATGTTGGTTACAATAATCTTAAAACATGTGCTACTTACGATTATTCGGAAGAACAATATCTTCCATTTTCCTTGGTTCTGGAAAACATAAATAAAAGAACAATTTCAGTTTGCTAATTAAAATGTACCTGAGACTTTCACTAGGGACTAATCTCTGCAAGTTTTCACATCACGAAGTAGGCTTAAAAGCTTGAAGTGAAGTGATCGGTGCAGGAAGCTGACCCTCTATGTAGTGTACAAACCAGGCACACTGTGTAGGGGGTCCAGGCAACCACACGTTGGTTTCCAGAGGCAAAAACTAGATCCCCTAATATTTTAATTTTTGAGGTAGCTTGGTCGAGCAGGTAGGCTGATCTTGGGGAAGTGCAAAGCATTTATTGTACTCACAGTATCAATCATGCACCACACACACTCAAAGGAATAACTCAAGGCCAATTTACAAAAATACTTCAGATTTTTCTATAAGGTTTAAGACCAAGATTGTTGTACTTTTAAAGTTATTAATTTTTTTAACTTTTAATAAATGTAGTCTTTCTGTGCGTATTTACACACCATAGGAATCAATGGGCAGTCACTTGTAAAAATGCATATAATATCACACAATTGTGTTATCATGTTCCTCTTTTGTAGGTTGGTGGAGGTTGTTCGTGGGCATGCTGGGCCAGCTGGAGAGGCTCGGGCGGCTCCCGGTTCCGGTGGAAGCATCATTGTAAAGTCTCCTGGAGCAGGTGCAGGGCCACTTCCGGAGAACACTTGGAAAAGGGTTGTACTTGAAGCTTTAAAAGTGGTTCCTTGGGGTCCCCCTTCAGTGTCGAGGTTGCAAGGGGTGAGGGTCCCTTGGAGCACAGCTGGTCCCTAGTTGCGGGGTGCAGAGCAGCCGGGTGCAGAGCGAGTGGGTGATTCAGGAGATGTGCGCAATGGAGCCCTTTGGAGATGGAGGTAAGTCTGGATGAGGGTGGTTCACAGGACAACGGGGGCACTCTGGCAGGAGGGCCAGGGTGTTCCTGAAGTCCCTTGACTGGGGCTTCTTCCTGGTCTGGTTCAGCTCTGGCGGAGCTTGTTATCTTGGTGTATGTTGACCACTTTCCAGTACCTAGGGTAATGGTATGACTCAACTACTGGATGGTGCGGTGTCATCAAACTTAGAGGCACTGTAAAGGAATGTGAAGTACTTCATAAGAGGGTATGTGTTTGAAGGGTATCTCCCTCATTTGCTTCTACCCCTCCGTCCCACTCAATGTTGTTGCTTGCCTACTCCCACTTTCCATCCATCTCTAGGTTGTTGTTTGCCCTGTCCCACCCTTCTGTGTCCCTACACGTTGTTGCTTGACACTTCATACCGTCTTCATGTAGTTGTTTGCGCCTTCCTATCTCCACCACGTACCATTGCTTGCCCCCTCCAGTCCCACTCCATCCTGTTGCTTGCCCCCCTAACAGCCAGTCCTTTGTTGTTGCTTACCTGCTCCCCCATTATTGCTTGCACCCTCCAATACCATCCTGCATTGTTGCTTGCCCCTCCCACACTATCCGGCATTGTTGCTTTCCCCTGTTAGCCAGTGCAGGCCATGTAAAGACTTTTTTTTATTCCTGGAGTGATTGTGGGGCGGGAGGCATCTACTACCTCCATGTTGAATGTGCTCCCTCCCTCAGATATGGTTCCCTCCCCATCCACCACCAGCAATTGAAAAAAGTACTGCCCTGCAGTATGGCTGAAAACGTTGAAACAGGCAATAGCTCACATGGGTGAGATCTATTGGCTATGCCAAATCCTGTTATTTCTGACTGTAATGGCATGCACCACCACCAATAAAGTTGTTTCCAATTAAATGGCTCTTGGCAAGCCAAACACTGGATCCATGTTGTTATGGTGGAAAATGAAGTAATTTTGCAATACACTGAGAATGGAATAAAAACATTCTACTGATTTATGTTTTGTTGCAAATTAAATTCTCACTATATTTGCTTGTTTTGTTTTTACTAATTACCTTCTTTTTGCTTTCTTTTTTACAGGCAGTTTGTTATAGAGCCGAATCTGTTTTTCCCACTCTGTGTTTCACATTGAGAATGGTACATTTTCTCTTTCTCTTTTGTCTGCTCTGCTTTCGTCAGCCAACTCTACTAATTGCAGTCTTGTTAGTCAATGAATTCAAGAAAACATTCAACAAAACTGAGAACAAATTTTGGTTGCTGTTGATGCAAAAGATGTAAGTCTGCAACTTTTAAAGGATCAGATTAATTTAGGCACAGATAGTTTATAAAACAAATTCATGTTGGTTAAAATAATCTTAAAACATGTGCTACTTACCATCTTTTGAAATTAAAATACCTTCACCTTCAGTTTGCTTTGGTCCTGAAAAATATAAAGAAAAGAACATTTTCAGTTTGCTAATTAAAATGTACCTGAGACTTTCACCAGGGACTAATCACTGCAAGTTTTCACATCACCAAAGTAGTCTTAAAAGCTTGAAGTGAAGTGATCAGTGTAGGAAGCTGGCCCTCTATGTAGTGTACAAACCAGGCACACTGTGTAGGGGGTCCAGGCAACCACACGTTGGTTTCCAGAGGCAAAAACTTGATCACCTAATGCTCTAATTTTTGTGGTAGCTTGGTTTAGCAGTTAGGATGATCTTGGAGAAGTGCAAAGCATTTGTTGTACACACAGTATCAATCATGCACCACATACACTCAAAGGAATAACTCAAGGCCAATTTACAAAAAAAACTTCAGATTTTTATATAGGTTTTAAGATCGAGATTGTTGTACTTTTAAAGTTATGAATTTTTGAAATTTTAATAAATGTAGTCTTTCTGTGCGTAATTACGCACCATAGGAATCAATGGGCAGTCACTTTTAAAAATCCATATAAGACCACACAATTGTGTTACCATGTTCCGCTTTTGCAGGTTTGTCGAGGTTGTCGGTGAGCATGCTGCGCCAGCTGGAGAGGCTCGGGCAGCTCCTGGTTCTGACGGGAGCAGCATTGGAAAGTCTCCTGGAGCAGGTGCAGGTGCAGGGCCACTCCTGGGGACCACTTGGCAAAGGGTGGTTCTTGCAGCTTCAAAGGTGGTTCCTTGGGGTGTCGAGGTTGCAAGGGGTGAGGGATTCTTGGAGCACAGCTGGTTCCTCGTTGCAGGGTGCAGAGCAGCCAGGTGAAGAGCGAGTGGGTGATCCAGGAGCTGTGCGCAATGGAGCCCTTTGGAGGTAGAGGAGAGTCTGGTTGAGGGTGGTTCACGGGACAATGGGGGCACTCTGGGGGGAGATCCAGGGTGTTCCTGAAGTCCATTGACTCGGGCTTCCTCCTGGTCTGGTTTCAGCTCTGGCGTAGCTAGTTTTCTTGGTGTCTGATGACCACTGGCCAGTACCTGGGGTATTGGCATGACTTAACTACTTGATGGTACAGTGCCACCAAACTTAGAACATTTGCGGGGTTTATCCTGGCAGTCGTAGGTGTATCTTTTGGTCCAGCTGCGACTTCTGGTTTGGGAGATATTTGCCAGTCAGTGAAGTGACCCTCATTGGCTTGAGGGTCTTTGTTGGTTTGCAGAGTGGTTCCTCCACTCAGAAGGGAGATATCGGGCTATTGGCAAAGCCTGGAGGTTTACAGGGTTTGTCGAGGTCAGTTTAGTGGTCAGCTCCTCCGCAGCATCGATTGTCGGGTCCTAGGTGCAGCAGGCAGGGTTTGGCGCCTTTTCTTGTGCAGCAGGTCCACAGTTCTTAGGCTTTGGTTCTTCTTGGTGCTGTCTTCTCTTCTTCCTTTCAAATCTAATTTCTTGGCCCAGGGATGCCTGCTAAATACTGAATTTAGTGGGTGTGTTAGGGGCAACTTGGTAGTGTCCAATGGGACTCTTACCTTCGGGTGGCTACACCCACTGTAGGGACCACTTCCCCCCCCACCACCCCGGGAAGGGTCACTTCCCTAAATCTAATTGGCTGTTTTCCCTCCATCTAAGGTAAAGGAAAATGAAATAGAGGGTCCACCTCACAGGCAAAATCTTAGGGGTGGTGCATGCTAGGTGAGGGCCACTCCTCCTACCCTTTGTGAGGTTTCCCGCCTTTGCTCCTGCTAAAAGTAGTGCTCTGCAAAGGGGGATGCCGTCTGCTCCTAGTAGCAGGCTTCGGGGTAGAGTTTCAAGGGTGGTAAGCCCTTTGAAGCTCACCGCCAGGACAGTGCACATTCCTGAGGGAGGGGGTGTTAACTCCTCACCCAGGAAGGGCATTGTCTTACAAACCGGACAAGCAGGGCTCTCCCTTAAGGTTTGTATATTGACTGTCTGGAAGTGGCAGCTGGATAAGACCAGTCAGCAACCATGCCAGGATGGGTAGCTTTTGCAGGGGGCACCTCTAAGTTGGCCCCTGGGTACATTTATTGATAAATCCAATATTGGAACCAGTTTGGATTGATCATTCTGAGTTGTTTGATACCAAAAAACCCAGGGTTCAGAGTGGCCATCATGGTCGTGTTGACTAGTGTCCAGACCATCTATTAAGACGGCTGCTCTGTTCACTCACTATGTCCCAGGATTGGCAAGGACACAGAGGGGGCATATCGCTCATGCAGCTATATCCTTACATATAATATGGAGCACCCTGCCTTATGGCTGCAAGGCCTGCTAGAGGGATGTCTTACCCATAGTAAATGCAGTGGATGGTGGACAGGCGGACAGGCAGTGTGTTGTGTCAAGTTTGTATTTTAAGTTTGTGCCAGGACACTCAGTGTCCAATGGCAGTGCTGGGTGCATCTGGAGTCATGGCCCAAGAGGGTGGCACAATCAGTGCTGCTGCCCTCAGTAGCCTACCCATCGCACCCCATGCCCTGGGCACATAGGTGCCTACTTACTAGGGACTTGAAGTGGTAGCTAAGGGGATATCCAATTATGCCCATGCATCACAACCGATTTAGGGAAAGAGCTCTGGCCCAGGGAACCTGGCTAGCAGGGGCACTGGGCACTACAATTTCTAGAACACATCAACACCAGGCAAAAAGTGGGGGATAACCATGTCAAAAAGAGGTCCTCTCTCAAACTAGCCCACCCTCACTCTAGTGAGTCTTCATCATCTAAGTTTAAGAACCTGGAGAGGCCATCTGCATTGGCATGGCCAGTCCGAGGTCTGTGTTCCACTTGAAAGTCCATCCCCTGTAGGGAAATAGACCACCAAAGCAGTTTGGGGTTTTCACTTTTCATTTATTTTAGCCATTTGAGAAGCCTGTGGTCAGTCTGAACTATGAAGTGAGAGCCAAACAGGTATGGCCTCAGCTTCTTCAGGGCCCAAACCACAGCAAAGGCTTCCCTCTCTATTGAACTCCATTTTTGTTCCCTAGGGAGTAGTTTTTTTTGCTTATAAAAGCAACTGGCTGGTAATGTCTATCATAATTTTTCTGGGAAAGGACCGTTCCTATCCCCATTTCAGAAGCATCTGTTTGGACAATGAATTCCCTGGAGTAGTCTGGTGCTTGTAGAAGTGGGGCGGAGCATATAGCTTCCTTCAAAGTGTCAAGGGCCTTTGACAACTCACTGTCCAGTTAACCGTTTAGGGCATTTTCTTGGAGGTGAGCTCTGTGAGGGGGGCAACTATAGTACCATGAACCTTCACAAACCTCCTAGAGTACTCAGTCAAGCCAAGGAATGCCTGGGTTGTGGGAGATTCCCAAGCCAGAATTGTTTGAATCTTGGGTTGGAAGGGATGCACTAGACCTCCACCAACCTGGTGGCCCAAGTAAACACCTTTTCCTTGCCCTATTTGGCACTGACTGGTCTTGACAGTGATGCCTGCCTTTTGCAGAGCCTCAATGATCCTTCCAAGGTGGATTAGGTGATACTGCCCGGTGGAAATATACACAGCTATGTCATCTAAGTAAGCTGCACTAAAAGATTCCAGTCCGGCCAGGACTTGGTTCACCAACCTCTGGAAGGTGGCGTGCATTCTTTAGTCCAAAGGGCACAGCAGTGAACTGATAATGCCCACCAGGAGTAGAAAATATTGACCTCTCTTTTGCTCCTGGGGTCAGCCCATCTGCCAGTACCCGGATGTTAAATCAAAGATACTCAGGTATTTGGTTGCCCCTAATCTGTCTATGAGATCATCAGCTCTTGGTATTGGGTGTGCCTCTGTCTTTGTCACAGAGTTGAGGCCCCTGTAGTTCACACAGAACCTCATTTACTTTTTCTCTTCTTTGGAGTGAGGCTTGGGGACTAAAACTACTGGGCTAGCCCAGGGACTCTCAGAGGATTCTGTGACATCCAAATCCAACATCTCTTTGACTTCTGCTTCTATGCTCTCTCTGACATGGTCAGACTGTCCATAAATCTTGTTTTTGTCACCAGTGTCCACATCATGGGTACACCAGTTTGTCTTTCCAAGGGTCAGAGAGAACAGTTCAGCATACTGGTTTAGGAACTGCCTGCAATCAGTTTGCTATTGTCCTGTGAGGGTATCTAATAAGACCACTCCATCCACAGAACCATCTTATGGGTTGCTGGACAGGAAATCAGGGAGAGGCTCACTCTCATCTACCTGTCCCTCATCCGTAACCATGAGCACGATCAATTCATCTCTATCATAATAAGGTTTTAGGCAGTTGACATGGATTAATCTTTTGGGGTTTTTGTAACTGCCTAGGTCAACTAAATAAGTGGCGTCCCCTTTCCTCTCAAGTATGAAATCCGGTCCAGACCATTTGTCCTGGAAGGCCCTTGGGGCAACAGGCTCCAACACCCAAATTTTCTGTCTTGGTTGGAACTCCACCATAGCAGCTTTCTGGTCATACCAGAGCTTTTGAAGCTCCTGGCTGGCCTGAAGATTTTTGCTGGCTTTCTCCATCTACTCAGTCATTCTGGAACATAGGCCAAGCACACAGTCTGCAATATCCTGTTTGGGCTCTTTGAGAGGTGTCTCCCAGCCTTCCTTTAGAAGACTTAGTGGTCCCCTAACAGGGTACCCAAATAAAAGTTCAATGGGGTAAAACCTACTCCCTTTTGTGGCACTTTCCTGTAGGCAAACAGCAGGCATGGAAGCAGGACATCCCATCTCCTTCTGAGCTTTTCAGGGAGTCCTCCAATCATGCCTTTTAGGGTCTGGTTGAATCTTCCAGCCCATTGGTTTGTGGATGGTATGGTGTAGTAAACTTATGTCACTCCACATTCCTCCCACATATGTTTTAAATATGGAGACATGAAGTTTGACCCTCTGTCTGATGCTACCTCCTTTGGGAACCCTACCCTGGTGAAGATACCCAGGAGGGCTTTCGCAATTGCAGGTGCAGTAATGGTCCTAAGGGGTATTGCCACAGGATACCTAGTGGCATGATCCACTACCACTAGTATATATCTGTCTCCTGATGCTGTCTGAGGGTCAAGGGGGCCAACAATGTTGAGCCCTACCCTTTCAAATGGTACCCCAACCACTGGAAGTGGCATTAAGGAGGCCTTTAAGTGCCCACCTGCTTTGCCACTGGCCTGGCAGGTGGGGCAAGACTGACAACTGTCCTTCACTTTTTGAGACATTCCTGGCCAATGAAAGTGGTTAACTAACCTACTCCAAGTCTTATTTTCTCCCGAATGCCCTGCTAGGGGGATGTCATGGGCTAGAGTGAGGAGAAACTCTCTGAACATCTGGGGCACTACCAACCTCCTGGTTCCACAAGGCTTGAAGTCTTTGGAAGGAGCCCCTCCTCTAAATAGAGCCTGTGGGTGCCACTGACATGTCCTACCTCCTCCTGGGTAGCTTGCTGCCTCAGGCCTTCAAGAGTGGGACAGGTTCCCTGTCCCTGGCACAGATCTTCCCTGGAGGGTCCCCCTGGGCCCAAGAGCTCTGGGTGGTAAGGTCCAAATTCTTCAGGCTCAGTTCCCTCCAAGGTGGGTGACTCCTCCTCCTGAGAAGAGGGGTCCTGCCTTGGGATCTGTGGTGAAGCTGGTCCCCCAGTTTCCTTGCCTTTTCTCTTGGGAGGCTGACCCACTATTTCAGGATCCAGCTTTCCTTTTACCCTCTGACGTTTTCTCAGTCCCCTTGTCTTGACACATGCTCACTCCAGGATTCCTAGCATTGCTGCATGGGGCTTCAGTTCTACTTCAGCCCAGGGTGAATGCTCCAGGTCACTACCAGACAGGCAATCTACAGTGATGGATGAGGACACAACCACTTATTTCTGCCCTACTACTATCCTCCATTCAAAGGTTAACATAGCCATGGGATGGAACTTTGTCTCATTGTCAGCACTGGTGACAGGATAAGACTTTCCTACTAGGAACTGATTTGAAAGGATCAGGTGCTGAGTTACCATGGTAATACTAGCTCCTGTGTCCCTCAATCCTTCTATTTTCTCCCCATTAATCAAAGTGTGCTGCATGTATTTTTGCATATTACTTGACCAGGCAGCACACGATAATTCTACCCCACCCTCAGTGATTAATGTTGCCTCTGTGGGGACACTGACATGGTCAGGCCACACCTCTGACCCCATCTGAATATTGGCAACTGCATTTACTGCAGGTTGCCTAGAGGAATATTTCTTGTATTTATAGCCAGAGTCTCCAGTTTGGTGCCCTTTGGTTTTACAATCTTGCACCAAGCCTTACTGGGGTCAAAGTGTGTTCCCCCTTAGACAAGTGTAGTGTGTGCAGAATCGCTGGGAGATTAAGAATACAGGAAAGGTAAGTAAATTACCCCACCCCAGAGCTCAGAAAAGCAGGACCAAATTACTGCAAGTTTCCTTAGTACGCACTACACCCCGTGATTGGAATTATTGCAAGAACCAACCAAGTCTGCAAAAAACAAATGGTGGATTCCTGGACCTGAAGACCTACAAAGGAAGGAGACCAAGTCCAGAAGTCAAAAGAAGTTCCAGGAAGGACAGGAGCCCATGCCAACCCAGAAGAGGCTGCAAAAGAAGAGTCCCCGGTTGGATGAGGGCTGCAGAAATGCACCCTCGGAAGATACCAGCGGGTTCCTGCGTGATGCAAATGATGTCCCACATTGTGAAGTTGGATGCAGGTGAGCTTTGGCACTGGATTCCTCCAACAAGCCTTGGTTCTGGTAAAGTCGCGTTTTGCATCAACTAGGTGCTATCTGGACCCAGGGGAGAGCTGGGGGCCTCAACTCTGTGTGAGGAGGAAGACGGGCTATCAGCACTTCAGAGAGCCCTCAGAGCACCAGTTAGCACCCACGGGAGTCCCAGGACACGGGGACAAAGGAGGTGCAAAATGCGGTTGGTGCAGCACTAAAGAGGAAGATCCCACACCGCCGGAGATCAACTCAGCGAGTTGAGCGTCGCAGGATAGACTGCTGGGCACCTGGGCCAGGCTGTGCATGAAGGAATTTTGCAAATAGTGCACAGAGGCTTCAGGAGGTGAAGAAGACGTGGTGAACAGGGGTACTGTCATTCTGGGGGAAGGCAAGGTCTTACCTCCTCCAAATTGGGACAGCAGGACCTCAGAACAGTCTGTGTTGATGGGGTCTCCCCTCTGTGTTCCAAGGAGCATGCTCGTTGCTGTGAGAAGAGTCTAAGAGAACCGGTCGTTGACTTAGAAGGTGCCTGTGTGTGCCTGTCACCCCACAGGAGATTTTTTCGGTCCTTCTGGTGCAGGGTAAAGACAGGGAGTCCTGAGAGTGTGCAAACCGTGGAAACTGTTGCAGTTGCTGGCTGGAGCTGTAGTTTCTGGGGGAAAAGTATCCCTTGTGGATACTTTGTTGCTGTTACAGCTGTTCCTGGAGCAGACTGCGGTTGATCCGAGGTCAGAGGATGAAGTAGTAGTTGCAGAGGATTCCCGCTGGAAACTTGCAAGTAGAATCTGAAGCTAACCCACAGGAGAGACCCTAAATAGCCCTGAGAGAGGGATTGGCTACTTGATCAGGTAAGGACCTTTCAGGAGGGGTCACTGATGTAATCTGCTGGCACTGGCCACTCAGAGCCCTCCAGAGTGCCCCCACACCTTGCAAAGAAAGATGGCTTAAGTATGGGACATAATGGAGCAGCTCTGGCAGCTCTGGGCACCACCCCTAGGGAGGTGATGGACAGGGGAGTGGTCACTCCCCTTTTCCTTGTCCAGTTACATGCCAGAGCAGGGTACAAGAGGTCCCTGAACCAGTGTAGACTGGCTTAAGCAAGGAGGGCACGATCTGTGCCCTTCAAAGCATTTCCAGAGGCTAGGGGAGGCTACCTCTCCCCAGCCTGTAACACCTATTTTCAAAGGGAGAGGGTATAACATCCTGCTCTCAGAGGAAATGCTTTGTTCTGCCTTCCTGGGACTGAGCTGCTCAGACCACAGGAGGGCAGAACCCTGTCTGTGAGGTGACTGCAGCTGTAGCTGCAGTGCAAGCCTCAGAGAGCTAGTTTGGCAGTACTGGGGGTCCATAGTGGAGCCCCCAGGATGCATGGAATTGGCTCCCCAATACCACATTTGGAATGGGGGACAATTCCATGATATTAGACACCTTACATGGCCATATTAGGAGTTACCATTGTGAGGCTACATATAGTTATTGACCTTTATGTAGTGCACGCATGTAATGGCGTCCCCACACTCACAAAGTCACAGGAAATGACCCTGAAATATGTGGGGGCACCTTTGCTAGTGCAAGGGTGCCCACACAATTAGTAACTTTGCACCTAACCTTCAGCCAGTGAAGGTTAGACATACAGGTGACTTATATTGTAAGTTACTTAAGTGCAGTGAAAATGGCTGTTAAATAACGTGTGTGTTATTTCACGCAGGCTGCAGTGGCAGTCCAGTGAAAGAGTTTGTCTGAGCTCCTTATGGGTGGCAAAAGAAATGCTGCAGCCCATAAGGATCTCCTGGAACCTCAATGCCCTGGGTAAGTATGTACCAGATACTAGGGACTTATAAGGGGGTCCAGTGTGCCAATTGAAATTGGTAAATGAATTCATTAGCCTATACTGACTAAGTTAAAAGCAGAGAGAGCATAAGCACTGAGGTTCTGATTAGCAGAGCCTCAGGTACACAGTCAAGCACTATACAGACACACACATTAGGCCATAAACTATGTGCCCTGGGGTCCTGACCAGCAGGATCCCACTGAGGCAGGAAAAAATATTCTGACATACATAAATGGGAGTAACATGCCAAGAAAGATGGTACTTTCCTACACCACCCTCCTGTGCAGATGTTTGAGGGACTTGAGAAGACTCTTTGTTATTTTTACCCTGGTTCACATCTTTCCCTTGGGGAGGGGGGGGCTTTTTGGCCTCTTTTTTTTGGTCTCCCCCACCAGTGGTAGTTTTAGTCACCCTTGTTTTGACCCAGTGGTCTGCCTTCCTACCCAATTCATGATGGGAAAGTGGGCCCAGGTCTATAAGATGTTGATGTAGTTTATCATTCAAACAATTACTAAGCAGATGGTCTTTCATGAACAGGTTATACAGCCCATCCCAGTCTTGTACCTTGTCTCCAGCTAACGAGCCACTCAGCATTTAACTGAATAGTCCACAAAGTATACCCAGGTCTGGCTCTGCGTTTTTCGAGCCTCTCTGAACTTTATTCTGTACTCTTCAGTTCTAAATCAAAAGCCCTCAATCAGTGGTACCCTTCGTGAGGTCATAGGATTTAGAATCTGTCTCATTGAGTGTCAGGAGCCTGTCCCTGCACTTCCCTGAGAATACTTCCCACAACAGTGTGCCCCACTGTTTCTTTTCAATTTCCCACCCAGTGCAGCTTCTTTCAAAGGCAGGAAACCATTTCACTATATCATCCCCTTCAGTGGATGGAGGGACAACTCCTTTTGGGAGTTTAATGTTGAAAGAATTCTCTCTCAGCACTTGTATGCTGCCACCAGAGATGGACCATAAGCCCAACTCTTTCCTCTGTTTTTCTATTCCTAAGAGCTGACTCTCTAAGGCCAATCTCTTGGCCAGCCTGGCAATGTCCATGTCTGTTTCTGTTGGTGCTCTAGCGCTGCTGAGGGAAGAGGAGCTACTCTCATCCCCATTCTCCACAGGATCTTCAACCATCACAGATGAATCATCATCATTTACTTCATCTTAGGGATGGTCCCTTTCATACTGGGCCACAAGAAACCTAAGTTTATCTCTTTTGAAGTGGAAAGAAACATCTAAAGGCAGGATTTTGAAGTGCAGAGGTGCCCAGTCTTCTTGGCTGTAGACTAACTACAGGTGGTATACAGCCCTTTGTGAGGTTGCAGGGCGCTGCCAATTCAAGTGTTATTGGGGCAGGGTCCAGCTCCTCCCTCCCATCCTACCAGGGATGTCCCATCTAGGTACATCAAAGCTCCCTTTTGCGTGTGGATGTCTAGGAGAATTACACAAAGTTCAACTGTCAACTACACCCAGTCATGTGATCTACAGACAGGTTGAAGCCAATGGCTAAGGCAGGAAAATGCCAAATTTCAAAAAGTGGCATTTTCAAAATTGTAATTTAAAATCTGACTTCACCATAAGTTAATATTTTTTTTTCATTACAATTCCAAATACACCAAATAGGACCTGTTTAATGGTTACATGCTCCTATTTGGAAATTACAGTTTATAAAATATAATAAGTTAATTCCAATGTTATCCAAGAGAGAGGCAGGCCTTGCATTAGAGAAACATGAACTTAAGAGTTTTCACTACTAGGACATGTACACCTTAAAAAGGCATGTCCTACTTTTTAAACACATTGGACCCTGCCCTCATAGGCATCCAGGGCCTATCCTGGGGTGCCATATGTATTAAAAAGGAAGGCTTGGGCATGGAAAAAGATTTATTTTGGCAGCTTGAAATGGTAGTTTAAAACTGCACCCACAGGCTGCAACTGGCAGCGTGAGTCATGTTTTAAAGTGCTACTTAAGTGGGTGTCACAATCAGTGGGGCAGGCCCACTAGTAGCATTTTTATTACAAGGCCTGGCTGTATACAGTGCTACCTTACTAGGGACTTACATGAACATTAAATATGCCAATTGGGTATAAGCAAATTTTATCATGTTTTAAGGGGAGAGCACAAGCACTTTAGCACTGGTTAGCACTGGTTAAGTGTGCAGAGTCCTAAAGCCAGCAAAAACGAAATCAGCAAACAGGAGGATTGAAAGCAAAAAGTTAGGGTGTAAACAATGCCAAGGATGTAGAACTAACAAACTGCTACTATTTTATCTACTTCTGATACCTCACTACTGTGATACTGTAACACCAAGAGTTGTTGCCATATTTCCACAATCAATGTACATGCTTCAGTTATTGACAGTTGTTTAAGTAATTGAAGTCAAGAACACATTCAACAAAACTGAGAGCTAATTTTGACTGCTGTTAATGCAGTGGTATGCCAGTCCGCAGCATTTTAAGGATCAGATTATTTTAGGCACAGATAGTTCATAAAACATGATCATGTTGGTCCCAATAGACTTAAAATGTGTGTACTGACTGCAACATTTCATGCAGTATTTATGTCTCTTTTGAAAACACACTTTCAGTTTGCTAATTAAACTATAGGTGCTAGACATGCACTAAATGTGAAGGCTCATGGCAACCGAAGCTGAATTTTGCCAGACTAAGGATTTCACAGCCCTATGGGTGTGACCTCCTCCGCCTGGCAACAGTTCTTCGAAGCACACTCTCTTGTGATGAGGAGAAGTATCACTAATTGCCTGGGACCTGGGTACTTCAGTTTTAAGCCCTGAAGTGCTCTGGCTGATGTCAATCAGTGATACCTTGTCAGAGAATGGGGGGATGAGCCCATCTCACTATGTGATGAATGAGGGACTGCTGCCTTCTCTGAGGAAGACAGCAGTACCAACCCTCCTGGGATCTCCAAGGCTTCCCTTCCAGAGATCTGCAACGTAGGTAAGTTTTGTTTTTTTATGTTTTCTGCATGGGTGAGTGTATGTCTGTATGTGTATTTATGAGTTTATGAGTTAGTTAACAGAGCGTGTGACTACCTAATAGGTGTATTGCCACTAGAAGAATCCATAAAATGCAAACAAGCTGAAAATCAATGGGGAACAGGCAAGGAGTACACTAATATTAGATTATGCAGGAAAGAGTCATGATTTCAGTACTTTGCGAAAAGTAAGAAAGTTAGTTTGCTGTTTAAGATGTAGAGGCAATCTATTCTACTGCAGACAGGTGATTGTGTTGGCCCCCACTCCCCTCCCTGATAAAATTACCGGCTGACACTGTTTTGGACATCTGCTTTTCATACTGTGCGCAGGAGACGATCAAAGGCCATTGTTTTATCGTGGTGCTTTGCTTATAACACAGATCCTGATTTGTGGTTTTTCTGGCACAGAAAATCTACTGTGGCATTTCTCAGTGGATGATCAACTCAACTCAAAATTCTCTATTCAATCAAAACAAGTAACCAAAAAACATACAAAAACATATAGATTTTCTTTTTCATCGAAAATTTGAAACATATTCAATCATATTGGAAGGAACAAATACAAAGAACCAAAAGTTTTAAAATGGTTACAAAACTAAAAAGAGAAATTCATGCTGGTTCAACAACTACATCTTGTTACGACTCTGTCGTCCCATCTCTGGGGGGGTGCTGTAAACGGACTATCTGTAGCCTGGGAATCACCATGAACACTCATCCAAAGTCCCTTTCTGACTCCTGTTTGCTTCCCTTTTCGATATGGTATGTTATTAGAAACCTACGTTTTCTTCGATAGACTTCATGTCCCATAATGCACTACCTGGTAGTCAGTAAGACCTAGAACCTGCTGTCCATTGTTTCATATTGTAATACTCCTATTGTTCCTATGTACTGGATTCTCTTCTCCAGGACTTGTGAAAGACTGGAACTTCACACACCTGTTATCACTCTTGTGCAGCCCAGCCATGTGACTCCGCCCTGGGCTCGCTGCTGCCCGGAACTGCTTATAAGCTGGCATTTCCTGAAGCTCCTCGTCGTGCATTGGAGTTTGTTTCCTTTGTGTCCAGACCTCTTGTTGGATTGTATTCTAGTCCTGTTCATGCCTGCTTCAGCCAGAGCCTGCTCCCTGTTTTCCAGTCCTGTCCCTGCTTTGCTTCAGTCTGAACCTGCTCGCTGTTTCCCAGTCCTGTTACCTCTTCTTCCAGCTCCCTGTGTTCCAGTCCTGTTCTTGCTTGCTTTAGTCAGAGCCTGCTCTCTGTTTCCCAGCCCTGTTCCTGTTTGTTCCAGTCAGAGCCTGCTCTCTGTTTCCCAGTCCTGTTCCTGCTTGTTCCGGCTCCCTGTGTTCCAGTCCTGTTCTTGCTTGCTTCAGTCAGAGCCTGCTCTCTGTTTTCCACCCCTGTTCCTGTTTGCTTCAGCAACAGCCTGCTCTCTGTTCCCAGTCCCCTTCCTGCTTTGCCTCCTACTTTGTTCCTTCTGTTTCTGTTTCCTCTTGGGATATTGTGTCTGGTAAGTGTACTATCAGTCCTCATCTGTTTATAAGTGTTTTCCTTTGTACTGGGGTTGGCTCCTGTGTTCCAGGAGGCACTTCCTGCCCCTTCCTTTGTCTAGTGTTGTATGTAGACTTAAGTGTCTAACAGCGACAGTGTGCTATTGCTGTTTACCAGGAATTGCCACTGTGTCTCCAGATGGACCCACAAGGGCTTGTCTCGTGAATGTAAGTACATTCCTTGTTTGTGCCCTAAGGGTCCAGAAACAGAATTACTTCTGCTGCCTCCTTTCTATGGGGCTTGCGGGGTGATTATCTATAAGAGTAATCTGCACAGAGGCATTGACGTTCCCTGTTGCTGTGGGAAGTTCTGTGCCTTACCCTGTGTACAACCTTAGTGGTAACCCCAATATGTTTGTCCACTACTGATCGGTTCCCTGTTTGTTCACACTAAGGTTGCTCTTCCTTCACTATCCTGTTTCTGTGCCTTACTATACCCATTCATTCTCTGTGTATGTCTTTAGCTGTTCTTCTGCTTTGGTATACTACCTCCGTAGGGAGATATTCTGTGACCTCAAGAGGTGTCCTATCTAGAGTCCAGATAGAACCACTAGGAACTGTGCCACATCCTGACATCCTGTGAATAGCACGTTGTATAAAGCATGCAACTGAAAAACAAGCTTGGTAATGAAAGAATGTAAGAAAAAAAACATGGTGACCTAATATTGTCTAAAATTCACATGTCTTAAAAGTAGCTGATCATTCTTTTGGGAAATCGTTTTTGACATTAACAAGGAGATTGACATGTATTATTGCCAACAAATATGTACTCATATGTACTCTGGACGCAGTGCTCAGAAGGACATGCTCGCCTATCAGAATAATCTGAAGGTATTCCGATATCTATGTGTTGGTGAGCCTTTATTACATGCATTCCCACTCTGTCCTTTATAGAAGTTTCTGCTAGTACTTTGTCTCCTGATGCGACCTCCAGCCATGACATTGAATCATCTTACATCCTTGCCATGGTACATTCCCTATATAAAAGCGTCCACTAGTGGTCATTTTTTGAGCGATTGGAGATGAAAACATTTGCCAAAACTGTGAGCTAAATTTCTGCTGCTGTTAATTCTAGAGATACGTCTATTTTTCATTTTAAGGACCAAACCATTTTTGCTTCATATAATTCATGTAACAATTTCACACTGGTCTCAAAGTACGATACCTGGTGCTACTATCCAACGTCCTGGATTCAATGGATTCTTTTTAATTTATTTCACAGTCTCAAAAACACATTTCTAGTTTGCCAGTTAAAATATACCGAAGACTTCCATAAGGAGATGACCATTCACTCACTTCCACTTTAACTTCTAACCTAACCATCACCATTGTGAGAGCGTAGCTCTTATATTAAAAATTAACATGAAATGTTTATGAACTAATGCGTAATAATGCTGCATTGAAAATGTATTAATATATTTTTACTAAACGTGTGTTTGAAATGTGCCCACGGGGAGTGGCCACCAATGTATACGATGATTAATGAAATTGACTAATAATGAATAATTAATGTATTAATGTATGATTCTATACTAGTATTATGAATTATATATGTTAAGGTTTTGCTAATTAATCATTAGGCCTTAGTTAGCATGAGTCGAGGTCTAGCTGCCCGGTTTCATATTAAATGTGTTTTTCTAACGTGGAATGTGCTGACTTGCTGAAGGACATTTACTCATACTTTTCCAAAAGCTAGAGGATGTATGTAACTGTAGTGGATCCGTTCTCATGAAATTCGACTTGCTCAAGGAGACATTTTTGCCGAAGGCAACAGTGTAGACTTGCAAAAGGTACAAGGTCGCCTAAACCGGTATAGACAATGGGACTACTGACTGGGGATGTGAGAGGACCACATGAACATGAAATCATACTGGACATTCTGCCCGTTGGAGACGTCAATCACAAGAACCAATAAACTACGTGAGAACTGTTATAAGGTAATGATTTTGATGGCACGACTGGTAAGCCATTGGATGGAGATAATGGTGCGCCAAAACTCACCCAATTGGGAATTGGGGAACTGTACAACAGAAAAGGGATAAAAACCTTTGACACGAGGAGAAGAGAGCCTTAGGAGAGCCTTACAAGCCATTCTTGCTATTACCCAGCCACTTTGTCACTCTGTCTAGAGACTTTGTTGTTTGATTCTTTGAATCCTTCTTACCCTACTTAGCCTTTTATACTTTAACTCCTTATGAGGAAAGTACCCTTTTTTACTCTGTCTTGTTGAACTTTGCTGAGTTCCTGGCTAATGGCGTATCAACTGATGTCCTGAGGACAAAGATTGACTCTGTATGCTGACCCATTACGGAGGGTAACTATATCATGATGAAATTGTAATTGTCTGTATGCCTTTCCTTTCTAGGTACCAACTGCTTTTTTTGACAGAGACCATAGTTAGATGTTTTCGAAATTGGTGTTGCTAAATTGTTTTCATGAAGCCCAACATGCCGATGCTAATTCGAGGGTAGTTAAGGAGTTCACTGAATGACGCAAATAGACAAATGACTGAATCTATGCTTTGTTGAATAATGTGCTAATAATACTCTGCTAAAGTTAATCCATGTTGACGTCGTGCTATGTTCTAATGTATATGACCTTTGCTTTGATGAAGTCTTATTCTTGTTGCCATATTATGACATTGCTAATGAGCTTCTTAATATTGAGACTAATAAACTTGCTATTAGAATTGTAATCAATAGGGAATAAATATCAAAATCTTACAAACTCTGTAAGAGTTGTGGTTGTTCATGGCTGAAAGGTCATGGTGAGTCTAAATTCTTCTTAAATGTCATTGATTAATTCAATTGATTTGCTATTGTGACTATTAATAAGGTTATTGATCTATTGATTGACATCTTGAGTAGTAATCTAGTTCTAAGGAGACTTCAATCAGGGTCAAAAGATCCGTCGGCCTAAAGCGAGTCCCAAAGTGAGTACATTATTGAGATTGGGACGCGCTAACAGTTCTTGGTAGCAGAGGTCGGTTT
The DNA here is from genome assembly GCF_031143425.1 of Pleurodeles waltl. Classification (NCBI taxonomy): domain Eukaryota; kingdom Metazoa; phylum Chordata; class Amphibia; order Caudata; family Salamandridae; genus Pleurodeles; species Pleurodeles waltl. The sequence continues at coordinate 402,419,969 of NC_090437.1, forward strand.
AGGCCCTTTGGGGGCCCTAAGACGAGGGATCATTGATTTAAAATTGTTTTTCGAAATAATGCAAATTGGAGATATAATGTGTCCCTAAATTCCCCATGACTTTCCCGGAATCTCAAAGCTTGCCTAAGTGAGTTGGGTATGTTCTCGGCGTTGTGATAGTATGTGTGATGTAGAATTTGCGCTTGCTCAACTTATGCATATTGCAGGTGAATTGTGAACGTTTGTGAGAATTAGGCCCGGTAATGTTTTAGTAGTAGTGTGCGTACTCTGCAGTATGAGAGTAGGGAAGTCGTCGAACTTCATGTGAATGTGGTGCTTTGTGCTCAAAAATTGTCCACGTGGTTGTTGTTGATGTACGGACCCGTTGTGGTCTGAGACTCCGGAGTATATTGATAAGTGTATGAGACACTTGGTTTATGTTGTAATTTGTGCAGTTTAGTAGGTCAATCGGGCGTGGTTGACGAGTCGAGTTTGAGTCAAATATGTGAATGAAACCTTTGATGGCGATTTAGCAAGTTCTAAAGTGCACTAGAACAAACCATTGATAAGTCGAGAGTGGGATTTGCAGGTCGAATTCTGCTTGTGAGTGCGGGATCTGAGAAGGAGAGAATAGCGACCGAGGCTCCAAGGGAAATCTCCATAAAGATCTGAAGCAATTGTGTTACCCTTCCTGTAGTAAACCGGCAAATTTGGGTTTTGTTGTTAAAGGTGCTCGCAATTTATTGCATTAGTTTTGTGTGGATCTAGTGTGAGGAAGACAAGCCGCAAGGCTTTGTCAGCTGCAGTGTGTGTGTGTGTGACGTCATTGGAGCCGCGCTGGGATAGATCTGTTGCCAAGAGGGGTCGCAAACGGATTGGCAGCCATGCGTGAGAGACAATTGGTTGAGAAGGTAGGCGAAGAGTGTTCTGGGAATTAAAGTCACTTCCTGATTAGATTCTAAAACAAAATAAGAGACGCAAGAATGACATTTTTCAAGGCTTTAAAAAGTGCCTTGAGGGGAAATGCATATATTAAAGCGAGTGTGGGGGAGCCTACACCGCCTGAGGATACTCCAGCTTATACCGTAATGGAGGAAAAGGGAGTCGCGCCATGTCTTTGGCTAAAGCAGTGGGGCAAAATGACAGAGAAGGAGGGTTGTTTGGCGTTTCCGGAGTACGGAACGTTCAATATAAGGATTTTGGAAAATTTGCGGAGGGTGTTAATTGAACAGAAACCACCTCCGAGACCAGCTCAATTTGAGGCATTAGCGATCTGGGATTTAGTGGCCATACAACAGAGACAGCAGAAATTCGTGAGGAGAATGAGGAAAGCAGAAAAGACTCTAGCAGAGGCTAGATGGGACGATGAGACCAAAATGTGGAGAAGGGGAATAGTAGACGGAGTTAGGATGTTTCCGGCTATAACTCAAGAAGCCGAGATACAGGGAAAAAAAGCCACTTGTAAAACAGACAAGGGCTCTAGTAAGCCAAAGGAGCCTCAGAAGTCTTGGGCAGACACAGATGATTCAGACGATGATGAGTTTTTAAATCAGTTGCTACATGATCGACCACCGCCATATGCCCTGAATAATAACAGACTGAGTACTAGTGTGGGTCCTGAAGATCCGACACAAAGTCAGGGAAACATGAATACAGTACAGACAAGCAATACAATTCCGATACAGAATGGTGTCAGTGTATCCACTGCACCAAGCACGCAGATACAGTTGCAGCCACCACCAATTCAGAGGCTCTACCCTGATGTCCCAGTACTAGAGACAACTACGAACTTAATGGTGCCGCCTGATCCAGTATATACTAGATCAAAGTTAGTACAGATTGAGCCAACTCCACAATTGCTGCCCCAGCTGCAGCAACAGGTGGTTCCGAGTTACATTTCGGTCGGAGGACCGCAATCAGCAGCTACAGCACCCATAATGAATCAAGCTGTGGGAGTTAATGCTCCACCAGGATTGGGAACTGGACAGACACCAGCTTCTATATCATTGCCAATTACTGTTGGTCCGCCAGTACCGCTGTATGCGCAAGCAAAGCCTAGTATATGCGACCATGGGGTAATGAATCAAGAGGTGATAAGAGGAGGGTTCACAGGAATTACACAGGGAATGACACCAAGAGAACAGACAGCAGAGGGATCTAGATCATTGTTGGACTTTAGTCCGATTGGGGTTCCTTTAGAAACAATGAGGCAAGCAGGGTTAGGTACGTTAACCCCGCAAGTAATAAGTACAAATACGACACAGACATCAATGATGCAGACGGGAAATGTCTTGTTGCAAGGTTTATCCGCGCAACAATTAAACGAGTGGTTAGACAAACTCAACACTCCACAGAATACTTCAGTGAATACAGAGCGATCAGAAAGAGAGGAATACCTGAATTTTGTGAGACTGGGGGTGGAAGCTACAGAGTTGGTAGAAGGAACTATGGGCATGAACAGATTAGAGTCATATATTGAAGCATAATTGAGGTTTCTGTGCCCCAAAATAACCAAAGAAGTGAGCAGGGTGCATTAGAGGTTGGCGAATGCAGCAGACAAATACGGCATAGACTTAGACAATACTAAACACTTGAAGAGGAGTTATAGGTTAGACTTTGAACCTAAAGATTTCGATCACATGATATCCACTGGAACGAAGGCACACCTGAAAGAGATATTGCAGAGTGCTCAAATTTGGGGAGCATTAGAGAAGTGGGAAGGCAGATGGGCAAAGAAGAGAGATAAAGAGAAAGATGACTGCTCGGAACCGAAGCAGGCAAAAACTGCACCAGATACAGAGACAATAAAGATGTTACCAATGAGAGAAACAGCTAGAGGGGTTTTAGTCCATGTACTGTGGTCTAGTGGTGACATCCTGTCATTCACCAATGATTATCCCAGGTTGAGGGAGAAGCCAATAGAGTGGTATCAGCAGACAGACAGGTTTGTGAAGCTTGCGAAATGTCTTTGGGAAGACTTGAATACATTGTTTGAGATCATAGTCCCAGCTGATTTGTGACTTGAGTGCAAGAGGAGTGTAGATTGGCCGACAGAGGAGCTGACAAGGGACAAGGCTACTGGAGCACCGTCTCCTGATGTGATGAGGTATTATCATAAGGTAATTGAGCTTTTGAAACAGAAGGTGTGGCTGAAAGTTACTGATTGGCAGAAAATTGATCGAACGGCACAAGAAGGAAAAGAGTCACTACATGCTTACTATGAAAGGTTGTTAAAGACGTTCAAACACTATAGTGGCACTGAGGTCATAGAACCGAAAGACATGAATCACCTTGTGTTCAGATTTGTTGAAGGGTTGAGGCCAGAGATTAGCCAGATGATTAAGAATCATTTGATCTGTTGGCAAGCGAAGCCGATTGATGAGGTGTTGCAGTATGCGAAATACTGTAGTGATGAGATTGAGCTGAAGCAGAAAAAGCTGAAAGAGAAGGTGATGGTGATGCAAATTAGAGCAGCTCAGGCAGGGATGCAGGGAAATGGAGTGCAGCAGATGGTACAGCAGCAACCACAAGGGAACAGGATGTTTCAAGCACAACCGAGAGGCCGAGGTCGAGGAGGTTTTGTGAACCACGGTCCAGATTTGAATACAATTGTGATTCAAAATGACATGCAAGGGATGAAAAAGGAGTAACCATGTCACACGTGCGGGGGCGTGGGACACTGGAAGCGGGAATGCCCAATGATGGCGCAGGATGGTGTTGTTCAACAAAGCAATGATGTCGGTACATTTCAAAATGTGAGGGCTCCCAGAGTGAGGGGTCAAAATCAGAACTTCCAGAATAACATAGTTCAGACGCAGGGTCTTCAGCCCATGCAACAGATGCAAATGCCGCGTATGCAACCAGCACAAATGCAGCAAGTACAACAGCAGGTTCCCATGGTACCTAGACAGCAAATGCAGTTGCCATTAGCTCCGATGGGACAGCAATAGGTGATGCTTCCTCAACAGGTCACAGGCCAAATAATGAGTCAAAATGATACAGTACAACAGTTCCCATTGCGTGGTGAGGATGGAATAAACAATGAATAGTCGGATGATTGTTCAGATAGTGAGGAGTGCAGACTTGCAGCATCCCTAGAAGTAGATCAGAGGGGTCCCAATGTACAGGGAAAGGTGATGGGTCACAAAGTTTCGTTCCTAGTTGATACGGGGGCTACATGTTCTACAGTTAGAAGTGCAGAGGTTCCGAAGTTGCCACTTTCGGGGCGTACCATAAAGGTGGTAGGAATAGCAAATCAGCTCCTGACTAATCCGATTACAGATCCGGTTCAAGTTGAGATTGGTACCTTCCAGGGATTACATAGATTTTTAGTCTATGACCCAAGTCCCGTATCCCTATTGGGAAGAGACTTGCTGTGTAAGATGAGGTGTTCGATTACCTGTTCCAATGAGGGAATAGAGGTGCAGACAAACAGTGATGACGAGGGGATGATAGTCAGATCTCAGAACCAGAAACGGAGATTACAGATGAGGAGTACCCGTTGATAACCTTCTTCCCGATGTTTACAGTGACTGATTTGCCAACCGAATTACAGGGAACGGTGACAGAGAAATTACATGGACTTGACAGGAAAAGAAGTAGGATTGATAAAAGGAGTAGAACCAGTCAAGGTAGAGGGAAAGACAAATGCAGTGTTTCCCCAAGTACCGCAGTACCACATGGCACAAGATGTTCTCATACAAGTGACACAGATAATAGCGGACTTTGTGAAGCAAGGGGTCTTAAAAAAGTGATGAGCAGCCTGTGTAATTCACCAATAATGGGTCTGAAAAAGCCTTGTGGGAAAGTTTGAATTGTACAAGACCTGAGAAAAGTTAATGAGATTATGGTAACATGTTGCCCCATAGTGCCAAATCCAGCCGTGATTATGTTTCAGGTTCCATGTGATGCAGAGTGGTTCACAGTCATAGACCTGTCTCAAGCATTCTTCTCTGTACCTCTTCATGAGGACAGCCAGTTTCTTTTCAGTTTGAAATTCCTGGACAAGGTTTACAATTGGTGTCGAATTCCTCAAGGGTTTTTAGAATCGCCTTCCATCTTCAATCAGATATTGAAGAAGGATTTCGAATCATTAGAACTGCCTTTTAGTTCAACTCTAGTACAGTACATTGATGATTTGTTGATTGCGTCCAAGACGAAAGATGACTGCAGGTATGATACTATTGCCTTGCTAAATCATTTGGGAAAGAACAGACATAAAGTTTCCCCAAAGAAGCTACAGTACTGTCAGAAAGAGGTGATCTGATTGAGAAAGGATCGAGGAAAATATCTAAAGAAAGGGTGACAGCCATACTGCAGATTAATCCCCCGACAACCAAGAGAGACGTTATGGATGTTTTTGGGAATGGTGGGCTATTGTCGTCAGTGGATTCCCAAGTTCTCAGTCATCTCTAAACCTTTGGTGAGGTTAACTGTCAAGGAGATTCAGGATGGTCCGGGTGCCATAACCCTGTCCGAGAAAGAGATGAGGGCATTCATTGAACTAAGGGAGAGTATGTGCAGGCCACCAGCTTTAGGTATGCCTGATTACACAAAGCCTTTGGTACTGTTTTGTCATGAACGTGATGCTTGTTCTTCGCCTCTCCTGACACAGGTCCATGGAGGTGCAAACCACCCAGTAGCATATTTTTCAGCTACTTTGGACCCAGTTGCAGCAGCCTTACCGGGTTGTTTGCGTGCAGTTGCAGCAGTTGGTCAAAGCCTCACTCAGTGCGAAAGGCATAGTGATGGGACATCCCTTAACAGTAATGGTCCCACATTCAGTCGAAATACTACTTACCCAAACAAAGACTCAACATATGACGAATGCACGTCTGACTAAATATGAGACAATTACACTGGGGTCACCAAATGTATCTCTGAAGAGATGTACTGTGTTAAACCCGGCAACTTTGCTTCCCAATGAAAATGCAGATATTGATGATGCTGAGGAAGTAGAACATGACTGTCTGGAGGTAACAGATCTGTGCACCAAACCAAGGCCTGACATTAAAAATACCCAATTAGAAGAGAATGATTACATTATTTTTGTTGATGGCTCCTGTCTGAGAGACTCAGTAGGAGTATTGAGAGCCGGATATGCCATGTGTACGATCTCTGGTATCCTAGAAGCGTCCTGGCTCAAAAGAGTATACTCTGCTCAAGTGGCTGAATTGGTTGCTCTTACTAGGGCATGCCATGCCGCTGAACATTTGAAAGTTACTATCTATACTGACAGCAGATACGGGTTTGGAATTGTCCATGATTTTGGCCAGCTATGGTCACAAAGGGGTTTCTTGACCTCTTCCGGTTCTCCAGTGAAAAATGGCAAAAGAATCTAGGAATTGTTGCACGTGATTCAGTTACCTCTTGAAATTGCCATGGTGAAATGCAGTGCTTATGTTAAGTCACAAGACTTCGTGTCAATGGGAAACGGATATGCAGATCAAGTTGCAAGGTTTTGTGCATTGAACTGTATATCGTTCCAAGATTAGTGGGAATTGTTACCTGAAACTGAAAATGAAACATGCTCAGGTTATGCATTAAGGGTGGTTGACACATTGGATGAGTTAAAATAGTTGCAGGGACGTGCCAGCAGGTAGGAGAAACGCTCTTGGCTCAAAATGCAATGTGTGCTAAGACCGGATGATTTGTGGTTTTCAGATGAGGGGAAAATGGTTTTGCCAAATAGCCTTTTGTCACAATTTGCGAGGTTTTACCATGGTCAAGCACATGTTGGGAGAGATGCAATGATCAGGTTATTCAAGATCGATTGGTTCAATCCAAAATTCAGACAAGCTGTAGAAGTTATCTGTCACAGGTGCATCATCTGTCAACAGATGAATGCGGGGAAAGGAACCTTGGTGAACTTGAGCCACATTGGGAGAGCAGGAGGTCCATTTAGCAGAATGCAGATGGATTTTATTGAGATGCCTGTGTGTGGAGGTCTGAGGTATGTGTGGGTGACTGTGTGCATTTTCAGTCATTGGATTGAAAGCTTACCCTACACGTAGAAATGACAGTCTCACAGTAGTGAAGCTGTTGCTTAGAGAATTGTTACCACGTTTCGGGTTTTCGATCTCTTTAGAATCAGATAGGGGAAGTCACTTCAACAATGAGGTGATTAAGCTCTTGTGTGCCACACTGAACATTGAACAGAAGTTGCACTGTAGCTACCGTCTTGAAGCATCAGGACTAGTGGAGCAGATGAATGGTACCTTGAAGTCGAGAATGGCAAAAATGTGCGCAGCTACAAATTTAAAATGGCCAGATGCGTTGCCCTTAGTGCTGATGTCAATGAGAAACACCCCCGCCTAGAAAACAGGACTGTCTCCTCATGAAATTCTTATGGGCAGAGCTATGAGATTGCCCGCAGTGGCTGCAAATGCTCTTGTGAATATCACGGATGATATGGTGTTGGACTACTGCAAGGGTCTGGCTGAAGTGGTCCGCTCTTTCTCTCACCAGGTGGAAGCTACCACACTGCCACTGATAAGTGATCCAGGTCACACCCTGAAAGCCGGTGATTGGGTTGTTGTCAAGAAACACGTGAGGAAGTCATGTTTGGAGCCACGTTGGAAGGGGCCATATCAAGTGATACTGACAACTACTACTGCTGTGAAATGTGCAGAACTTCCAAATTGGATCCATGCCAGTCACACAAAGAAGGTGACGTGTCCAACTGATGAGGAACTTGAGTTCTTGAAAATAATAGCTGCAGAAAAGGAAGTCTCAGGGCTGGAGAGTAATCAAAGGGGAACTGAGACTGGAGGAGAGCCCGTTGAGGACGGCTTGGTCACTGAATCAGTATACGAAAACCAGCAGGGTGACAGTGAGCCTATCTCAACTGAGGCACCTGGAGAACTGACCCGAAGAGAGGTTCTCCCAGAAGCAGACGGATACGGGTTTGAAGTTGAGCCCTTGACAGACCCAGAAAGCGAAGGAAGTGAGGCAGAAGGAGGTCAAAGTGTTCAGACTCCTCCTGAGCCAAGAGAAAACACCATAGCACAAGAGGAGGGCATTGACCAGCAACGTGACAAGTCGAACAGTAAAAAGAGGCTCAAGGGAGATAAATGGCCAGAATCACAAGCTGCAAAAGAGAAAGTGGTCATTAACGAAACAGTAGAGGAAGAAGTCGATACAAGAAGAAAGGAAGACTTGAGCGAACGAGAGTTGCAGGGTGATCGCATACTGAAAAGAAAGAGAGTTGCAAATAGAAGGTACGCAGGTCCTGAATGGGCGTATGCAACATCAGCTGAGTGGCAACAAGAGTTCTTGGCATTTTGTTTTGATCGAGAGATTCCAGGTCAATACTGTACTACGGTACCTGAATTTGCTCACAGAAAAGGAGAAGTTATGTTAAAATTTAAAATAAAGCTGAAAGGCTGAGAGAAAAAGAGACTGATAAATTACCGGATGTGACACTGTTAACCTGAATTGACTTTGAAAACTGATTATGACAAGCTGCTAACCTGATTTGACAAAGGGTCCTGGGAGTGAGTGAAAAGCTGTAAATACTTGCTAAAGAAAGACTTTGCTAAAAAAAAAAAAAAAGAGCTTTAAATATTCCTCACGTTGATTGTTTGCTTTATATTATTCTGCTCTCTGATTCTTTATAGATCATGAGTAACGTTAGAGAGAATAGTAATAGGGGTAGGACTCGTGGATGTTTGAGTGTTGTTTTAGCTGTTGTGTGTGCAGTAGTGATAATAGTTGTGATTGTGGGAATGCCTTTGGTGGATAAGAGTGCGATTAACAATGCTTCAATTCCTGAGATTGCTACACTAACACCATGTGAGAAGTTTGAGAAGGATACAAAATACTTGCATGAGGGAACTAATACAAAAAGGGAACTATCTACTTATGTCTTCTATCGCTTGGTGTAACAATGGATGCGAAGAATTGTTATGTGTGCACATAAATTCCTTCGTCAGTATAAGAAGGGGTTACTTATCATAGTTTGCCGCTAACGTACGGGATAAGCTGTAGTTTGTTACTAACAAGATTATATGATCAAGAATATATTCAGTACTTTTATTCTAATCTAGATGTCGTTTTTTCTTTCGTGCCTATAATTGAGTTTTTGAGTAAAATAGCTAAGGAGCATAACATAAAAATAGTTAGGGGTTTCTGTGAGCCAAAACTGACATTTGGGACAGCTTATGCGCACCAAAATAATCTAACCTGCTTACTAACGCCTGTAGAGAACAGCTTCTTAGATCACACTGATGATAGAAGAGAAGCATTAAAAGAGAAATTAGAAAAGGGACTAGAAAAACAAACGTTTGCAAATGATTATGCTTATACTGCAATAAAGACACAGGGCAAATTAGCTATAGATGCACTGCACGTAGGAAAGCTTTGTATATATAGGCCAAAATCTGATCATGACACTTTATTTGTGGGAACGAGTGAATGCAGACGTGTTTTTGTTTCAGAGTAAATGGGCATTCATATTAAATGGACAGGATCCAGCGATCTCTGGGATCTATTACATATGTGGACTTAATGCTTATTACCGTCTTCCTAAGGGATGGTATGGGACATGTTATTTGGGAATAGTTTTCCAAAGACCTACCAATTTGATGACTTAAAGAAGCTTCCTAAAGTGTCTGAATTACATCATACTAGACAAGAGAGAGAGACAGCGGCTGCTGTCGTAGGTGACAACATTTGGAGCCATAATTCCTTCAGTGGGAGTTAAACTCCATAAAGATTCAAAAGTTGTCTACTATTGTGGATAACATGCTGACAAACTTCACAGGGGCTATACTCCTGATGGATACTGAACTTGCTGTGGAGAGGGCTATGACTCTTCAAAATCGGCTTGCTTTAGACATTCTTTTAGCGAAAAGTGGTGGAGTCTGTAGAATGCTTAATGAGCGCCACTGTTGTGCATTTATTCCTGATAATAGTGATAAGATTAGAAGTATGCTTACTAACCTAACAAGAGATAGTACAGATTTTAAGGAATTGAAAGAACCAGGAGTCTGGGAAAAGGTTGGAAAAGGACTTGCTGAAGTGGGAAACTGGTTTAAAGACATTTGGAGTGGGATATTGGGAAAAATAATACAGGGAATATTGATTGTCCTAGCCTGTTTATTTGGACTGAGGTTAATATATATAATTAGTAAAAGAATTAGAGGAAAATTGGCAAAACGTAACAAGAGGAAAGAAGAAAGGAAAAAGGAGAAAATATTCAAAGAAATTTATGAAAAGTCAAAAAGGGAGGAAGAAATTGAAATGTGCGAATTAAGAAAGTGAAAGGTTGTGAAGGGAAAGATTTTGTGTGATATCAAGTGTCACCTGAGGAGGGATTGTGAGAGCGTAGCTCTTATATTAAAAATTAACATGAAATGTTTATGAACTAATGCGTAATAATGCTGCATAGAAAATGTATTAATATATTTTTACTAAACGTGTGTTTGAAATTTGCCCACGGGGAGTGGCCACCAATGTATACGATGATTAATGAAATTGACTAATAATGAAGAATTAATGTATTAATTAATGATTTTATACTAGTATTATGAATTATATATGTTAAGGTTTTGCTAATTAATCATTAGGCCTTAGTTAGCATGAGTCGATGCCTAGCTACCCGGTTTCATATTAAATGTGTTTTTCTAACGTGCAATGTGCTGACTTGCTGAAGGACATTTACTCGTACTTTTCGTACTTTTCCAAAAGCTAGAGGATGTATGTAACCATAGTGGATCCATTCTCATGAAATTCGACTTGCTCATGGAGACATTTTTGCCGAATGCAACAGTGTAGACCTGCAAAAGGTACAAGGTCGCCTAAACCGATATAGACAATGGGACTACTGACTGGGGATGTGAGAGGACCACATGAACATGAAATCATACCCGACATTCTGCCCGTTGGGGACGTCAATCACAAGAACCAATAAACTACGTGAGAACTGTTATGAGGTAATGATTTTGATGGCACAACTGGTAAGCCATTGGATGGAGATAATGGTGCGCCAAAACTCACCCAATTGGGAATTGGGGGACTGTACAACAGAAAAGGGATAAAAACCTTTGACACAAGGAGAAGAGAGCCTTAGGGGAGCCTTACAAGCCATTCTTGCTATTACCCAGCTACTTTGTCACTCTGTCTAGAGACTTTGGGCCAGATGTACGAAAGGATTTTACCTATTCTGTGTCTATGGGAAAAAGCTTTCGTACATATGGCCCTTTGTTGTTTGATTCTTTGATCCTTCTTACCCTACTTAGCCGTCTTATACTTTACCTCCTTATAAGGGAAGTACCCTTTTTTTACCCTGTCTTGCTGAACTTTGCTGAGTTCCTGGCTGATGGCGAATCAACTGATGTCCTGAGGACGAAGATTGACTCTGTATGCTGACCCATTACGGAGGGTAACTATATAATGACAAAATTGTAATTGTCTGTAGGCTTTTCCTTTCTAGGTACCAACTGCTTCTTTTGACAGAGACCATAGTTAGATGTTTTCTAAATTGGTGTTGCTAAATTGTTTTGCATGAAGCCCAACATGCCGATGCTAATTCAAGGGTAGTTAAGGAGTTCACTGAATGACGCAAATAGACAAATGAGTGAATCTATGCTTTGTTGAATAATGCGCTAATAATACTCTGCTAATGTTAATCCATGTTGACATCGTTCTATGTTCTAATGTTTATGACCTTTGCTTTGATGAAGTCTTATTCTAGTTGCCATATTATGATATTGCTAATGAGCTTCTTGGTATTGAGACTAATTAAAAATGCTATTAGAATTGTAATCAATAGGGAATAAATATCAAAATCTTACAAACTCTGTGTGGTTATTCATGGCTGAAAGGTCATGGTGTGTCTAAATTCTTCTTAAATGTCATTGATTAATTCAATCGATTTGCTATTGTGACTATTAATAAGGTTATTGATCTATTGATTGACATGTTGAGTAGTAATCTCGTTCTAAGGAGACTTCAATCAGGGTCAAAAGATCCGTCGGCCTAAAGCGAGTCCCAGAGTGAGTACATTATTGAGATTGGGACGCGCTAACACCATCACAATACCTTTCTTGTATCCAATCACAAAGGAAATGCCTGTCATTCCAATCCTGAGAGCTTGTGAGTTCAGTGAACAAGTTGTTCATTAAGCACCAGGAATGAGGAATGCTGCCCCTAATGTGATGTTTACCTACTTTATGGACCTGAACCAACACATAGAACACCTCTTTAAGACATCAGAGTCTGAAGTTTAGCCGTTCAATTTTGGAATTGACACATACACTTAAAGCAATAGAAGGGAGTGCATAAGAGGATATTAGCTCCCTCCAGGCAGAAGTGTAGCCAGAGAGGCAGGAGCGATGCATGGGGGGCCAAACTAAGTAAAATGTTCTAGGGGCCCTTCTCACCTGAAGTCAACAGTTCGGTTAATACGCATTTTCAGGAGTAGTAGGAGACAAATGGGGCATTTGTGTACTCATTCGCCAGTGACATTGATAAAACCTTTGTTGGCATTAAAAGATTATTTTTATAGACTACAAAATAAAATAACAATGTTCTGCGGCTGCTCACAAATCTTGTGTCTGCTCTTACAGACCATTGGGCCTGAGATTCCAGAGGCCGTCGCAAAAAAAATTTGAAATCAGCTGTAACTCGAACAATTATTAAGAGCTTTGCAAGTGCACCTTGAGCAAATCATTAGAGCACGTAGCATTGTATATGTGCTCTGCAAAGGGATGGCTAAACATGGCCAAGTCACTTGAATAGTGGAAAGGCTGTCTTTTACCCTTGCCACTTCGTTTCTTCCTTCTGGCTCCTAAATCATACAGAGTGTCGCAGGGAGGTGATTGGACCTGATGAGTACTAAAGATCACACAAACTAATCCTGCTTCAAGACAAGCGTGAAAAAGGTCTCGATGGACCATTTTCCTGTATGTCCAATCATTCTCGCTAGGGCTCAGTGAAGGGGTCTGTGGCTACCACTACAAGGGTGGATGTGGTACCCAGGGACATCAAGGTAAGTCCTGAAGCCACTTGACACTGCATACACATCCCCCATTAAGACCAAGAAGAAGCTGTTCTAATCATGGGTGCAGGATTGCCTCACAATACAACATGTGTAGCAGAAATGTGCTATACAGAGCTGCCATTGTGAGCACATTCAACACTGGAACACCCAGATACACACTAGGCGCTACCTGCCCGTCTGCCACTAGTTATGGGTATGGGATCTCATTGGAGGGGATTTATCACTGGTGGGAGTCTTGGTCTCTCACTACTGGACCTCTCCAAAGAGTGAAACTCTTGGAAGGAGGCCTGTAATGCAATACTTCTGGGGTTACAGCAGGTCTCAAATCAGTATTGAAGGATGAAAATCGAAGTGAATCTATATATTTTTCACTTTCACACATCAGGAATCAGGCCATGAGCATTGGAGCAATTACGTTTTACAAAAAAGAACCTCAAGAGAAAAATACATAATAAAAATCCAGCAAATATATTGCATAACTAAAATGCATCCTGATAAATTAGTTTTTTCACACAGCATGCTGATCAAAGTACACATAAATGATAACATCATTGCAGCCAATTAAAGAGAACTAATCTCTATTTTCACAACTTTGTGGAATTAATTTATTGACCAAAACTCTTAATAGGCATTCTCTTGAATGTTTTTTTTATCAGGATAAGGCCATAGTTTATTAAGCTAAATTGCATATTGGTTTACAAATGACCAGTTCTCTCATTCAATTCATTCCGTGGGTAGGGCTATGCATCCCACTCCTACAGTCAGAATCCAATAATTGCTGTAGAGCAAATGTCGTGGAATGCTTCATGGACCATTTGTGATCTTGTCATTTACATACCACATAATCCTCTTACTGTCAGGACAGATCTAGAGGAGGACTGTCAAGCTCTTGTCGGTCATGCACGTCAGCACTAGGTCTGACCCCTTCAATCAATCAATCAATTAACAATATGTATAGCGCTGCTTATCACCCGTGGGGTCTCAAGGTGCTGTTGAAGGGGAGCCAGTCAGTCAAAAAGCCAGGTCTTGAAGTCCTTCTTGAACTGATTCAGCCAGGGGCTCTGCCTGAGGTGGGTAGGTACTGTACTCCAAATCTCTGCTGCGATATAGGAGAAGAAACTACCTCCACCTGTGCTCTTCCTGATTATAGGGGTGGTGGCAAGGGCGAGTTGAGAAGATTGGAGTTGTCTGGTGGGGTGTAGAAAGATAGGCTGTGGTTGAGGAAGGCCGGTCCAATGTTGTGCAGAGCCTTGTAGGCAGGAGCTTGAAAATGATGTGTTTGTTGATGAAGAGACTTTGCTTTTCTGATCCCTAATGCTGAATCCTGATACCTTGCTGATGGAACTGAAGTTCTAATGACGAAGAGTGTCATAGCTTTCTGATCCATATTGAGGACGTGTACATGATAATGTTATTGATCTTCATGTCTATTTGCTTTTGTTTCTAGGTACCCACTGCTAATTTTGATAGAGCCATGGTTAGATGTTTTTCCAAATTTGTGTGACTAACTTGTTTTGCATGAAGCCCAAACATGCTATTCTAATCTGATGATAGTTAGGGTTCTCACTGATGAGTTCCTGTACATGAAATAACACCTGATGTCTTTTCTTTGCTGAAATCTCAATGTATGCTCTATCGTTTGCGCACCTATTCCTGCTATTGATTTGCATTGTAACTTTAGAATGTGTAGTAGCTCAAACTTTGATTAGATTGGGATTCTTTTGTCACTTGTCAGCCAGTATTGTTTTTGTATGTTTATCATTTGATTTTGAGATTAAATTACGTGACATTAGCATTGTTAATATAGGGAAATAAATATTCTAACTTTTACACAAAGGTATGGTTATTCATGGCCGTGAGGTCCTGGTGTGTGGAATTTACTGACTCTTATTAATTATTAATGTCATTGATTGTTATTGAAATTGATTTGTGTTGGCTAGGGGTTACATAGTGGGAACTACTCTAAGCGCAGTCAAAAGGTCCATCGTCCTATATGCGTCTCCTTGTAAGTTTACTTATTAAGGTCAGACGCGCTAACAATGCCCAGGTTGCTTGTGTGGGCGGTCGGTAGGGGGGCGCTTCCAAGGGAAGCTGGCCACCAGGACTCATCCCAGGCAGAGGGAGTGGGACCCAGGATGAAGATCTTAGTCTTGTCTGAGTTAAGCCTGAGGCAGCTGCTTTTCATCCCGTCAGGGACTGCTCTCATTCCGTTTTGGAAGTTGTTCTTGGGTGGTGATGGTGCATCCGTGAGGGAGTGAATTAGTTGAGTATCGTCAGCGTAGGAGAATATGATGAGGCCATGCTGTCTGACGATTTTGGCAAGCGGAGCTATGTTAATGCTTGGGTGAGGCCTCTCAACTAGATATAGAACTTAATCCTGAGGAAGAGCAGGAAATAAGTTTTGTACAGCTGCTTTTTCATATTATGAACAGCACAGCACCCATGATCCTAATTTTACTGTGGTCTTTTGCTGATTACAGAGTACTCTGATTGACTGCTTATCCTGGCTTTACAACTAATGTGACTTTCCCACTAGGGCATAATTCTTTTGAAAGTCATTCTGGAGACTTTTAATCTCTCCAGTGAACTAACACCACTCAGTATATACTTTGGATAAAGTACTGAGAGGTGGCATGTTCATCTAGTAATCCAAGGGTATTTGTGGGTCTGTATGCATCTATGGTGCGTTGTCGTCTTCTGCCTTAGGTCTGTTACAGAAATAACTACTACAGCTTTACCTACTGGTGGTACTTTTTAATTGTGATATTGAAACACCTGGAATCCGTGACTACATGCATCAGTTGGTAATCGTTTTTTTTAACTCATGAAGTCATGAAAAAAATGAAAAAAACGGAGTTAATAGTGAATACTGTTAATGATGCAAAGGTATGTCAGTCTGCCATTTTTCAAGGATCAGATTATTTTAGGCGTAGATAGTTCATGAAAACATTTCGTGCTGGTCAGGTGAGCCTTAAAATGCGTGTTACTTACCATTTCTTTAAGGTAAAGTTCCCGTGTCCCTGGGCCTGAAATTTTTTTTTTAAAAATACAGTTTGCTAGTTAAAATACACCTAAGGCTCTAAGGCTTTCACCTGGCACTGATCACTGTCAGTGAAGAAATTCGTACTGACTGTGAGGTAGAGACACTGTGTTCGAAACTGGGAGATTAACAAAGTTGTGAAGAAAAAGTTGTCCGGTTCAAAGATGCCGGGATAGATATTAGTCCTGACGAGGCATAAAAGATGTTCACTACTGCTGCATTTACCTATAATGAGCGGGAGACCAACAATGGCCATAGATTTATTGTGGTCCTTTGCTCATAAAACTTTATCCTGATTGGTGGTTTTTCGTGCCACACACAGTCCAATGAGGCATTTTCAGTGAATGCTAGTTCTTCTAATGAAAATGCTAATATCAGCGGGTTGTCTGTCGGCAACATTTTAAGGATTATTTCATTTTAAAGCCAAATATTTAAAGAAGTAAATTTTTGTAGAGCCACAATAGCCTATGGTTATTACTAATTTCATGAGTGCAACAGTCTACTCTTTGTTCATGCAAAAAAACACATTTTCAGTTTGGCAATTAAAATAGATCTGACACTTTTAACAAGGCCTAACCAGTCATTCACACCTGCATCCTAACCACAGTCATCATTGCAAATTTCGTGGCATTCAAACATGTAGTAGAGGTGTGTGCTACTGACATGGGCTCATCACGCCGCAAAATGAGTTTCCTACTGCGTTGACCTGAACAAAAGTATTCAACCACTCTTAAGAAACATTTGACTCTCACCTGTCACCTTTGAGGAAATAAGACAGTCAAGGTAGGGATGTAGCCAATGTGGTAGATGGGGTGGGCCAGGGACCTCACGATTAGTCTTGAGGCGACAGACTGTGGCACCCACATACTTCAAGCACTTTAAGACCAACCCAAAAGCTAGTCTAAATATAGGAATTGTATTTCTCTGCAGCCCCGGTTCTGTCACTATAATGTACAACTCAGAGCCAGAATTGTGAGGACTAGGGCTTAATTGGCTTGAGAACGCCCTCCATCCCACAGCGCAATGTGCCCACTTGCCTTTTATGAAGGAAGGGGGCTCTCCCCACAGAGATTTACCAACGGTGGGAGTGTCTTTCTGTCACTGCTGAGCATCTGGGCTGACAATTCAGTGAAGGTTGTGTAATAACGTATTTCTTTAGAAATGGCAGTTTCTGAGAACTGAAGGTTGAGGTTGAAACATGGACACAACTCTGGTAGAAGAAACGAAATCTAAATGGGGCATGGTCACACTTAGAAATGTACATGATGTCAGAAGCTATGGATAATAAGGCAAATGCACCCGCAGAACGATTGATAACTCTGGTAAAGGGCAGGCAGAGAATCTCACCAGAATGACTCTTACATGGAAAAGACTAGCTGATCAAATACAGAGATTAAGCAGAAATTTGCAAGAATCATACTAAATCAGAGATCCCTTCATAGGCACTTTCCACAGCCTATGGTTTGACTGTAAATCTCACACTGCAGACCCAGTGATCCCACATAAAAGTTAAGAGGCACTTTATTAGGACTATCCAAGACTTAGGGTCTGATTTAGAGTTGGGCAGACAGAGTAAATTCAGACACTAAAAAAGGGCATTTTGGAAAAAAAGGCATTGCATTGTCAACCCTAAATAGGGCGAACAGTGAAACAGCCTTACCTCCAGAGGCCTTTACTCCTTCAGCCGTCGGCGGAATATTTCCATTGACGGAGCTAACGGGGGTCATTGATGGAAAACTGAAGGTCATCCGACCAATAATAGGGCGGGAGGACCATCAGCTTGGATACTCCATTAAGGTTGCAATATAGTATCCTTTCTGCTAAACTCAAAATTAGACCCTTACTCATTATAAATGCACACCTTTAGTGGAGGTCACAAAACCAACATTCATGGGGACGTGGTCTGAGCCCAAGAGGAATGGAAGCCTAAGGCGGCTTGTCCTCTCCCAATCCCCACTTAACAGCCTTTAGATGCACTGATTGTACAGGATGGCACCGCAGAACATCGGTGGGGACAGATAATGATGACATCTACACTTTTGGGAATCGGCATGCATATCAATGTGACCGATGCAAGCAGATTTTTAATCTCTCACCGCAAAGCCAGACAAAGCTAACATGGCAGCTGTGATCAGAGTGACTTGTTTGATTCTTGCCAATGAACAGCACTGCTGAGGATCTGCAAACAGAAGTAAGACCTTTGCCTGCCTAAATGAGAGCTCTACTGGAGGATCGCTTTCCTGTTTGCTGCCCGCCGCATCTGAAATAATTGCCTGCGTTGAAGCCTCGCTCACTCCATACCTGTGCAGCTACCATGAACTCCAAACTCTTACCTCGTCACACTTTCAGGCCTCTCTCTGCTCTTTTCAGATCGGACATACCTTTGACCACGTTCTGCCATCAGCCTAAGCAGCTTTGTTTGCGTTATGAACTACACACAAATACAGTGACTATGGAGTCAGCAAACTTACAAAATGGTGGCCCACGCTTTGTTTTCGAGTCTCCGTCTGTAAGGGGCTCTTTCAGTTCTTGTACTGATGTGACGCCTTGATATTGCACAATTGCATCTCTACTTTTTACCACATCTTTTGGCTCTTTAGCTCCTCATCCAAGCAAATGAGATGCTCTACATTAAGGTGAGAAGCTCTACTGCTATTTATGCACCTAATAATATCACTCAATTCCTTGAATGTCATTGATATGCAGAAATATTTAAATATAACCTTCAAGCTGAAGCATATTGAGTGGATGACAGAGTGACTTAATGTATAGACCTGGTGGAAGTAATTCCTTGTAATTGCTGTCTCACCCATCCAGTTGTGGCCTACTGCCTGATAATACTCACATAAAACAAGGAGTTAAACTATTTTTCTATAGCAGATTTCCCCATGACTATTTGCCACTTACAAACTGAGACTACCTAGTAATCTATTTACGCTTTCTGTCATATTGCTCAATCAATATGGCGGAACTCAGGCCCAAAGATTTAAAAGATAAAAAAGACAGTAAAGATCCCAAAGACAATAAGGTAACTCTAAAAAGGCCACAAGCAGACTCACCTCTCCTGGACACTCTGGTTGAGACGACAACAGATCAGAGTGCTAGTCATGACATTATCTCACAGCGGCTCGGTGATTTGGCTCAAGAGACAAATACAAACACAGATGCAATGCATCAGGATATACAAGGAATCCTGCGAGTAGGCATACTGATGCAGAATCCAGGACTGGGCTGCTGGAAGATTCTTCTACCTCAGACAGGAAGTGGTGTGACGTTTTTAGCAATAGAGTTAAAATTCTATCTAGAGAACTATGTGAACTTGAAGATTGTAATGGGGGGAAATTGTGTATTTTCCATGGGTAAACCACAATTACAAGCTACCACCAGAAATTCCAATTCACATGCTATGTTCTTTCGACCACTACGTTATAGGCATACCAAAGTAATGTTCATACATATGAGGAAAGTACAAAATGTCCAGTGGAATAGCTCGAAAATCAGTATAGCCTAAAACTATTCCAAAGAGACAGCTTCCATCAGGAAAGGCTTGCTTGCACTTCATCAAAGGCTGAGGGCCCATTCCATCCTCTTTGGTTTTGTTGGCACAATGAGATTTTGTACCACATTCAAAGGGAAGAACATGCTCTTCATGGCGCCGGATGCTCTTCAAGACTATCTGGACTCTTTGTTGAGCTCTGAGATGGTGACATATGTTCCATGAACATCATAGAAGTGGTTGAGATTTGGTTGTATCTTTGTTTTCATGAGGTACACTTCAATGTTGTTTGGCTGAATGCTTATAATACGTTGGGTCAATTGTAAATTGCCTTATACTGGTGTGTTGCTTCACACACGCGCTGTGGAGTGGAGTAGGGATCCATTCCAAATGTTTTTTCTATTGTGTTCCTCCTCTCTTTCCATTAACTATTTCGTTTTGCTTATACTTATGTGGGGAGGTGGACTGTCAATACCTAGCCTTGTGGTTATCTGTGATGATCTGTTCTATAATTGTGTTTTAGTAGAGAGCGATTATTGCAATAGGTGATATCGTAACAACAAATTCTGACTTGTATTCTATGTCTTAATGATTATATTGGGGGTTAGTCTGGTTATAATCTCCCCACCCTTTATAGTTGTTTACTAGGATGTTATTATTCATTTTTCTTTTTCGCAAATTACTCAAATGTGTGAGTTTTGTTATATTTGTTAAGTCATGCTGCCAATAGCAACTGGTACAATTTAAAAATAGTGGGGTGTACATACATGACCTGTATCAGATTTAGTGAATGAAGTACACCAGCCCAGCTTTTCAAGGGACTACTGGGGCTTTCTCTCCCAAGAAAACGTTGAAAATTAGAGGGCATAAGGTTGCATTTTACAGCATATTTTGTGCAAGAAAATGAGGCACCAGGGACTCTGCATCTCTCTATATGGCCTCCCATTGGTAGGTGGCTGTCACATAAAAGACCCAAAACAGTAGTAGTCAGAGCCCCCTGCCTGTGTGGACTCCTTGTCTGGTGCACACTATATATTCTCATCACCTGGGGTAGTCTACAGTGAACAGCCCCTACACCCAAGGGGAGTAGCCAGTGCTTAATTTGAGCCAGTGGTTACAGTGGAGGCCCACCAGCACTCATTTGTGGGGACCAGCACTTATTTTACCTCATTAGACTTTGACCCAGAGCAAGAGAGAGAAATACACACAAGGGGAAGTAGGAAGAGAAAGATGGAAAAGGTCTCAAAGGGAGAAAGCAGTAACCTTAAAGAATGAGTTAAAGGGGCTGGAAGTGACAGGTGGTGGATTAAAGAGGGAAGAGGCTGAATCAAGACAACGATGTGCTGGTATTTAGCACACTGATTTAGAATAGTGCCCACTGTGGGATCTAAGCAAAACGTTGGGCCCTGGCACTTAGGGCATGATTTAGAACTTGGTGGATGGGTTACTTTGTCACAACTGTGGCGGATATCCCACTCGCTATACTACGATTTCCATAGGAAATAATGTAATTGCAATACAACGGACGGAATATCTGTCACATTTGTGACAGAGTAACCCAATCCACCAAACTGTAAATCAGGCTCTTAATCTATTACTAATTGAGCACTGAGGTAGCACTGCCCTGGCACTTATTTTTATGAATAGGGATTTGCCATGACAAGTAGACAGTTTCCAGGACTTTGCAACAATGTGTGCTTCCAGTAGAAGTTATGTAATTAGAGGCATACATCACTTTGAATTTATGCCCATAAGAAATGGAAGCCTTAACAATACACTAAAACTGCTATTTCTTAAAGCAGATTAAATTGGAAATTCGTTGAAAGGTGAGAGAACAACAAAAAAAAAACGTGTGGCTGTACCTCTGAAGGGTACCTATTTCACTAAGTGCCACGCAGATTCCTCCTCATTCTTTTCCCCCACACATCACATTTTACGTTTCCATTTCGCTGGTAAAAAAAAGAACCAATTCCCTTGGTAGTACGCATCTTAGATTACAAATGAAGACTTTATAAGAGTAACAGTGATGCAGTTCATTTTACACTAGCGTGCTGTGGCTTGTTTGCTAAATAAAGAAACGCAAGCCCTTTATGTCAGAGACATCATGTGAATGAGACTATTTAAGAAATCACTCAGACTTGCGGGGCCGTGCACTCTTTTAATTATTGTCTCTTTTAATCTTGTACAAATGACTGGCGATAGGGTGAGAAGCAAGACTGGTGGACTGGTAAAGCTGACCCAGCACGCTTTGTCCGAATACCTGACTCAACCGATGCAGGCGCTGCTCAGGTCATCATGCTATTATATTAATATATTAATTCAATATAACATTACATGCAAAATTATAATTATGACTTCTAGAGCAATATTTTTTTTTTTACATAAGCTTGTCCTTGAATGCAGCAATTTGAAGCTTGTTTGTCTTTTTTGCTTTTATTTACAACAAGTGATTGGCAATTACTTCAGCCCAGTGACCCAGCCCAGCTATTGCCATGTTGAAAAATAATTGCAGCAAGTGCCTTACTTGGCTGCAGTGTCAGGGACGCAGGCTACATACATACAGCTCAGCTGTCAGCACATGGTCTAAAGGTCTGTTTCTTCGCTCTCACTACTGGAAGATTGGAAGCCCCATCAGAAGATACTTTAAAACAAAAAATATGGCATATTGTTGAGCGCTTTAAGATAAAGCTGCATCATAATTGGTAATGTTGTATGCCTGACTGTGCTTGAGCTTGGCAGTTGCTTTGAGCCTAACAGCCAATCTCGACACAGCTCTTATGATGTGTATTACATTAAATAGCATGAGAACTGCACCAGGATTGCATGGGAAAGGCAACCCAGAAACCCACTGAAAACTTGGGGGGTTGCATTTCCTGCTACACCCCTGCCTTCAATACAGAGCAGTACTTACTCAGAGCCCTAAACTACGCATGTCAGGCTGGCCAATTCCAGAGATCAGTCAGTCTGTCATGCACACGTTTTGTTACACAGTGCAGTAAGCACAACTCACTCTGTTCCCCTGGAAACAGCCACGCCCCTCCCTCATGCATGTGAGTGCCAACAACAATATACATAATTGCTGAAACTCAGTCACTGTATGAAGTTCTGTAAATAAAGACCTACACAAAAAATGGAAATTTCAGGGGGGGTTATGGCTCAAAGTAGGGGAGCAATGCTCTTCTGCCCCTTTAGAGAAGCCCCCGCTGCATGGTGCTCGTGGTACGATCTTAGTATTCTTATAACTTAGATGGGGGCTTCTGGAGTGATCTTGGCTAACTTGGGCAAGCATACTTGTGGTCTTAGCATCCCTAATGAACAGGGGGTGGGGAAATGTGCACCAGGCACATTTTAGGGGAGGGGTGGTGGGTGTGTAAGTGTGAGGGAAATGTCTTCAGTTTGGTTGCATTTCTGTTTTTTTTTGTTTTTTTTGGATAATTTTCATTATCTCTATTCTACTCTCATATTCTCTGTATCGTCCTTTTCTTCTCTTCAGGCTGCTCATTTGTTACACTGACTTTTCTTTTGTTACTCTTTGCCGGGGTTTATGGCTCATTTTCCCTGAAGCTCACATCTATTTATGTTTCCACAATGTTTATACACAGACACAAACCCATTTAGGCTCAGTTGAGGGTTTCTCTACTGCCCTCACGATTACTAGATGTCATATCTGTTATATAGATATTTTTATAACAGTGTTATGACTTTTCCCATTAAGATAGTTTTTTTGAAACACAAAGGTTATCAATCATCCAGTTAAGCGGCGGAAGATTGAGGGATATTGTAATACATTAAAAGGTGATGTTAAATTACTTCAGGAGGCGCACCTGAATGCTATATAAGATGCTAAATTTGATAGCCTGTGGATCAAGGATATCAGTATATCCTCTACACTAAAAAAAGAAGAATGGAGTTCTCACTCTTCTATCCAAGAAATCTGGCCTTACAGTACTATCACACACACATGACCAAAATGGAAGGTGGATTATCTCTAAGGTGTTGAAAAGAAACCTTTAGTTTTTTGTTTTTTATTGTCAATATGCATACATCCAATGATAATGCAATGATTTTTTGGGAATTGGACGAACAATTAGCAGAATATTTGGACAATCTTGGGATAGTTCCAGGGGGAAACTTTAATATCCCAATGGACGGTAGCCTTGACAGAATCTCAGCTTGCAAAGTTATGGCTACCAACTCCTATAAACACATGAAGATTTGTAGTAATAAAAATTATCTAATTGACATATGGCAACTATATAATCCAGACTAATCCGGACTACACCTTTTACTCTCCCACACCTCATTCTTTCACCAGAAAAGATCATTTATTGGTTAGTGAATACCTGCTTCTGTCAGCTCACTCCCCATCCATTGAATTTATTATAATCTCAGATCCTGCATGTATATCTTTGGAACTTGATTTGGTTGACCTCACACCTCCTCCTCAAAAGTGGAGACTAAATAATGCATTGCTTAAAGACAAAAACACTAGGAAACAAATAGCACAGGTGATTGACTACTTTCTTGTATAAAACTGTATTTCAGATACCTTAGCTTCGACAAGATGGGATGCCCTCAAAGCTATGTTGAGAGGGGTCATGATACAACAAATGTCACTTAACAATAAGTTATTTTTTGCCCGCCTTGTGGAGTTAGAAGTACAGATAGCTAACAAATAACTTAGGCACACAAGAGGTTCATAGATTTTACCCCACTTACTTGTACTACAATATGAATATAATCAAATCTGGAGTAAGAGAGCCAAAAAATGGGTTGATGTGGCCAATACCAGTAAAGCTTGTAATTGGAATAAGGCAAGGAAAACTTTAGTTAATCACTTAAAAAGGGACTGAATTAGATCTCAGTGGAGGAATTACTTTGTCGCAAAAGTGATGGATATCCTGTCCACCAAAATCTAAATACTATTGTTTTCTATGGTAAACAGATTTCGGTGGACGAGATATCCGTCATCATTGCGATGGAGTAACCCCTCCACCGAGATCTAAATCAGGCCCTCAGTCCCTTATCCGGGCAATAAGGAACTCAGAAGAGACAGTGGTCTCTGCAAGACAAGATATTCCTGTGACATTTAAAGTTTTAAATAAAGAATTATATAACTTTAATGAACCGGCTACTTCTGTTGCTATAAATGATTAGTTCGAGATTTCCAGTCTTCCACACCTTTCCCAAGAGGATGCTCTTAATATTAACTGTCCGGATGGGAAAGATGAAGTTATTGCTGCTATACATACTCTGAAAACTGGGAAGGCTCCTGGGCCAGATGGCTGCACTGCTGTCAGGGAGACCAGATCCTCGGGGCCTGCGCACGTTCCCAACATGTCCACCACTAGACAGCTACAAAGGTCCAATAGATATACCACAGAGCCTGAGAGAGTCCAAGTGGGGGAAAAGGGGATTAGGTAGGGAACAGATGGGAAGGAGACCTGTAGGAAGCAAGAGGTTAAACAACACAATGTCAAGATATAATCACATTGACTTTCAAGAGACTATCGTTCTAAAAATTCTTATACTGCAATCATGGATAACCTAGGAAATGACTAGAATTAGACCTCAAGAAATCTAGGTACCTGGAAAAATCAAGAATGGGTTAATACAATGTTTCATATGAGCTTTTCAGGAAATATCACATACTGTCTAGAATACAAGAACCTTCTTCAATAATGTTTCAGAAAAAACGTTGCATTTTTACATGAGGACAAAGGCTATCTGAACATTCCCTGAAAACAACAGGAACTGTACTAGAAACTTAATATGCACAAAGAATGTTGCACTTTGAATTAAGCATTTCAAAGAAATCCAAAAGCTCAGGATAAATGTGTGCACCTCAACAAACACAGCACACCAACGTTTTCAATGTCATGAAATGATCGCACACACTGCCAATCTAAAAGCCAAAAGTTTTATGCCAGGGTTGAATCGCGCACCCTGTTGCTGAATCGAAATATACAATGCAAATATCAGGAAATGATCGCGCACACTGCTGATCCAAAAACCAAGAGTTTTATGCCAGGGTTGAATCGCGCACATTGTTGCTGATTCAAAATACACGATGCAAATGTCAAGAAATGATTGTGCACATTGCTGATCCAAAAACCAAGAGTTTTATGCCAGGGTTGAATCGCGCACAATGTTGCCGATTCGAACAAGAATATGCAAATGCCATGAAATCATCGCGCACACGGTTGCCGATCTGAATGTCAAGGGTTAAATGTCAGAAATGAATTGCGCACTCTGCCGATACAGACAAGAATATGCAAATGCCATGAAATGATCGTGCACACTGTTGCCGATGTGAATGCCAAGGGTTACATGTCAGAAATGAATCGCGCACTCTGCTGATTCGGAAAAGAATATGCAAATGTCATGAAAACACACTCACACACACAGAGAGTTTCACAACACAGCCCAAAACTCGAATGTCTTTGAGAACGGGGGTCGGGGGCCGAGCCTGACCTCCACCTTACCGCCCTGCTCAAGGATCACCAATATAATGAGGGCAGGGCTGGAATATCAAAGTAGGCCTCTGGAACAGGATCTCAGGAAGTTGCTGCTGCTCTGCACTGGGACCTCTGAATAGTGAGCATGTGGAGCTGGGCTGGCTCCCTTCTGTAGAGTCAAGCCCAGCCCACAAACCACACCCAGTCATGCTGCAGGGAAAGCTTTTAGAAGGTTCTAGAAAGGGACCACACCCTAACACACTCAGTAAGCCTGCAGCAATACCTTGCAAATGAACAGTTATTGCAAACATCATTAATAGTGTTTTTCAAGGTTAAACTCTGCAATGCAAAAGGTTAACATACTGATTATAAACACAATGCATGAATTATGCTCTTGCATAAAGACTGAGTTTTTGCATTTTTGACGCCTGTAGAGCGCGCACTGTCCTGATATTGGCAACTGCTAAATTTTATAAACTCTTTGTAGGTAAAGTGGTTGACCCACTAGTTGCTGTTTTTCATCCGTTTGCTACTTTGGGCTCCATAATTGGTTCAGCGACTGAGGCTACAATTGTTGTTATCCCAAGAGAAGGGAAATACCAATTAAATGTTAAGAACCATAGACTGATATTTTTGATAAATCTTGATTGTAAAGTATATGCTACGACTAAGGCATGTCGGTTGGAATCAGTAGTATTGCAGCTAATTGGCAAAAGGAAGTCTTGCTTCCGATAAGATTAGGTTATTTTGTCATGTTTTAGAAAAAGCCAAACCACCACTTACCCTGATGGCTGTGCTGGCCTTAGATGCAGAGAAAGCCTTTGATAAATTCTCTTAGCCCTTTTTAAAAGCAGTCTTACATAAATTTAAATTGAGGAATGAGTACATACGTATGGCTATGACTCTTTACTGTAACCCAACCGCGAACGTTAGAGTTGACGGTCATCTTTCACAGGCATTCTCACAATCTCAGGGTACTCATCAAGGTTGCCCACTATCTCCTCTTTCTTTCCTCTTAGTTATTGAGCCTCTGATTGCTTCTTTTAGAGATAATCTCGACATTCCTGGAACTTCTTTCAAATCAGGAAGACAAGTGGTGGCAGCTTATGCCAATGATGTGCTATTGTTTAAGGAGGATGCTCTTCAAGGTCTCCCTGTTATCACGATGAAGAGTGAGAGATACTCAATAGTAGCAGAATACTCTTTAATTAGAGATAAAACATAAGTCTTCCCCTTAAACGTTCATTGTGCATCGGAATTAATTGATAATCTGGGTTTGAAGTAACAGCCAGATACTATCAAATATTTTAGTATCTGGTTTTGTGGGGATCTTAAGCAAACTGTGGCTAATAATGAACAAAACTCTTTTCAAAATTAGAGAACTCCTTAATACTTGGTCCCCTAAGTATATTACCTGGTGGGGATGAATAAACGCTAAAAAATGATGATAGCTACCATAATTAACTTTATTGCTAGCATGCTTCGGGTTTTTCTTTCAGCTTCCTTCTACAAGTTTGTAGATAATAGCATTTCAAGTTTCTTTCAAAAGAAAAAAAAGGAAAGGCTTGCTATGCCTACGCTGAATTTAAACAAATCTCTTGGTGGTATCAATCTCCCTGACTATCCATGTGACCAATGAGCTTTTCTTATTGCTCAGAGCTCTTGGTGGTTCCGTGTGGACGATAGTTGTCTTCCCTCATGGTTCTCAATTGAATCACACTTCTCATATCCATTACCTCTTAGTGCCACTGTCTAAATACATAATTTGGCTAGGCTTCCTTTGAAGCACTCTAAACCCATTATGCTAACATGGTTGTGGCCCTGTTACAATTTGATAAGCGACTTGAAAGCCAAATGGCTGGATTCACTATGGCTTCCTTGTGGTACAACAGCAACATTAAATTCGATGAGAAGTATTTATTTTGGAAGTCATGGGCAATGAAAGGAATTAACTTAATGGGAGACTTTGGCGCTCGATCATGCCCTATGCCGTTTTCATCTATTAGACGAATATTTAATCTTGAGGACATTTAAATCTATCAATCTCTGAAGCTTAAAGGTGCACTTGGTAAAATGAAATGGCCACATACACCTGAGTTACCTGCCTTTTTAGTAAATTTCAAGAAACAAGGGCATACTTCACCATGTATCTATAAAGTCTTGGAATCACCTAAGAAATACATGCTCAGATCACTGACCCAAAAATGGGAGCCATACTTTAACTCTTTATGTAATACAATTAACCCGAATAACGACTGGGGGAACATTTGGCAATCCCCTTTCTGTACTAAAATTCCTCTGGCTTTGGCACAATCCAGAAATTGGTCTACACACAAGACATTTTGGACACCTTCCAGATTTCATAAAATTGGTTTAAATGCAACAAATATATGTTGGAGATGCGAAGAGAAGGTTAGGGGATTTACAACGCATGTTTTTCACCTGTAGGATGGTCACAAATTATGGTCAATAATCTATGATATAACTGGGGAGCACATTCAGATTGATTTGCTGACTGTAGCTTTGGGAGTATATCCTGGTCCTTTGCCCTTGGGTTGGACAGACCAGATTAAAACATTGATTGAGCTTCTCTTAGCCTTAGCTGCTAATGTAAGACTTTCTGCTTGGAAGCTCACCTCTGTTAATTCATTTGAAAAATGGTGAAACTTGCTATGTTTTACAGAGGAGCAGACAATGTATTGTATACTAAACTACATGGTGCCTCCTGTCTTCGACATATATAGGACACCTTTGACGTTTATTTGCAAAAGAGTAAACCTCCGTAGTTGTCCCACTTTCTACATTCCTCTGTCTGGTTGGCCCACTTTCAAGGGGTTTTGCATGCTGGGCGTGGTGGAGTCCCATGGCCTGTTGGGGTAATGCTTAGTTTAGCCATATGGACCAAATGTAGCCTGTATTTCTTTCTTTCCCTATTATTTCTTTTCTCCCCTATCTTTATAGGTATTTTTTTTCTTTTCCACCATGACATGTTTTATTGCTTGACATTACGAAATATCATTGTCATATTACAGTTGTGTATGCTTCTTCCATTTTAGTTCATTATGGCCCTCATTACAACATTGGCGGGTGGCAACTGCCGCCCGCCAAGTTGTAACCGACGTGCGGCCGCCAATGCGTCCGCACTCCCGCGGTGCCCATTATGACATCCCGGCTGGGCCGGCGGGCGGAAACATTGTTTCCGCCCGCCGGCCCAGCGGGGATGTGGGCCGCAACATGGCAGCCGGGTCCAAATGGAGCCGGCGGTGTTGCGGCCGTGCGACGGGTGCGGACCTGTACCGCCAGAGTTGTAATGACCCCCTATGTCTTTTGTACACATCTTCAATTTAGTGTTTGTTGCTTAGATTTTATTGTGTGATGTTTAGCATGGTTCCTTTATATGTGATATTCACATAGATTGCATGATGTATTTTAAGTCATGGCTTTGTTCTTTTGAAATACACAGGGGCGGCTCCTCTGAAAAGGCAGAGGAGCGCCGCCCTCCTGGCTAAGAGCAAGCAGCTATAAAATAAAACAATATTTCAATATTCTTTTATTTTACAGCTGCTGGCTGAGGGAGTGGCATGTGCTGCGAAGGGGGTAGGGGTGGTGTTTATGCACTCTGTGTGCATGTGTGTTTGGCCGGCCGTCTAAGGTGTCCACACACATATGCGCACTTAGGCTTCTCAAACCTACACTGCCGGATTGGAGAAACTGCACAGGCTCCAGTGCACTGTCAGAGCGGCAGACCAAGCTGCTATGACGAATCCTGGCACTGTTCTCATGCTAGGTTTAGCATGGGAGCAGGGATTGCTGAAAAGCCTATGCTGGTGTCCCAGGGAATGCTGGGACACCAAAAGAGAAGAGCGAGGCGGCGGAAACAATAACATTTTTTTTTATTATTATTGATTTACACCGACACCGCCCCCCACTTGAGATTTGTGGCGGCCCCTGCTGGAAATATAATAACATTTCTGAAAACAAAATCGACATTCATGCCTGTCAGAACAATCTCCTTTGGAACCACTCACAGAGTGACTGACTAATGCAGGTAAGATTTAAATCCATAAGATCCTGACAACCCCACCACCCTCCTTCTGACTCATCTCCAGTGCAGAAACCCACAACAGTCCAATGCTTTAACCTCAGTGATTTCCAACAGCGCCAATGCGCTAAGAATTGGCAAATTCAAAATTGTATGAAAAGAGTGCAATGTGACATAACGCATTGCAATAAAATACAGGTCTGCTTCAGTCTTTGGATATGCTAGAATGCCAGTTCACATTTCATAACTACTTACTCAACATACTTCCATGCCTGTATACAAATTTGCTATACATGAATACATTAACACTAAAACTATGAATGTTAAACTGGGATCTGAAATAAAGACATATTTACTTGCTTATAATTGTTAGTATGAGTCATGTTGTTTCTTAACATCATGTGTCATTAAGGAATTCTCAAAAATACCTCCTTAGTGAATCAATGGGTAATTGCTGGCACCACCTTTTGTGGTTATACAAACGGTGCTGAAATGACCACTTGCTGAGCTTATCCCATCACCACCCAAAGAGCAGATTCTACAGCCAATATTACCAAGGCCCTCATTACAACCCTGGCGGTCGGTGTTAAAGCGGTGGTGATACTGCAAACAGGCCAGTGGAAAAAAAATGGGATTACGACCGTGGCGGAAACCGCCAACATAGACAGCCACTTTAACACTCCGACCGCCACGGCTGTAGAAACAAACTGCACAGCGGACACCGCCAACAGACAGGCGGGAGACAAAGTACTGCCCACTGTATTACAAGAGGCATATCCACCACCTTTTCCGGGGCGGAACCAACGCTATCAAAAGCATGGCGGAAACAGTACACAGAAGGGAAAACACTCACCTCTCGACACCCAACGAGGAACCAGGACGCCATGGAGCCTGAGTTACACGTACTGCCAATGCTGGTGTATCTTCTCATCTACCAGGAGTACGAACGGCGGTTGCAGCCACCACGGTGAGTACTGCACCTACAACACAGGGGAGGGGAGAGGAAAGAGAATGACACACACACACAACACGCAACAACCCCACCCTCACCCACAACAACATACACACAAATACATGTAGCATCATTACATATACACCCCCCACCCCCTGGAAGAACGCAAGGACAAAAGGAAATTATTGTAACAATTGTAATCATTAAAAATCTATTAGTCAAAACTCCAAATTCAGTATATACAAATATGTACACCAACTACACAAGTCCGGATAGTGTTATATTCATTGTCAGTGGACCACTGGGCCCAAAATGCATGGGCGAGGCCCACACATGATACCTGACTGGAAATGGAGAGAACACTGCTGGGGCATCAGATCGAAAATATACAGGCACCTCAGGGGGAGGGGGAGTGGGGGCACCTCGGCCTGATGAATGCATGACGCCACTGCTGCACGTGGGGGCTCCATGTCCATTGCTGTATCCTGGGGAGTGCAAAGCCACAGTCTCTCAAGTCTCTCCAGTGGGTGGTTTGCCCACTGCATTATCCTGGGGAGTGCAGAGCCACAGTCTCTCAAGTCTCTCCAGTGGGTGGTTTGCCCACTGCTTTATCCTGGGGAGTGCAAAGCCACAGTCTCTCAAGTCTCTCCAGTGGGTGGTTTGCCCACTGCTTTATCCTGGGGAGTGCAAAGCCACAGTCTCTCAAGTCTCTCCAGTGGGTTGTATGCCCACTGCTTTATCCTGGGGAGTGCAAAGCCACAGTCTCTCAAGTTTCTCCAGTGGGTGGTTTGTCCACTGCTTTATCCTAGGGAGTGCAAAGCCACAGTCTCTCAAGTCTCTCCAGTGGGTGGTTTGCCCACTGCTTTATCCTGGGGAGTGCAAAGCCACAGTCTCTCAAGTGGATAACAGTCTCCACTGCTTCTGGAGGGGGCCTGGTGCCCAGAGTGCTTCATCCTGCCAAGGACTGAGGTAGTGGATGGGTTACTCCACTGGTTCTGGAGGGAGCTTAGTGCCCAGAGTGCTTCATCATGGCAAGGACTGAGGTAGTGAATGTATCTCTCCACTGGTTCTGGAGGGGGCCTGGTGCCCAGAGAGCTTCATCCTGCCAAGGACTGAGGTAGTGGATGTGATACTCCACTGGTTCTGGAGGGCGCTTTGTGCCCAGAGTGCTTCATCCTGCCAAGGACTGAGGTAGTGGATGTATCTCTCCACTGGTTCTGGAGGGGGCCTGGTGCCCAGAGTGCATCATCCTGCCAAGGACTGAGGTAGTGGATGTATCTCTCCACTGGTTCTGGAGGGGGCCTGGTGCCAGAGTGCTCCACGTGCAGTGTGGCCGGTACAATTCCCTCACCTGGGTGTGTATGCCATGAGATTTACGAGGTTCAGGTAGCATGATACGCCATGGAGGCAGCGACATACCCCACACTGCTGTGGCTGCGCCTTCCACCTGCAGGTGCAAACAGTGATGGAAGAAATGCCCAGGGTCCAGGAACTCTCCTCCAGCCTCAGACAACTTACCACTGGGGATGGTAGCCATGTCAGCGGTGGTGCCTGTGTCCGAGGACGCTGCGGGGCCGGTGGTGATGCTTGCGGCGGTGTCTGTTGCGGCGGTGCATGGGTCAGCACCTGCTGAGGGATACAGCAGGACGTCTCCTGCAGCCTCGGATGGCTGCCCACTGGGGAAGAAGCGGGGACTGTCGTTGAGGCTGTAGACGTGCCGCGGGCGGTGCAGGTGGCAGTGCAGGTGGCAGTTGTGGTGGCGGGCAGCTAGTGCTGTTCGCTGTCTTACAGGTTGGCGTGGTCGTGGCCAGAAGGTGTGACACTGGTCCCTCAGTCTGCCACCATGCCCTCTCCTGACCTGCTCTTCAGCTTTTGGCCCTTCCCCAGCTTTGATGGTGCCGCAGTTGTCTTGCCACTATCCCCTTTGTTTTTTTCTGAGCCCTTGGTGGCTGGTACTTTTGGCTTCTCCCTCAGGGATGTGGGCACCTTTTTCACCTTGGCAGGTGGCGGAATGTCCTTACCCTTGCTACGTGGCACACTGGCAGCCCTAATGGGTGGCACACTCCATGACCTCGCAGTTGCTGGCACCACTGTGCCTGGGGATGTCGTGGCTGAGGTGCTGGGCTGGGACCTGGAAAGCCTGGCCCTAGGGGAAGGACGGGGGGGAGGTGTAGGGAAGAGGTCAATGTTAACCAGGAAGAGTTTTTTAGACACACTGGGACGGGAAGATGGTAGGGGTTTGGGAGTGGAGGTAGAGGTAGTGGTTGTAGGAGGTGTACATCTGCTGAATTTGGGTGAAGGTGCATGGGCCGGAGGCTGTTGTGAGGTGGATGGCTGTTGGGTGGGTGTGTGCCTGCGTTTGTGTACTTTGGGAGGAGGGCTCACTGACACACTGGGAGAGGACACTCGGGATGTGTGAATGATAGTGGGGGTGGTGAGTGCACATGAGCAGTGTGTGGTGGTGGGCGTGCTGGTGATGGAGGCAGTGGCTGAGGATGTAGTGCATGCAGGTGTGAGGGAGGGAAGAGGAAGCGTGGAGGAGGGGGACACAGTGGAGGCAGTGGATGTTGCTGTGTCTGCAAGGGGATGGTGCTTGTGTGAGTGCCTGTGGGATGTGTGGTGCTTATATTTGCATGAGCCACTCTTGTGTGTTGTTGAGTGTTTATGCCGGTCTGATGGTGTGCTTGGGATAGGCTGAGGTACAGGGGATTGGGTCTGGGTGGAGGAAGTTGGAGGGGGGAGGCTGGACACAGGGACAGTGGCTGCCATCAGTGCTGAGGCCAGAGCCTGAAATGCTCTCTGTTGGGCTGCCTGCCCAGAATGAATGCCCTCCAGGTTTGCATTTGTTTGTTGCAAATGCCTCTCAACACCCTGGATGGCATTCGCAATGGTAGATTGCCCAACATGAGGGATCTCAGGAGGTCAATAGCCTCCTCACTGAGGTCAGCAGGGCTGACTGGGGCAGGGCCTGAGGTGCCTGGGGCGAAGGAGATGCCCACCCTCCTGGGTGAGCAGGCACGGGACACACGCTGAGGTGCTGCTGGGAGGGCGGTGCTGGTAGGGGGGGTGGCAGCTGCACCTGTTGATGCGGTGGGCACAGAGGTGCCCGCCACCACAAGGGAGCTCCCATCAGAGGAGGAGTCGCTGTCACTGCTGTCTGCTCCTGTCCCCGCCGTGGAGCTCCCCTCGCCCTCCGTCCCACTGGTGGCTTCAGACTCCGTTGTTTCGCCCTCCTGGGCCAAGTGGGTTGCAGCTCCCTCCTGCTCCGGTGCCAATGCTCCTCCGCCTGATGATGCTTTTGCACACAAGAACAGGGAGACCACAAAAAGGGGGGGGAAGACCGAAGAAAGACATGTTCAGTGCATGCAACACCACTACCGTTGGCGGACACAACACACAGGGAGCAGCCCTCTGCAGTACGCCATGCACTGACAGTTCCTAGAAATTTCAGCTGACCATGGGGTACGAGTGCCACATGGCCTGCCTCACAAGGGACCTTGCCTACCAAGTTCGCCCTGGCCCAGGGGAACCCACTGCCCACCTCCCCCACCCAGACACCTCGTAATGCACGCAGAGTCAGCTGAATGAGAGTGTACTCACCCCCTTGTGGCTGCTGTGATGCCCTCAAGCGCCCATCCAACTCAGGATAGGCCACCGCCAGGATCCAGAACATCAGGGGGGTCATGGTGTGACAGGCACCCCTCCCACATTGGGAGGCCATCCCCAGCTGGGCCTCTGCCGTCTTCTTGCTCCAGCGGCGCAGGTCCTCCCATCTTTTACAGCAGTGGGTGCTCTGTCTGTGGTAGGCCCCCAGGGTCCGGACGTCCTTGGTGATGGCACGGCAAATACCCTTCTTCTGGTGGGCGCTGACCTAGAGGAATGGTACAGGGGGAAAGGAAATTACTTACCCGTCCGGACTGTCATACTCATTACCCCCCAGTTTCCACCCTTGCCCTGACGCACATACACTCCCCATCCGCACATGCAGGCCTCAGCCCACCCATGTATCTTCCATCCACACCACTCAAAACAGGCATTGCCCATGCAGAATGCTCACAGTGTACTCACCTGTTTGTCTGGAAGTCCCTACAGTTGCGTGTACTGGGGGAGGACCCCATCCACTAGTTTCCCCAACTCCTCGAAGTGAAGGCAGGGGCCCTTTCCCCAGACACATGAGCCATCGTCGCTTCAAGACACAGGTCACAGCAGCACTTGCAGTGTAGGTCCTCTCCTGTTGAAGGTCAGGTATCAAGTGAGTGAACAGACAGAAAATGGCAGTCACGTCCGCGGCAGTGCGTACCGTCACCGCCGGTGTACATCGTCATTGACTCCTGGGACCCATAAGGCCCAATGTTAACCAATGCAGAATGGCGCCCCGGTCTTCCACCGCCCACCACGACGGTGTGGAACGCCAGCGCAGTTACCTCACATCCCCTTGTCCCACCTTACAGGTCAGGCAGCCGCCATTTCAGGAGGCCACATGGGATGGATGTAACTGCGTCACACCTATCTAGGCCAGGAATATAGACAGATACCGGCACATTGCAGATTAATAAAGTTTCTGCAAATAACACATTGTGATACCTCAGTGTTGGATGACTCTCTACTCGCGGTTTTCCTCCATAGGGCACGTCCGATGGGGCAGGTGATGAGATGGCGGCATCCTCCGGTGTACAGACCCCTGGTGGACCTGTCGACAATGGAAGAGAGACACATCCTAGTCACATACAGACTTGATTGTGCAACAATCCAGGAACTGTGTACCCAGTTGGAGCCAGACCTGATGTCAGCTACCCGCCATCCCACAGGAATCCCCCCTCTAGTGCTGGTCCTGTCTGTACTCCATTTCCTGGCCATTGGGTCTTTTCAAACAACAGTGGCCATGGCATCAGGGATGTCGCAGCCAATGTTCTCTAACGTGTTGTCCAGAGTTTTATCTGCCCTGCTGAAACACATGCGCAGCTACATCGTGTTCCCTCAGGTGGAGGATTTGCCCACAGTGAAAGGTGACTTTTATGCCCTGGGACATATCCCCAACATCATTGGTGCCATTGATGGTACACATCTGGCATTTGTACCCCCCCGCAGGAATGAACAGGTGTACAGAAACCGGAAGAGCTACCAATCTATGAATGTGCAGATGGTGTGTTTGACAGACCAGTACATCTTCCATGTGAATGCCGAGTATCCTGGCTCAGTCCATGACGCTTACATTTTGAGGAATAGCAGCATCGCTTATATGATGGGGCAACTCCTGAGGCACCGTGTGTGGCTAATAGGTGAGGGCAAGGTCCCAATACAGTTGACATAGGTGTCTGGGTATGGGGCTGTCCCTAAGGGTTAGTGTGTGTCTAACGGTTGTCCCTCGACATTTGCAGGTGACTCTGGTTACCCCAACCTGTCATGGCTACTGACCCCAGTGAGGAATCCCAGGACCAGGGCAGAGGAACGCTACAATGAGGCACATGGGTGAACTAGGAGGGTGATCGAACGCACCTTTGACCTCCTGAAGGCCAGATTCCGGTGCCTCCATCTGACAGGTGGTTCCCTATAGTACTCACTGAAGAAGGTGTGTCAGATAATCGTGGCCTGCTGTATGCTGCACAACCTGGCTTTGCGACGCCAGGTGCCTTTTCTGCAGGAGGATGGGCCAGATGGTGGTCTTGTGGCAGCTGTGGAGTCTGTGGACAGTGAAGAAGAGGAGGCAGAAGAAGAGGATATCGACAACCGAAACAACATCATCATGCAATACTTCCAGTGAGACACAGGTAAGAAGATGTCACTGCTTCCCACATCTCATACTATTGTTGCAACTAGCATAAGTCTGTCATTTTCATTTAGTGTATGGACCCTGACTTGTCACTTTGACTTTCCATTTCACAGATCTGGGTCCCACTTTGTGCCCTCTGCTATGTTTACTGCTGGCCTACAGCTGTGTTACATTGGTATGTGAACAAGTAAATTGGCATTGCTATATTCCATAGTTATTGCAATTAAACATTTGTGAAAGCACAGACTGACTCCAGATTGTTTTGTGATTGAAGTGTGTTTATTCCTGTGCTAATAAGTGGAGGGGGTTGTAAAATGTGTTGGGGGGATGGTGGAGGAATGTCCATTGCAGAGTTCAGTCTATTTGTTTCACGGGTTCATTGTCCAAAGGGGCATAAGAAGTGGAGCAATGGCAGTTTAAGGATGGACAGGGTGACATAGTGGGACAGAAGGGTGACATTCAGGGGGGTCTCATTTCCTGGCTGGGGTCTTGGCAATGTTCTGTGTCTTGTTCCTGGATCTCAGGGACCATTTGCGGGGTGGTTCTCCATCTGCAGGAAGTGGGGTTCTGGTGTCCTGTTGTTCCTGTGACAGTGCCTCCTGTCCACTAGCGCCGGCGGAGGTGGAGGGCTGTTCATCGTCCAGGCTAGTGTCAGGGGCCCCTTGTTGTGCCACTGTGTCCCTCCTGGTGTTGACAAGGTCTGCCTGCACCCCTGCAATGGTGACCAGGGTGGTGTTAATGGACTTCAAGTCCTCCCTGATCCCAAGGTAGTGTTCCTCCTGCAGCCGCTGAGTCTCCTGAAACTTGGCCAGTACCGTTGCCATCGTCTCCTGGGAATGATGGTAAGCTCCCATGATGTTGGAGAGTGCCTCGTGGAGTGTCGGTTCCCTGGGCCTGTCCTCTCCCTGTCACACAGCAGTCCTCCCAGTTTCCCTGTTATCCTATGCCACTGTCCCCTGAACCGTGTGCTACTGCCACTGCCCCCAAGTCCCTGATTTTCTTGGGTTGGTGGGTTTGCCTGGGTTCCCTGTAGTGGTGGACAGACTGCTGATTGACGTGTCCTGGGGACAGTGGGATGGGCCCGCTGGGTGGGTGCTGTGCTGGTGTTTCCTGAGGGGGGAGGCTCTGTGGTGACTTGTGACAGTGTAAGGGGAACCAACTGTCCCGAGGTCCCAGATGGGCATGGCTCGTCAACTTGATCCAGTCGTGCAGAGCTGCTGTCATCACTGTGGGCCTCTTCTGTGGGGGGACTGGATATGTCTGGCACCTCCTGTCCAGTGACATTGGGTAGGGGTCCTGTTGGGGTGTAAATGCATAATTATTATGTATCTGTGTGTGCCATTGTGTGCAATGGGTGGTTGACCCTCTAATCCAGTGCTGGCATTATTGTCTTGGTCCTTGTGTGATTGGTGATTTTGGGGCATGAGTGAGTCTCTGTACTGGACATGCTTGGGTGATGGGTGTCCAAGCATTGGTGTTACATGCAGGGCTTGGTTTTGGGATGTGTGGGTTGTGTTGGTGGGGTACCTGTGGGTTGTTGGGGTGATGGGTGTGAGGGTAAGAGTGGGAGTATGTGATGGCATGCAGGTGGGGTGGGGGGGATAAGGTAGTAAAGATTTGACTTACCAGAGTCCAGTCCTCCTGCTACTCCTGTGAGGCCCTCAGGATGCAGTATTGCCAAGACTTGCTCCTCCCATGTTGTTAGTTGTGGGGGAGGAGGTGGGGGTCCACCGCCAGTCCTCTGTACAGCAATCTGCTGTCTGGAGACCACGGAACGCACCTTCCCCCGTAGGTCGTTCCACCTCTTTCTGATGTCATCCCGTGTTCTTGGATGCTGTCCCACTGCATTGACCCTGTTGACAATTCTGCGCCATAGCTCCATCTTCCTTGCAATGGACGTCTGCTGCACCTGTGATCCAAATAGCTGTGGCTCTACCCGGACGATTTCCTCCACCATAAACCTGAGCTCCTCCTCAGAAAACTTGGGGTGTCGTTGAGGTGCCATGATGTGGTGTGGGTGATGTGCGAGGTGGTGTCTGTTGTGAGGTGTGAGGGGGTGTGTTGGTGTGTGTTGTTTGAGGTGCGTGGATGGTGTGTAAGTGATGGTGTTGTGTGTCTGTGGATGCTGGTGTTGTTTTAGGTAGTGTCTCTCACTGGCCTGCTTTCAAATTTCTGGTAGTAAGGGTTTGTGGGTAATGTGTGTGTGTGTTTTATAGTGTTGTGGGTGTGTGGGTGTGGTGTGTGTATGTGTATCAGGTGTGTGTATTTCGAATTGTCCAATGTGGTTGTGTTTTGCATATGTGT
Source organism: Pleurodeles waltl (assembly GCF_031143425.1). Lineage (NCBI taxonomy): Eukaryota > Metazoa > Chordata > Amphibia > Caudata > Salamandridae > Pleurodeles > Pleurodeles waltl. Next base: position 402,459,013 of record NC_090437.1, read on the forward strand.
GTGTATTTTGAGCGCGGCGGTGTGTACCGCCAATGGATTACCGTGGTTGAAAGACCGCCCGTTGATTCATGGGTCGTGATAGTGTGGGCGTATTCTTGTTGGCGTGACAGTGTCGGTTTTGGTAGCGCCAGTTTATCACTGACCTTTGGTGTGGCGGACTTGTGTGGGTGTCTGTCTTGTGGCAGATTCCGGGCTGTGGGTCGTAATACCTGTAGCGGAATTCCACTGCTGCAGTGGTATGTTGGCGGTCTTCTGCACTGTGGTAAGCGGGATTTACCATCAGGGTTGTAATGAGGGCCCAAATGTTGCAGTTGGTAACAAAACCCTTGTTATAGTAAATGCTTTCCTAAAGATACCATGTACACTTCATGACATAAGGACATCTTGTTAATATAGACACATAAATATATGCCAGCATGAGCAAATCTGTGATTTGGTCCTCCAACCACTTCTTTCTTGTAGGCTCTCTCACTTCATTGCTTCTAACCCTTACATTGAGTTTGCCTGGTATGTCGTGGACAGGAAGCCAGATATTCCTTAGAAGCCACAGGGTAAATATTCTAAACCCATAGCGACCCTGGTGGAAGAGGGGTGACGAGTCACCACACTAATAATGCATTACATAACATAACTATCACAATACCTGAATGGGACATTGTACCTGGTGGTTTAGGTTGCTTGTCTGGTACGGCCAAACGCTTTCTCTGTACGAAAGTTTTCATCTTCATGAAACAGTAAGTAATGATGATAAGGCCTGTCCACTCTGGAGTAAAAAGATACACGCTCCCAAAGTGTAGGTAGTATGGGCAGAGAGAAGGTATCTTCTTCATTGCAGACAATTTAGTGATTGTGCTTTTCAAAGCATGGTGGCATGTAAACCATGGTGATCTGTAAATAAAAGTGATTGTGTTAATGCTTTATGGCATTTGGAATTGCACATTACCAATATAAGGATAATTAAAAAAACAATGTAAACCCTTTACCGTTTTCAGTTACACAGAAATAAAATCATGCTTTGTAGTGAAATTTAAATGGGAGGAGACACACTCAAGATACAGGCCCAGATGAATCATTTGGCTGAATAGCGATTACCTAATTATGATTTCTGTGAATCGCAATTAGGTAATCGCTATTTGAATGTACGAAACTCCAGGAGTTTCATTTAGCGATTCCCAATGGCTCGCAAATTGACCTACCTCACTAATAATATTCATGAGGTAGGTCGCAATTTGTGACCCATTGTGAATGGCTACAATCACAGGGATCATAGCCTGCTGCGCTCAGCAGACCACCATGTCTGTGATTACTTTTAACTAAAGCAATCTTTTTTTTTTAAATGCAGATCATTTTCGTTAATGGAAAACGGGATGGATTAAAAAGGAAAAATTTAACGTTTTTCTTTTCATATTTTTAAGAGTAGGCAGTAGTCCGTGGGACCACTGCCTGCTCTTAAAAAATTTTTTTGCATGCATTCACAAAGGAGGAGAGGGTCCCTTGGGGACCCATTCCCATTTGCAAATCGGTTACCACCTATTGGAAGTAAGTGGTAAAATGCGAATGTTTTCCGTCTGCATTTCGGTCACAAAACATTCCTACATATGGCTGCGATTTGGTATTGGAGAGGGACGCCCTTGACATGCCCCTTCCTAATACCGCATCAGTATGTAGTCGCAATTTCAAATTGCGAATCGGTAACAAGTACTGAATCACAAATTGGAATTCACACATATCAAAATGCATTTTTGCAGTCGCAAAGGGCCCGATTGGGCCGTTTGCACCCGCAAAAATGCATGATACATCTGGCCCATAGTCTATATCTCCCAAAAGAGCTACATCATCAATAGAAACAATGTGATTGGCTTACAACCTGTAGCAATCAGCTGGTATCATCATTCAAATTACTCTTTAACACATGCTATGTACCACTGACTGATGTAATCAGAGCTTCCATCTTGAATAGCATCGCAGCAAGGTGCCTGGAGAGAATATGCATGACCCATGCATTTCACAAAACAATAGAATGAGAACACAATTAAAGTAATAAATATTGTAAATGTAACTATCAGACAAATACATTGGTAAAGCCATAAGGATTTGGGGAGTTCAGTGGAGTGGACTGGCACTGTGTGCCATAAGTGGAGTAGCACTGTGTGGCTTGGAGTGGAGTGGCATTGTGTGGAGTGGGCAGCGCTGTGAGGCACGGAGTCGCCTTTTGTGGCATGGAGTGCTTTCAGGTTAGTGGAGATGAGTTGCATTGCATGGAGTGGACTACAGTGACACTGTAGGATGTGGAGTGGCACTGTGTGTGATGGAGTGAAGTGGCATTGTGTAGAGTGGAGTGGCTTTGTGTGGAGTGTCCTTGTGTGAAGAGGAGTAGTGTGGAATGGATAGACACTGTGTAGAGTGGAGTTGCACTGATGGTATGGAGTGGAGTGACATAGAGTGGAGTGGAATGCCACACAGCACGTAGCCTCAGGGGTAGTAAGTGCTATACAGATAAAATTACAATTGAGTGGAGTGAATTGGCATTGAGCGGAGTGGCATGGCATTGTGTGGAGTGGAGTTACATTGTGTGGCATGGAATTGAATGGCATTGACTGGCGGGGCCTTCTGTGGTGTGGATTGCAGTGGCATTCAGTGGTGTGAAGTGGAACTGTATGGCGTGGAATGGCATTAAATGTAGTGAAGTTGTACTGAGTAGTTTGGAGTGTCATTTTGTGGATTGGAGTGGTACTGCATTGTGTGGAGTGGAGTGGCATTATAGGGCATAGAGTGGTATTGTGTGCCATGAAGTGGCACTGTGTGGGGGGGCTTTGAGTGCCATTGTGTGGCATGGAGTGACATGGTGTGATGTGAAGTGACACAGTATGGCATGGAGTGGCATTGGGGGAAGTGGAGTGGCATGGTGTGGCCTAGAATTGTGTGGCATAGAGTGGAATTGTAGTGGAGTGCCATTGTGTGGCATGGAGTGCAATTGTGTGGCGTGGAGTGGATTCGAATGCAGTGTATTGGAATTGTGTGGCATGGACTGGCCTGGAACTGTGTGATTTGGAGTGGAATTCTGTGAAGTGGAGTGGAATTGTGTAACCTGAAGTGAAGTTTTGTGGTGTGAAGTAGAATTATGTGGCACAGAGTGTAACTGTGAGGTGTGGAATTGTGTGATGTGGAATTGTGTAGTGTTGTATTGTGTGGAGTATATGTGGAGCAGAGTTGAATTGTGTGAAGTAGAATTGAGGTGCACAGACTGGAGTAAAACTGTATGGAGTGGAGTGAAATTGTGTGACATGTAGTGGAGTGGTATTGTGAGGCGTGGCCTAGAGGGGAGCTGTGTGGCTTGGAGTGGAATTCTGTGGAATGGAGTGGAATTGTGTGGTGTTGAGTGGAATTGTGATGTGTGGAGTGGAGATGTGTGGCATGGAATGGAATGGTGTGGAATTGGGTGGCATAGAGTGAAATTGTGTGGCATGGAGTGGAATTTTGAAGCATGAAATTGTGTGACGCAGAATGGAAATGTAAAGAGTAAAGAGTGGAATTGTGGACTGAAGTTGAACTGTTTGGCTTGGGGTTAACTGGGATTGTGTGACAAAGAGTGGAATTTTGTGGAGTGGAATTGTGTGGCCTGGAGTGGAATTGTGCATTGAGGAATAGTGTGGAGTAGAATTGTGTGGCGTGGAGTGCAACTGTGTGGTGTGGAATTGTGCAACGTGGAGTGGAATCGTGTGTAAACCCTACTTTAATCTGACTTGTGCAAATGGCAAATATGGTTCAAATTGGGTGTGTTTTTTTTTCACTTTACCTTGTGTTGCTTTTTTTGTGCCGGATTTTACAACCAACAAAAAACACAGGGTGGCTTATTCTGTCCCAAGGATGGCTGCAAGGCACGCAATTATTTAGAAAGAATCATCCTCTAATCCTGATTTACCAAAATTCTTCACACTTTGCTTCTCCAATGATATAGATTTCAGTTTCATTTTTCTATAACTATGTTTTAAAGGTTTTCCAGGATCCTCCTAAACAGCAGCTTAATTTTAGATGAAACATTATAGTTTTATTTTATTGGCTCAAATCTTTTTTATTGAAGGTTTTAGAACACCTACTCTAACCTACATCCAAAGGCTGGTGATGGCAAGAGCATAAACAAGAGAAGGTGAATGGGAGGGAGGCTGGAGGAGTAGGGGGTGGGTTGGAAACTTGGCAGGGGTTGGATTACAAAGGGCCACACACTAATGCATGGTCACACACTGAGGCTGTATCTTTTAATGAGCACTCAGGGCCGACAATACTGCCTGGGGGTGCATGTGTGATGTAGCTAGGTAGAGTCTTTCTAAAGGTTCTGCTGAGTCCCGTTGTTAACCTCACAATGCAGCAGTATCGAGAGCAGGTGAGTTATCTGAAGTCTTGGGCCAAGATTCGGAGGCAAGAGCTCCACAAGGTTTATGAACATGCAAGTAGCTACCTTTCTTGATAACAACCATCTGCTGGACAATGCACTATTCGGGTTTCACATAGGCCACAGCACAGAATCTGCACTAATTTTGGCCACAGAGGCAATCAAGACATCAGAGGATAAGGGCAGAAATGCTGCCCTTATCCTTCTTGATCTCTCTGCAGTTTTTGACACAGTCAACCATGATCTTTTGATTGACCAGTTGGAGCACTTAGGGATTGAGGCTGTTGCACTCTCATTACTGCACTCATTCCTTACTGACCGCATCCAGTCTGTTTCCCTGAATGACTTTACATCTCAACCTTTTTTATTACCGTGTGGGGTCCCACAGGGCTCGTCTCTAAGCCCAATTCTTTTCAAACTGTATGTTACATCTTTGCCATTCCTAGTGAAAATATTTGCGTTGTCATTAGTGTCTTATGCTGATGACACCCAAATTGTGGTTTCACTTTCTAGTAAAGGCCTGGACATGAGTAACATGGGTGCTGTGAACCAATATGGACAACAATTGTCTCAAATTAAATTTGTCAAAAACAGAAGTCATCTTATTTGACAACATATCCTTCTGGTCCCCTTCTTGGTGGCCAGAAGAACTTGGGGCCAGATGCACGAACGTTTTGCGACTTGCAAATGGGTCACAGCGCTATTAGCGACAGTGCAAAAAGCAAAATGGTATGTACAACTGGCAATTGCGAATCCCAAATAGCGTTGTGACCCATCACCGAATCGTTAATGTTTGCGACTGGATTTTGCGAGTCGCAAATATGAAATCACAGTTTTCGACTCGCAAACCATATGTATAAGGCAGTCGCAAATTGCGACTAGTCGCAAATAGACCATTTTGCACAGCCAGATTAGCACTGATTCAGAACAGGTGGTAAGCAGATCCAAAGTATAAAAGCAGACCCAGAAGGCATCAGGGTTTTCCAAAATGGCTGCACTCTACGTGATTGCATGGAGGAGGAGATTTCCGGCTGCCCAGCAGAGGAGGAGAAGGCAGAGACAGGAGAGGATATACAGGACCAGGCAGACCATATTTCAACAAACAGAGGAGGAAATTTACGACAAATATAGACTGAGCAGCAGAGTCAATTTAGAGCTCATAGAACTGCTCAAACCCCAGCTAGAAAGCCGTACTCTGCGCAGCTGCTCTTTCCCCACACTTGTGCAAGTGTTGTGCTCACTATACCTCTTGGCCTAGGGTAGCTACCAGGGGGTGATAGCTGTCGCTGGTGGGGTGCCCCAAAGTGCCCTGTCATGGTTCTTCAGAAGATTCGCAGATGCCATATTTGTACACATGTCCAAATACATTTACCTTCCTAGGAATGAGGGGGAGATACACAACACCAAACTGAACTTCAATAGAATTGCCAACTTCCCACATGTATTAGGGTGTGTGGATGGGACACATGTACCCATATGCCCACCTTCACATCTGGAGTATTTGTTCTGCAATAGGAAATGTACCCACTCTCTAAATATCCAGGTGGTATGTGATGCCCACAATGTCATAACCAATATAGTGGCAAAACACCCAGGGAGCACACATGACGCACATATCTTCCAGCACAGTGGAATACAGCAGCACCTAGAACGTAGGGAGTTTGATGAAGGATATTTACTAGGTACTGTGTAGTAACACACCAATGCCATGAATATGTGTCAGGGGATACTCATGTGAAACCATGCTCACAATTGTTTCTTCATTACGCAGGTGACAGTGCATATGCATTGAGGCCATAGATCCTTACCCCATACCTAACACCTGCAAATCAAAATGAGAGGCGCTACAACATTTCACATCGGCACACCAGAGCTGTGATTGAAAGGACCTTTGGCCTGCTGAAATCCTGTTTCCGATGCCTGCATAAAAGTGAAGGTGCACTCCAGTATGCCCCGGAGATTGTATGCAAGATTGTGGCTACCCGTCCCATCCTCCACAACATTGCAGGCAGGTGTGGGCTACATCTCACCATTGATGAGGGGGAATCCAAGGACGAGAAGCAAGAGGAGGAGAAGCTGCTACAACAGCCTGGGGATGGTAGCATTGCGACGGAGGCGTGATCACATTGCAACCCATTACTTTGGCCGGTAAGTGACAAAGGATACTGCCCTCACAAATGTCAAACACACATAGCCATGTTCTTGTTAACAACTATCCTTCAATGTAAGGATTGCATTATGTGAATAGGAATATAGTGGCATGCATCTTGCTACGGCCATCAAACAAAATGGAGTTACATCACCTAACACATTCAAGCCATCTGCATGTAAATATAGCAAAACTCTGTACATCACAGCCTTCTACGTCTACGACCACCATGGCCTGTGCCTGGCTGGCCCACAGATGTCTGACAGGATGCGGGCATCTGGAGCAGAAATGCTGCTCACACTGGATGTCTCCTCACTGTCCTGAGGGGTGTCACCTGTGCCCCTTGCTACCTGGGAAGTCTGTAGTAGGTCCACAGCTGCAGTAATGCGGCCTAGTCCCCTGGCCACATCTCCAGCAAAATGTCCCAATTTCACCTGAAGGGTGACTGTGCCTCGTGACAGGCATGTTGTAGTCGTGGCTAGACAGCCAATGGACTGACTTAGCCGGTCCATTCGTGCAGCAATGCTGAGCTCCTGACGCCTTATATGGGCACGATCTGCCACCATTTACCTGCATAGATCACTGACGGCAGTGGTGAGGTTGACAATGTTGCCATTCATGGTAGCCAGTTGTGTTTGCACAATCCTTAATCCCTGCGTTCAAGTGTGTTTTATCTGTTGTAGATTTCTGTTCATTAATCGCATCTGTTTGTTTTGTAGGTGTTGACCAGTGAGTAGGGATGTCTCCCACATGACGCCTTCTACACCCACGCACTGCAACTCTCTGTGGGTGGCTTTCAGCCATCTGTGGACTAAGAGGCATCTGTGCAATCTGATTGTCAGTATCTTGGTCCTCAATGGTTTCAGGGTCAATACCAGCTACGGTTTGTGGGTTGCACACCTCTGTGGCAATGCTGACTGCCTCCTCTGTCGCCATGTTGGCATCATCACCTCCCTTCACATGGGGGTCATCAGTGGATAGCTGAGGGAGACGTATGGGACACAATGGATACCCTGTCAGCACCTATAATCTATTTAGTACAATAAACATTTTTATTCATCACCATTTTGAGTACTGGACTGCATTACCCATTATGCACTATACTTGTACTGGAAATATAAACATTGACTACTCAGAATGATGCATGCTTTTGTGAACTGAGGATGTCGGCATAATGGCCTGACAAGTGTGAACATGTGATATGTGCTACTCACATTTTGAGGTTCCTGGTGTTGGACTGTCCAGGTCCCCTATTCCCATGACAGCCTCCGGCTCCAGTGTGGTCTCCCCCATACTTTCCATTGCTGTGGGTGGTGGTGCTGTGGATGGTCCCCCACCTGTTCCACGCGCCGTCTTCAGCCGCTCTGCAACCTTTTCTTTCGCTCTGGACCTGAGGTCAAACCACCTTTTGCGGACTTTATCAATGGAGCGATGGCTGACTCCAATGGCATTGATTTTGGCCTGTATGTCCAGCCATATTTTCTGTTTTTTCTGACTCAGATACAGTCATTGAAGCCCTCCCAAACAAGAGCTCATGATGTGAGCAGCACTCCTCAGTGAGTATTTCCAACTCTTTTTCAGAAACCTTTAGCTTTCTCTTCCTCCCTGCTGTGTTTGCCTCTTTGGTTTGGCTAGCCATGGCTCCAATTGCCCCTCTCTGCTTGGTGAGCCTCTGCTATGTGTGCTGCCTATGCTCCTCCCACAGTCATGGAGGCCACTTCCTGGTTCAAAGGCCATTACCCAGCACCAGGAAATAAAATTGTTCTGGATCGCAAAATGTGAGACGGTTTTAATCGCAGGCGCAATTTTGCGAGTCTCTATTTGCAATTTCGCCAATTGTGATGCGAGCCGCCACCGAATTGCTAAGTTGGTGTTTCCTTCCTACGTACATACCAATTTGTGACTCGCAAAGCTTGGTTTTCGTACATCTGGCCCTTGGCTCTCTTCCCACTCTGGTAAAAAAGTTAACAATCTTGGTGTTCTGATTGACGACAGACTCACCTACAGGGATCAAGTTAATAAAGTGATTTCCACTTCTTGCTACACCCTGTGCATCATTAGGAAAATTGAGCAGTTTGTAGATGGATTATTGTAATGGATTATAGCAAAACCTCCCTAAAAGCTCGATGCACAAATTACAGATTCTTCAAAACTCGGCTGCTCGGATGCTTCTAAAGGTACTTCGATTTCATTCCGCACCTCTGACCATCACAAGCTTCACTGGTCGCTGGTGAGCAAGCGTATCATCTTCAAGGCACTGTGCATTGCATACAAGGCTCTGCATGCCTCAGGTCCAGCGTACCTGAGGGAATGTTTCAGAGGGGATGTAGCAAGCAGGACTTTTCGTTCAAGCTCAGCCCCTAACCTGTTATTCCCACTCACAAGCTCTCCTCCTGGGCAGGTAGGAGCTTTGTTGTCTGCACTGCGCGTAACTGGAACTTGCTCCCCTCAGAATTAAAAACAGCTCCATCTTTGCTTTTGTTCCGAAGGTCTTTAAAAACTTGGCTCTTTAGCTAATAGTAATCTCAACTTCCTATTAATGGCCTTAACCATCTGGCTTCTTAGTTTACAGTTTTTGTGGCTTATCACTAACCCTGTCACTTAACACCAAGACACCCCCGGGTATTTGTTCGCGCTTGACAAATTTTCAAATCAAATCATATTTTGCCAAAGCGTATTAATGATTGTTCTATATCGGCTTGAAGTTTCTCTATTGCAATTACATCCCACAGCTTGAAAAGCCAATCAGAGGAGGTGGGTGAATTATCTGTGACCCACCTGGAGGTGATCACTTGTTTGGCAGACCCAGGACCATTTTTATAGCTTTTCCTCTGTCCGAGCAGATTGCATTAGTCAGTGGATTCGGTAGCCCCAGGAAGACATAGTTGGGAAAGTGGGGGATGTCTGTTGCAAAGATATTGCCGATATCTTTTAAAAGCTTCTTCCAGTACCTTTTCAGTTTGGGGCAATGCCACAGAAGGTGAATGAGCCTTCCCGGTCCACAGTTCCACGAGCACATGATTTTTCTGTTAGGTTTCCATTTTGCTAGGCTGGTCCAGTTGTATGTGACTTTGAACATAGATTCCTTACCAGCAGTGCTGAGGAATGAAATGTGTGTTCAGTGTAGAATATCAGCCCATTCTTTGGATGAGAAAGTGCATTCCAATACAGCCTCCCTGTGTCTCTGAACTGGGGACTTGCCCATGTTTGTGGGTTTGTAGATGGAGCTATAGATCTTTGAGAGAAGGCATTTATCATCTGTTTTGGTGGGTATCCATTTTATAAACTTTGGACTTCTGGCATGTGGGCAAGTCGCAGGTTGAGTGACCCAGTGTTTGATGGCTTTGTAGGGCCAGTGTTTGCTGGTGAGTATGACATGCTTGAGTTGGAGTTGCAAGAAGTCCTGGAATCCTATATGATCAAACAGTTCTCTAATGAGTTTAAAATTGATCATTTGCCAGCTGTGGAACTCTGACCCCGTTTGAGCGGGTGAGAATGCGGGGTTGCCTATTATTGGTCGGAGATGGGTATAGATAGACCTTTTGCTAGCATAGTTTTATCCCAGGCCTCCACCCTTGAGCACGTGATGGGGGAGAGATAGATTTCAGACGCACTGTTTTTTTTTAGGTAGTCTGGGGACCTTCCAGATGTGCATTAATGCTATAAATTGGTCTATAAAACACCAATGTTTTTCTGAGAGTGGCCTGTTCCATTCCACCGTGTATCAGAGCTGGACTGCTAAATAGTAGTCTGTAAGGTGGGGGATACTAATGCGTCATCTGCCGTGTGTACATATGCCTGTTGTCTAGCTGTGCATGGTTTCCTGTCAATCCAGATGTAGGTTTTTATTGTGTGTTGACACTTGTTTAGTAGTGGGTGGTGAACATAGAAGTAGGGTCTGCATGACGTACAGTATTTTGATAATAGGGTTATCTTAACAGCTGTGATTTTGCCCACAGAAGTAAAGCCCTTGGCTATCAGCCATGCAGGTCCTTTCATATGGAGGCCAATGGACTAGCATAATTGTGTTCTGCTGTCTCTCACAGGGCGGGGGAGACTAAGGCACGTCACCCCTGCTTGATCCCATGGGAAGGCTTTGTCATCTTCTGGTATGGTTAGGTTTAAGGTGTACATTTTGTGGATGTTTACTTTAAAGCCAGACACCTCCCTGAAGGCATCAAATTCTTCCAGAAAGGCCGGTATTGAGGTGTGGGGCTGCATCAGGTGGATCGTGACGTCATCAGCATATAGTGATATTCTGTGTTTGTGTTTCCCAAATGTAATGCTTTTTATCTGTGTTCACCCGTATTCATTCTTCGAATGGTTCCATATACATGGTGAAGAGAAGGGGGGATAGTGAGCCATCCTGTCTGGTGCCTCTGGCTATTGTGATAGGGCAGGAAGACCAGGCCATTGACTTTCACCTGGGCACTGGGACCAGTGTAGTTACTCCCGATCCATCTTAGGAAGTGCTTCCCAAATCCCACCTTGTCCTTGACCTGACAAAGGAATGGCCAGTGGACGCAGTTGAATGCCTTCTCGGCATCAATGGATAGGAATAATGCTGGAACATGTGAGTGTGCGGACTTGTACATAAGGCGGAGGAGTCGCTTAGCTCATCTCTACAGCACCTTTCTGGGATGAAACCTGCCTGGTCGGCTCTATCAGGCCCTGCATGAGCTAGTTTAGGTGTGTAGATAGGATGCCTGTAAAATGCTTGGCATCAAGGTTGAGGAAGGATATAGAGCAGTAGGGTGAACACACAGTAGACTATTTCCTGGGTTTGGGAATTACAATGATCACTTCTTCACTCATTGTGAAGGTGAATGCGCCGGTCTCGCTAAATGAATTGTATAGACATGTGAGGAGGGGAAGTAACTGGGGAGTCTGTAAAAAAGTCTGTAAAAGCCCAGGGTAAAGCTGCCTGATCCTGGGGCCTTACGTCTAGTGGCTAGGACTTAATCTGCCCGGATGTTCGCTTCTAAGGAGAAGGCTGCACTCTCAGGCAAAAAAGCTGGGTGAACCGAGGAAAGGAATGCCTCAATCTCTCTTATGTCATCCTTCCCTGCCGTGTAGAGGTCAGCCTAGAAGTATACAAGCTTGTGGGTGAGTAAAACAGCCAGCCTAGTTGCTCCGTTTGTAAATGTTTACTTAGTTTTCAGAAGAGTATATTCGGCTCTATCCGGATATTTGATTGGCATGGGTGTCAGTGTGAAAGACCCTGACCTCTCACCTGCTCAATTCATATATAAACATTTTATAGTTAAGACATCAGTGCTGGTGCAAGATAGCATGACTGGATATGTGGAAGGTAAGAGTGACGGGGGAGTGGTCAGATGGCGCAGCCACCTCCAGTTTCATCCGGTCCGTGGCTGCTAGGACCTGCAAGGATACTAAAAAGTGTTCAGTTCTAGTGTATGTTTGGTGTGAGATGGAAAAGAGTGTATAAGCTCTGGAAAAGGGGTGTGTGGTCCCCAGCTACCGTAAAGGCCCCTCATTGATTTAGCTTTTGTGACGATTTATCTAGTGGTGTCATGAACCATGTTAACTCCCCCTATAATTATGTCTGTCTCAGGGGAGGCAGCTACTTGACCCAGGGCCCTTAGGAGCTACTGCTCTTGGTGATCATTAGGGGCATATAGCGTAGCTAGAGTTAAAGTATAGGCAAATAGAGAAGCCTCCTCTCTTGTTCCGCTTGGGTTTGCATAATTAGGCCTTGGCAGCTATTGAAAGCTATTAGCCAAGAGGATTGCCAGCCAGCATTTTTGCTAGGTCCATAGAAAAAGTGCAGTCAATCAAACCACCAAGATTGCACCCATCCCTAGTCTAGTTTGAGAAGATGGGTCTCCTGAAGGAAAGTAATGTCACAACTGTAATCTAGCAATAAGGAAAGAAGCTCTATATGCTTCACAGAGCTGGCGAGGCTCCTGGAATTGAGGCTTAGTATTTTAATCATTTGGGTGTTGTGTGGAAGGCAGATAAATGAGATGCCAGGGAACTGGATCGGCCCTATTGTGAAGTAGAGTGTGTGCTAGTCTGCGTGGGTGGCAGTTTGTGGTTGCAGGGGATCTATTACTTAGGTGGGTACTGAGTATCATCCTGGGCCTGGAATATCTTCTAGCACTAAACATTCTCAACACCTTTCCTCCAGGGTCAGTTTACAGATACCACTACTGCTGGCATGCCGGGCCCTTCTACCAGGCAAACTATAGTTTGATGAAGCTTTGGACACCGCCTCAGACTTAGCCCCAGGATGGAATGGGCCTCCTCCATGGTGTGGACCATGTGCCTTACCTTATCCCATACAAACATCAGGCGGAAGGGGTAGCCCCATTTATATTTAATTTAGTGGTCCTAAAAAAAGGTAGCAGCTTCTCAGAGAGAGTGGAGGTGCTGCAACACGATGTGCCACATCATTGTGCCTTCAAATAAAACTGGTCCCTGGTCCTGGACCTTAACAATATGCCTTCTTTTAGGCAGTAGTTGTGAATGCATGTGAGGATGTCCTGGGGTTGCCCCGGTATGGGCGAAGCGCACCTGACTCTGTGGGTGCGATCCAAGTCAGTCTCTTTTTCTGCATGGTCAGGCAGCTCTTGAGGGAAGAGATGGACAGCATAGCCCTTTGGGCCACCTGGAGCAGAAACCCTCTAATCCTTATGCTAGCATATCGTGATCTGTTCTCCGGGTCCTAGAGACAGAGCTGGAAGGTCTCACACTGGTCGCACAGGCCCATCAACTCATGTTGGTGTGCTTCCAGTTCCTCCTTCCTGGCATCGTCACTGGTCTCCAAAGTGTTGACTTATTGTCCAATGTCAGTCACGTCTTTCTTTATGTCGTTAATGTCCAAAGCTACATCCACACACACGGAGGTGATGTCATCCCTGAGCTTGCCAAACAGTGTGTATAAAAATGCACGGGTAATGGGGGCCTGTGTCTCATCAAGGTTAGTTGCTAGTTCTGTGCCGGCCATGTCTTCCTGAGGATCTGGCTTTTTTGAGGCAGCTTTGGCGAGCGGTCCTTGAGTGTGGAGTCTTTCATGGTCTGGTATGTCACTATATCAGATGGGAAATACAGCAGCTCAACCCCAGTCATGGAGTTGAAGGGTCAGGAGAGTTGAGGATCCGGTTCCTGGAAGATGTCTGCATGTGTCAAGCCTGCTGGGTGGTGGGAGTGGCTTGCGTAGCTGACCAAGCTGAGTACCAGGCATTGCAGGTGAGTAAGCGTGGCCCTACCAGGTCCCACTCTAATCTAATTGTCTAACTAGCTCCTGTGTCAGGATTGCAGCTTCCCAGCTGTTGCTGTGTACCCTCCCGGGTCTCCCTCAGCTGAGCAGGAAATGTTGAGTTGGCGGGTTCTCCCAGGAAAGGTCCAGGGTGTCAGTTTAGGCAGGCCAGCGATTGGGCCAGCTGTCCCACCTGGTGGTGTGATGGCTTGTGAGGCCCCCTGGAATGCATTGATCAGGTGCTCCTTTCTACTCATCAAAGCAACCCCACTTAAGCCATCCAAGGGGTTGCCCACCAGTTGCTTGGTGAAGACATCTCAGCACTGAAGTACCCGGGGCACAGGGTCATCCTCCTAGATGGATACTGCCATCCGTAGCTACAGTCATCAATATTGCTCCACCCCCCATTGGGCACCCAGGGACAAGACAGTGTTGAAGGAGGCCCCCATCTTCTCTTTTGTCATTGCATCTCCAGTGTGGAAGATGCCAGCCCACAAGTGCAGACCTCAGCAACCAGTGGGGGCCTAGTACCAGGTTCGCTTGTCTCGCCCACCACTTCCACAAGGTGCTGTGGCAAGTCAGAAGCAGGAGTGGTGGGGCAGCTCATAAAGGGCTCCATAGGCGTTAGCTCAAGCACTGCTTCTTTGCATCAAGTCAGTCCACTCAAGGGTGTTTCGATCTTGGGTCTGGGTGTAAACTGCACAATCTTCACAGCTGGCCTCGCCCGCTGTCACGTACTCACCTGTTTCTAACTGCAAACGTGAAGCTGGACCTCTGATCCTCCAGAGGGCAGCCACCGATCAAGGAACCCTAAACCCTTAAATCTTACACTGCCCTAGAGTGGAAGGGGGTGGGCGACAAAGTAAAAAAAGATAGACTTGCAACCCCAGATCTGCTATGCTGCCTTGCAACACTGCATTAGAGATTCTGCACTCCCTGGACCTTTTATGTTGGTGTGGATGTAGTTCACTAGAAATAACAAGAATAATAGTTTACCAACAGTTAAAGATTACATAGTTATTCGCAATATTGTATACTTACAGGCCTCACCACAAGTACTGCATGAGAGCAGGAACAAATTAAGATTTAAGCCTGGCATTTCTGGCACTCCTATGAATAATTTTACATTCAGTTCTCTGGACACGTTTGTATACATATATAGTGCGCTCTAATAAGTCGTCTCTCATTTTTATTACAACAATTTGTCAAGAATTACTGGCAGGTGAATTTCAGTTCTGATATAATTCAAATCCAGAGTGCCCACTCTGTAAAGGGGTTCAGAGTGCTAAACCTATTGAAACAAAGATAGTGGCCAATTTTCGGAAAGCAAGCTTTCTCTATTCAGAACTCAGTCTTATAGATAGTCTTAAGCTTAATCGAAGGATTAGTGCACACTCACCTGAGATCAAGTACTTAGCCTTGTCTCTTCTACTTAAAATAGGAATATGGAGTAAATCTTTGTAGCTGTAGCACAGGGAATCCAAAAAGGAAGAGGCATCGCCGTACTGGAAGTGAAAATGTCAGTAGCGTTGACGGCATCAGGATGACAGGAGTTGCAGAAAGGCTTGGGCGAAGGAAGGCTAGAGTGCTGGAGGAATCCGGTTGAATCAGGAGGTGAGTGCAGGGATGATGCTTGCTCGGGACAGAAACAAGACCAATTACTGACTCGAGTTTTTCGGTGCAGTTTAAATACTCTATGAGTATGCTGACTTGTGAAGGGGACATGGTTCACATGGGAGACAGGAAGCTTCCAACCGGCCCTGGGAGAGAACACCTGCCATCATAATGGTTTTGACCTTTAATGCTTTTAGGTGCAATCAATTAACGTGAGTAGGTGTAGGCAGTTTGATCCAATAAACAGAAGCAGGTCAAATTAATTAACATTAGCAGGTGGAGTCAACAGGTCATGGCAGTTGAAACCAATATACAGAAGCAGTTGAAATCAATGAACAGCAGGTGGAGTCAATAGGTCATGGCAATTGGAACCAATAAACAGGAAACACATGTCTATTCCTTGCAAGTGTGCAAACCGAAAAATTAACTGAACAACACTACCAGAATGTTCTAATGGTCTGGGAAGGGGCCTGCCACGGGGTTAAGTGTGGCCATGGGAGATTTTTATCCTGGTGTCGCAGGAGGCAATGAAGTGCCACTGAGGAAATACAACATTAGCCCTGTGGGCCATACTCACTGAACAGAGGGTGCAAGTGAGGGTCATGACACCCGCTACCACTGTCACGGCGCAGCAGCAGACCGGAAGGCAGAGTGGAGTGGGTTACTCCCTGGACAGCCCCAAGGAGCTCCAAGCGTTACCTTGAGCCATGCTTCTCTGCAGCAGGCCATGCTGACCCCGCAAACACCACCCTCATGGATGTGTGCGTAGGCTTCACATTCTCCTCTGCTGGTGTGTCACTCTCCAGGGGTTTCTGGTCTTCACTGCATGATCAACTCGCTCCCAGCTTATACGATTAGTCAGTATCGGGGCAGACAGCTTACAACTGTCTTGCCACTGGCACTCTCTCTGGATAGCCATCATCATCTTGCTCACCATGCCACCTCAGTTTGTCCCCAGCTATATGCAAATCAGTCATTGCCCTGCTCCAGTAGGAACAGTCCAGCCTGAATTTCCAGGCCAGATTCTCCAAGAACTGGAACACATGCAACCCAAGATCAGTTTTGCCCTGATTGAGGCTTTTCAATTGGGTTTAGCTTGGTTCCAGTGGCACAGTCAGTACAGGACCCACATCTGAGCATATTCTTAGCAGTTAAAAACACAAAAAGATGATGGGAGGATTGTTTGAACCTAACCTCTGACAAACGCCTGGGTAGCATTCCAACCAATCATTCTTTTGCCAACCGTGCCACCGCACTTTGGACCCAGCCATATGGAAATCAGACTTGGCCCTGTTCCCATAGGAAGAGTCCAGCCTGAACTGCCAGGCCAGGTCCTCCTTGAACCAGACCTGTTCTGTTTGCATGCCAGTTCAGAAAGGACTGTACAAGGACAGAGACTTTTGAGAAAAAATGGAACCTGGGAGTGTAAGGATAGGCCTCTTTTCGTATGGTTAGTGTTGGAGACTGGCCCTCTATGCAGTGTACAAAACCAAGTACACTATGCAGAGGGTCCGGACAACCACATGTTAGTTTTCAGGGGTAAAAATCAGACCACCAAATGCTCTAATTTTTAAGGTAGCTGGTCGAGCAGTTAGGCTAATCCAGGAGATGTGCTAAGTATTTGCTGTACTCACAAATCCAATCATGCACCACACACACTCGAATGAATAACTCGAGACCAGAATTTATAACAATACTTGAGACTTTTAAATAATTTTAATACCAAAATCTTTAGAATACGTTAAGTACTTTTCTTGTTATGACTTTTTAAAGTTTTAGCAACGTTAGTCGTTCTGTGCGTAATTACACACCATTGCAATCAATAGGCAGTCACTTTTGAAAATGCATGAAAAATCGTACATTTAAGTTAACAGCCTCTTCTTTTGCAGGGTGGTCGCAGTGGTCGGTGGGAACCTCGTGCCAGCTGGGGAGCCTCGGGCAGCTCCTGGTTCCGGAGGGAGCAACGTTGGAAAAGTTCTTGGCACAAGCACAGGGCCACCTGGATGGGCCACTTGGAAAAGGGAGCTGGATTGCAAATTCAAAGTGGTGCCTGGGGGTCCCCTTGGGCTGACGAGGTCACAAGGGGTTTGGGACCCGGGGCATACAGCAGATCCTGCGATGCAAGTCCCAGGGTGGCCAGGTGCAGGACGTTTTGGAGGTCTTGGATGCTGTGCGCAGCGAAGTCCACTGGAGCTGGAGGTAAGTCTCTTTGAGGGCCGCTTACAGGACAACGGGGGCACTCTGGTTGGAGGTCTGGGGTGTTCCTGAAGTCCCCCGACTGGGGCTTCCTCCTGATCCTTTTTCAGCTCAGGGGGAGCTGGTTTTCTTCTGGTCCAATGTCAGCTGACCAGGACCCAGGGTATTGCTCTATCTCAGCCACTGGGGGTCTCAGCACCACCAAACTTGGTACAGTTGGGGGGCACTTCCGGGCTGTCGTCGGGTCCAGCTGTGACTTCTGGTCGTGGAGATATTGGCAATTCAGTGAAGTGTCCCTCACTTGTTTCTTGATCCTTTGATGTTTTCTTGCTTTTCTTGAGTGGTGCCTCCACTTAGAAGGGACGTCTGGGGTGATCCTTGAAGGCTAGAGGTCCCAAGGGTTTTGTGGGGTCGGTCCAGTATTCAGCTCCTCCGCTGTCCTGATTGTTGGAATTCTGGTGCAGCAAGCAGGGGTGTTGGCGCCTCTTCTGGTACAGCAGGTCCTCAGTTCTCGTCCTGGCAGTTTCTCTGGTGCTGGTCTTCTTTTCTTCTTGGTATCCTATTCAAAATCTAAATTCTTGGTCCAGGGGAGCCCACTAAATACTGAATTTAGTGGGCGTTTTAGGGGGGACCTGGTAGTGTCCAATGGGACACTTACCCTTGGGTGGCTACACCCACTATAGTGACCACTTCTTGTGGGCAGGGTCACTTCCCTAAACATTATTGGCTGATTTCCTCCATTACAGGATGGACAAAACTGAATCAGAGGGTCCACTTTGCATGCAAGCCCTTAGGGGTGGTCCAGGCTCAGTGAAGCCACTCCTCCTACCCTTTGTCTGGTTTCCCGCCTTAGCTCCTGCCAGAAGTGGGGGCTTCTAAAGGGGGAAGCACTCTACTGCTAGCAGCAGACCTGGAGGCTCGAGTTTCAGGGGCTGCAGCCCTTTGAAGCTCACCGCCAGGGTGTTGCACATTCCTGAGGAAGGGGGTATTAGCTCCTCCACCCAGGAAGGGATTGTCTTACAAACCAGAGAGCCAGGGCTCTCCCCAGGTTTGTGTATTGGCTGTCTGGAGTGGCAGCTGGATGGAGCCAGCCAGCAACTCTGCCAGTTAGGGTTAGTTTTGCAGGGGACTCCTCTAAGGTGACCCCTGGGTACATTTAGGGTTAAATCCAATACTGGTATCAGTTTGGGTTTAACATTCTGAGTTCTTTGATACCAAACAACCCCGGGTGCAGAGTGGCCATTATGTAGCTGGGGAATTCATGTCTGACCAGTGCCCAGTACATACATTAAAAAGGCTGCTCTGTTCACTAGCTATGTCCTAGGTTCAGCAAGGACACAGTGGGGGCATATTGCTCACGCAGCTATGCCCTCCCATATAGTATGATACACCCTGCCTTAGGGCTGGAAGGCCTGCTAGAGGGGTGGCTTATCCATAACATATGCGGTGTATGGGGACAGGGCACACAGAGGGTGTGCCATGTCGAGTTTGTCCTTTTAGGGTTGCCCTAGTGCACTCAGCCTACAATGGCAGTGCTGGGTGCATCTGAGTTCAGGGCCCTTGGGAGTGGCACAATCAGTGCTGCTGCCCCCAGGGGCCTAATCTTAATATCTCTTGCCCTGGCTACTGGGGTACCCATTTACTAGGGACTTACAGGGGTATTTAAGAGTGTAACCAATTGTGCCAAGCATCACAACAGTTTTAGGGAAAGAGCTCTGGCCCAGGGAAACTGTTTAGCAGGGGCCCTGGGCACTACCAACGTCTAGAACACATCAAAATCAGGCAAAAAGTGGGGGCTAACCATGCAAAAAGAGGCCTCCTCTCACACTTCCCCCCCAATCAAAAGAGGATGAGGCTACCCTTTCACTAGTGAGTCTTCATCTTCTAAGTGGAAGAACCTGGAGAGGCCATCTACATTGCAATGGGCAGTCCCAGGTCTGTGTTCCACTTTAAAGTCCATTCCCTGTAGGAAGATAGACCACCTAAGCAGTTTGGGATTTTCACCTTTCATTTATTGTAGCCACCTGAGAGGCCTGTGGTCATTCTGAACAGTGAAGTGAGAGCCAAACAAGTATGGCCTCAACTTTTTCAGGGCCCAAACCACAGCAAAGGCTTCCCTCTCTATGGCATTCCATTTTTGTTCCCTAGGGAGTAGCTTTTTGCTAATAAAAGCAACTGGTTGGTCATGTCCATCATCGTTCCCTAACTCTGAAGCATCTGTTTGGACTATGAGGGGCATATTTATACTCTGTTTGCATAGAATTAGTGTCATTTATTTTTACTCTAATTCGGTGCAAAACTAACTCCATATTTATACTTTGGTGCTAGATCCGTCTAGTGCCAAATTTATGGATTTAAAGTTATTTTTTGGAAGTGGAGACCTACCTTGCCTTAATGAGATGCAAGGTAGGCGTTCCTGTGCAAAAAATGACTCTATGGCCTTAACCTAATATTTAGTGGCATATTTATACTCTGGGGCATATTTATACTCTGTTTGCATTGAATTAGCATCATTTTTTTAACTCTAATTCGGTGCAAAACAAACTCCATATTTATACTTTGGTGCTAGAGCCGTCTAGCACCAAGGCCCTGATTTATACTTTTTTTGCGCCACATTAACGTCATTTTTTGATGCAAAAGTGGTGCAAACTTACATAATATTGGCCCTTATTTATACTTTTTGCTGCAAAACTGCATTAACTCAGTTTTGCACCAAAATGTTTAGCACCGGCTTGCACTATTTCTGTGCACCAGCCATGCACCATATTTATGGAATGGTGAAAGCGGTGCAAAGGGTAGGCTATGGTAAAAAAAAATGACTTTAGTCGGGTGGGGCTGTTGGTATAGAACAAGAGGGTTTAGCACCAAAAAATGAATTTAGGCAGGTTAGAGTAAAATAAAATGACTCTAACCAGATTAGGGTCATTTTATGCTGCTAAACCTCCCATGCAACATGACTCCTGCCTTAGAAAAGGCAGGAGTTGTGCTCACCACCCAAATGGCCAGCACAGAGGACAAGGGTCCCCTTCTCATGGCCATTGCACCCTGTGCAATGTATGGGTGCCCATTTCAGGGCCCCCATGGCACTTTCAAAATTAAAATGCAATCTTACCTGTACTTACTTGGGATGGGGTCCCCTATCCTCAGCAGCCCCCCTGGTGTGGGTGGGGGTGCCCCGGGGGCCTGGGGAGGGCAACCGGGGGGCTTATTCTATGGTGGTCCACCATGGAAATAGGCCCACAGGTCCCCTAACCCCTGCCCTGACCCAGGCTTTCAAAAATGGGGCAAAGCAAGCTTTGCACCATTTTTTGACCACTAATTCCTCCCTTGCACCATTTTTGCATGGGAGTATAAATATGGCGTTAAGGCCATAGAGTCACTTCTTGCACAGGAATGCCTACCTTGCATCTCATTAAGGCAAGGTAGGTTTCCACTTCCCAAAAATTAACACCATAAATTTGGCGCTAGACAGATCTAGCACCAAAGTATAAATATGGAGTTAGTTTTGCACTGAATTAGAGTAAATAAAAATGATGTTAATTCAGTGCAAACAGAGTATAAATATGCCCCTTAGCATCCAAAAAAGACACTAATCTGGTTAGAGTCATTTATTTTGACTCTAACCTGCCTAACGTCATTTTTTTTTACGCTAGCCTACCCTCTGCACCGGCTTGCACCATTCCATAAATATGGTGCCCAGCTGGTGCTAAGAAATGGTGCAAGTCAGTGCAAAATGTTTTGGTGCAAAACTGCGTTAGTGCAGTTTTGCACCAAAAAGTATAAATAAGGCCCTGAATTCCCTCGAGTAGTCTGGTGCTTGAAGTACTGGAGCAGAGCACATGGCTTTCTTCAGAGTGTCAAAGGCCTCTTGACAACTCACTGTCCAGTTGATCTTTCTGGGCATCTTCTTGGAGGTGAGTTCTGTGAGGGGGGCAACTATTGTGCCATAATCCTTCGCAAACCTCCTGTAATATCCAGTCAAGCCAAGGAATGCCCTGACTTGGGTCTGCGTTGTAGGAGCTTCCCAAGCCAGAATCGTATGAATCCCGGGTTGTAGAGGTTGTACTTGGCCTCCACCAACCAGGTGGCCGAGGTACACAACTTTTCCCCGCTCTATCTGGCACTTACTGGCCTTGATAGTGAGGCCTGCCTTCTGCAGGGCCTCAAGGACCTTTCCCAGGTGGATCAGATGATCCTGCCAAGTGGAACAATAGACAGCTATATCATCTAACCAAGCTGCACTAAAGATTTCCAGACCAGGAAGGACTTGGTTCACCAACCTCTGGAAGGTAGCAGGTGCATTGTTGAGTCCAAAGGGCACAACAGTCCACTGGTAATGCCCACTAGGAGTAGGAAATGCTGACCTCCCTTTTGCTTCTGGGGCCAGGCCTATCTGCCAGTACTCTGATGTTAAATCAAAAGTACTCAGATATTTGGCTACCCCTGGTCTGTCTATGAGCTCATCAGCTCTTGGAATTGGGTGTGCATTAGTTTTGGTTACTGAGTTGATGCCCATGTAGTCCACACAAAACCTCATTTCTTTCTTGTCACCCTTGGAGTGAGGTTTGGGGACTAACACTACTGGGCTGGCCCAAGGGTTCTTTGAGGGTTCAATGACACCCAAATCCATCATTTTCTTGACTTCAGCTTCTATGCTTTCTCTGACATAGTCAGACTGTCTGTAAATTTTGTTTTTGACAGGTAGGCTGTCACCAGTGTCCGCATCATGGGTACACCAGTTTGTCTTCCCAGGGCTCAGAGAAAAAAGCCCAGCATACTGGTTGAGCACTTTCCTGCAATCAGTCTGCTGTTGTCCTGAGAGGGTGTCTGGCAGGAGCACTCTATCCACAGAACCATCTTGAGGATTGCTGGAGAGGAGATCAGGGAAAGGCTCACTCTCATCTTCCTGTCCCTCATCTGTGACTATGAGCATGGTCACATCAGCTCTGTCAAAGAAGGGTTTTCGGCGGTTGACATGAATGATCCTTTTGGGGGTTTTGCAATTGCCCAGGTCCACTAGATAGGTCACTCCTCTTTCCTTTCCTTTCAAGAATGGGATAGGGCCCAAATCATTTGTCCTGTAAGGCCCTTGGAGCAACAGGTTCCAACACCTAAACATTCTGTCCTTGTTGGAACTCCACCATAGCAGCTTTTCTGATCATACCAAAGCTTTTGAAGCTCTTGGCTGCCCTGAAGATTTTTCCTGACTTTCTCCATGTCCTCAGCCATTCTGGAACGTAGGCCAAGCACATAGTCCACAATGTCCTGCTTGGGCTCTTTCACAGGTCTCTCCCAACCTCCCTTACAAGACTCAGTGGTCCCCTAACAGGATGCCCAAACAAAAGTTCAAAGGGTGAAAAACCTACCCCCTTTTGTGGCACTTCTCTGTAGGCAAACAGCAGGCAACGAAGTAGGACATCCCATCTCCTTCTGAGTTTTTCAGGAAGTCCTCCAATCATGCCCTTTAGAGTCTGGTTGAACCCTTCTACCAGCCTATTGGTCTGTGGATTGTATGGGGTAGTGAATTTATAAGTCACTCCACATTCCTGCCACATATGTTTTAAGTATGCAGACATGAAGTTTGACCCCCTGTCTGATACTACCTCCTTAGGGAACCCCACCCTGGTAAAGACACCCAGGAGGGCTTTGGCCACTGCAGGTGCAGGGAATGTCCTAAGGGGAATAGCCTCAGGATACCTAGGCATGATCCACTACCACTAGGATGTATCTATGTCCTGATGCTGTTGAAGGGTCAAGGGGGCAAACAATGTCAACCTCTACCATCTCAAAGGGAACCCCTACCACAGGCATTGGGATTAAAGGGACCTTTAATTGCACAGCTGCTTTGCCACTGGCTTGGCAGGAGGGACAGGACTTGCAAAAGTCCTTCACTTTTTGGGACATACCTGGCCGGTAGAAGTGGTTAACCAACCTACTCCATGTCCTGTTCTCACCCAGATGCCATGCTAGGGGGATATCATGGGCTAAAGTGAGAAGGAAGTCTCTGAACTTCTGGGGCACTACCACCCTCCTGGTCTGGTTGCACCAGGCTTAAGGTCTCTGGCCTCATTGTACAGGAGCCCCTCCTCCCAGTAGACCCTGTGGGTTCCACTGACATTTCCTAGCTCCTCCTGAGCAGCTTGCTGTCTCAGCCTTCATGAGTGGGACACTCTCTTTGTCCCTGGCACAGATCTTCCCTAGAGGGTCCCCCAGGGCCCAAGAGCTCTGGGTGGTAAGGCCCAAGCTCCTCAGGCTCAGTTCCCTCTAAGGTGAGTGACTCTTTCTTCTCCTGAGAAGAGGGGTCCTGTCTTGTGATCTGTTGTGAGGCTGGCCCCCCAGTCTTCTTTCCTTTTCTCTTGGGAGGCTGGTCTACTATTTTAGGATCCAGCTCTCCTTTTTCTCTCTGAAGTTTCCTCTCTGCCCTAGTCTTGACACAAGCCCACTCAGGGATTCCAAGCATTGTTGCATGGGTTTTTAGCTCTACCTCAGCCCAGAGGGAATGCTCCAGATCATTACCAAGTAGGCAAACTACAGGGATGGATGAGGACACAACCACTTCGTTCTGCCTTGCTACTCCTCCCCATTCAAAGTTTACCATAGCCATGGGGGGAACTTGGTCTCCAGCACTGGTGACAGGATAAGACCTCCCGACTAGGAACTGAGTTGTGGGGACCAGGTGCTGAGAAACTATAGCCCCTGTATCCCTCAAAGCTTCTAACTTCTCTCCATTAATCACAGGGTGCTGTCTGTATTTGGTCATATTACTTGGCCAGGAAGCACAGGATAAATCTACCACACCCTCAGTGTCTAAGGTTGCCTCTGTGGGGACACTGACATGCTCAGGTCACACCTCTGACCCCATCTGGATATTGGCAACTGCATTTACTGCAGGTTGACTAGAGGCATTCTTTTTGTTTTTAAAGCCAGAGTCTCCAATTCAGTGCCCTTTTGCTTTACAGTCTTGGCACCAAGCCTTGCTGGGGTCAAAGTGTTTCCCTTTGTAACTTTCCCTGGACTGTGACTAGTCTCTGGGCCCACCCTCCAGTGGAGATTTGTTAGGGCCTTGTGAAGACTCTTTGTTGTTTTTTCCATGGCTCCCATCTTTCCCTGGGGGCGGGGGGGGCTTTTTGGCGTCTTTCTTTTGGTCTCCCCCACCAGTGGTAGTTTTAGTAACCCTTGTTTTGACCCCGTGGTCTGCCTTCCTCCCCAACTCTTGAGAGGAAAGTGGAGCCAGGTCTACCAGATGTTGATGTAGTCTATCATTGGGACAATTACTCAACAGAAGCGCTTTCATAAATAAATTATACAGCCCATCATAATCTTGTACCTTGTTCCCAGCTAACCAACCACCCAGCATTTTTACTGAATAGTCTACAAAGTCAACCAAGGTTTGGCACTGGGATTTCCGAGCCTCCCTGAACTTTATCCTGTACTCTAAAGTTGTAAATCCAAAGGCCTCAATTAGGATACCCTTCATAAGGTCATAGGATTTGGAATCTGTCTCATTTAGTGTCAGGAGCCTATCCCTGCACTTTTCTGAGAATAACTCCCACATCAGTGTGCCCCAGTGCTTCTTTTCATTTTCCCACCCAATACGGGCTCTTTTAAAGGCAGAAAACCATTTCACTATATCATCCCCTTCATTGAAGGAAGGGATAAACCTTTTGGGAGTTTAATGTTGAAAGCCTTTTCTTTCAACACTTGTATGCAGCCACCAGAGATGGGTGCCAAGCCCAGCTCTTTTCTCTTCTGTTCTATCTCAAAAAGCTGACGTTCTAAAGCCAGTCTTTTGGTCAGCCTGGCAATTTCCAGGTCTGTATCTGTGGGTGCTATAAAGCTTGTGAGAGAAGAGGAGCTGCCCTCATCTCCATTCGCCACAAGATCTTCATCTACCTCAGAGTCATCATCATCATCAGCTTGGGGGTGATCTTTTTCATACTGGGCCACCAGAAACCTAGGTTTCTCTGTTTTGGGGCTTTTTCCAATTTGAAGTTTGTATAGTCTGCAGAGTTTCCCTAATTAATCATAGCTATATGCCTCACAAGGTTCCAGGTTGAGCTCTTGGTTTCTGGACTCTGAATCAGACATTTTTATTTTACTTAAGTTGGGACCTTTTTGGAATTTAGAACTCCCCTTTTTTTGGACAACCAACTCAAGAAAATATTTTTAAACTTTTTCTAAAGTTGGAGGGACCTAACCAGGGCCCTAACAACTACTTTTAAACATTTGTAAAAAATGTTAGTCAATTAGAAAAATCAAAAACAATTATCTGAAAGACAATTTGGAGAGTTATTTGTGTGTTAACACAATAGTAAAAGTGGTATCAGCAAACACAAAGACTTTATCCCACCGCTGATACACTAAGGGGGTTATTCTAACTTTGGAGGAGTGTTAATCCATTCCAAAAGTGACGGTAAAGTGACGGATATACCACCAGCCGTATTACGAGTTCCATAGGATATAATGGACTCGTAATACGGCTGGTGGTAAATCCGTCACTTTTCCGTCACTTTTGGGACGGATTAACACCTCCTCCAAAGTTAGAATAACCCCCTAAATGTTGAAGGCTGGCCCTCTATTCAGTGTGCAAAACCAAGTACACTATGCAGAGGGTCCAGAAAACCACGTTAGTTTTCAGGGGTAAAAATCAGACCACCTAATGCTCTAAGTTTTAAGGTAGCTGGTCGAGCAGTTAGGCTAATCCAGGAGATGTGCTAAGTATTTGCTGTACTCACAAATCCAATCATGCATCACACACACTCATTGAATAACTCGAGACCAGAATTTATAAAAATACTTCAGACTTTTATATAATTTTGAAGACCAAAATCTTTAGAATATGCTAAGTGCTTTTCTTGTTATGACTTTTTAAAGTTTTAGCAAAGTTAGTGTTTCTGTGCATAATTACGCACCATTGGAGTCAATAGGCAGTCACTTTTGAAAATGCATTCAAAATCACACAGTTAAGTTACCAGCCTCTTCTTTTGCAGGGTAGTCGCAGTGGTTGGCGGGGAGCCTCGGGCAGCTCATGTTTCCGGCGGGAGCAGCGTTTGAAAAGTTCTTGGCACAAGCACAGGGCTACCTGGAAGGGCCACTTGGGAAAGGGAGCCAGATTGAAAATTCAAAGTGGTGCCTGGGGGTCCCCTTTGGCTGACGAGGTCACAGGGGCTTGGGGACCCGGGGCATACAGCAGATCCCGTGATGTAAGTCCCAGGGTGGCCAGGTGCAGGGCGTTTTGGAGGTCTTGGATGCTTTGCGCAACGAAGTCCACTGGAGCTGGAGGTAAGTCTCTTTGAGGGCCGCTTACAGGACAACGGGGGCACTCTGGTCGGAGGTCCAGGGTGTTCCTGAAGTCCCTCGACTGGGGCTTTGTCTGGATCCTTTTTCAGCTCAGGGGGAACTGGTTTTCTCCTGGTCCGATGTCAGCTGACCAGGACCCAGGGTATAGCTCTATCTCAGCCACTGGGGGTCGCAGTGCCACAAAATTGGGACAGTTGGGGGGCACTTCCAGGCTGTCATCGGTGTGTCATTGGGTCCTACTGTGACTTTCGGTCGCGGAGATATCGGTGATTCAGTGAAGTGTCCCTCACTGGTTTCTTGGTCCTTTGCAGTTTTATTGCTTTTCTTGAGTGGTGCCTCCACTCAGGAGGGAGATCCGGAGTGATCCTTGAAGGCTGGAGATCTCCTGGGTTTCTTGGGGTTGGTCCAGTGTTCAGCTCCTCCGCTGTCACACTTGTCGGGACTCTGGTGCAGCAAGCAGGGGTCTTGGTGCCTCTTCTGGTGCAGCAGGTCCTCAGTTCTAGTCCTGGAGGTTTCTTTGGTGCTGGTCTTCTTTTCTTCTTGGGATTCTACTCAAAATCTAAACTCTTGGTCTAGGGGAGCCCACTAAATACTGAATTTAGTGGGCGTTTTAGGGGGAACCTGGCAGTGTCCAATAGGACACTTGCCCTTGGGTGGCGACACCCACTATAGTGACCAATTCCTGTGGGCAGGGTCACTTCCCTGAACCTTATTGGCTGATTTCCTCCATTCCAGGATGGAGAAAACTGAATCAGAGGGTCCACTTCGCATGCAAGCCCTTAGAGATGGTCCAGGCTCAGTGAGGCCACTCCTCCTACCCTTTGCCTGGTTTCCCGCCTTAGCTCCCGCCAAAAGTTGGGGTATGCAAAGGGGGAAGCCCTCTGCTGCAAGCAGCAGACCTGAAGGCTTGAGTTTCAGGTACTGTAGCCCTTTGAAGCTCACCACCAGGGTGTTGCACATTCCTGAGGAAGGGGGTGTTAGCTCCTACACCCAGGAAGGGATTGACTTACAAACCAGAGAGCCAGGGCTCTCCCTCAGGTTTGTATATTGGCTGTCTGGAGTGGCAGCTGGATGGAGCCAGCCAGCAACTCTGCCAGTTAGGGTTAGCTTTTGCAGGGGGCACCTCTAAGGTGACCCCTGGGTACAATTAGGGTTAAATCCAATACTGGTATCAGTTTGGATTTAACATTCTGAATTGTTTGATACCAAACATTCCAGGGTGCAGAGTGGCGATTATGTAGCTGGGGAACTCGTGTTTGACCAGTGCCCAGTACATACATTAAAAAGGCTGCTCTGTTCACTCGCTATGTCCTAGGTTTACAAGGACACAGTGGGGACATATTGCTCATGCAGCTATGCCCTCACATATATTATGGTGCATCCAGCCTTAGGGCTGGAAGGCCTGCTAGAGGGGTGGCTTATCCATAACATATGCGGTGTATGGGGGACAGTGCACACAGAGGGTGTGCCACGTTAAGTTTGTCCTTTTAGGGTTGCCCTAGTACACTCAGCCTGCAATGGCAGTGCTGGGTGCATCTGAGTGCAGGACCCTTGGAAGTGGCACAATCAGTGCTGCTGCCCCCAGGGGCCTACTCTTAATATCTCTTGCCCTGGGTACTGGGGTACCCATTTATTAGGGACTTACAGGGGTGTTTAAGAGATCGAACCAATTGTGCCAAGCATCACAACAGTTTTAGGGAAAGAGCTCTGGCCCAGGGAACCTGTTTAGCAGGGGCCCTGGGTCCTACCAACTTCTAGAACACATCAAAATCAGCCAAAAAGTGGGGACTAACCATGCAAAAAGAGGCCTCCTCTCACAGTTAGCCCCCCACGTTTTGCCTGGTACATGATGTAGCCTCAAAGTTGTTGGTGCCTAGGAGCCCTGCTAACCAGGTTCCCTGGGCCAGATCTCTTTCTCAAAACTGTTGTGATGCATTGGCACAATTGGCAACACCTTTAGCAGCCACTGTATGTCCCTAGTAAATGGCACTTAGGTACCCAGGGCATGGGGTACTAAGGGTAGGCCCCTGATGGCAGCATCACATCTTTGCCACCCTCTAGGGCCGGGCATCCAGATGCACCCAGCACTGCCTTTGCAGGCTGAGTGTCCTGGTGCAGATCTAAAAAGCAAACTCAACATGACACAGCCTGTGTGTCCTGTCCACTACACTGTGCATGCAATATAGGCAAGTCACCCTTCTGGCAGGTCTTCCAACCCTAATGCAGGGTGCACTATACTCTATGTGAGGGCATAGCTGCATCAGCAATATGTACTTACCATGTCCTTACCAGACCTGGGACATGGTAAGTGAAAAGAGCAGTCATTTGAAATGCATGTGCTGGACACTGGTCAGTACTAGTTTCACAGCTATATGAAGGCCACTCTGAGCCCTGGGTTGTTTTGTATCAAACAACTCAAAATTATAAATCCAAACTGGTACCAGTTTTGCATTTATTACACAATGTACCCAGGGGTCAGCTTAGAGGTGCCCCTGCAAAAGCTAACTAAGCTGGAATGGTTGCTGCAACCTGCCACCACCAGACAAAAATCTAAGCCCCTGGAGGGATGGATCCTGCTCTCTGGGACTCAGAACAAAGCCCTTCCTGGGTTGAGATGCTAACCCTCCCTCCTTTAGGAATGTGCACTGCCCTACTAGTTACAAAGGGCTTAAAGCCCTTGAAGCTTGACTCCCAGGCCTGCTGCTAGCAGTAGATGAGCCCGCCTGTTGCAAACCTCCATTTTTGGTGGGGGCAACAGCAGGTAACCAGATGAAGGACAGGAGAAGTCCTGGCTTGCACCACCCCCTAAGGTGTTGCATGAGAGGTGGCCTCTTCATTTTATTTTCCTCCATCTTGGATGGAGGAACATAGCCAATCAGGTGTAGGGAAGCAACTACTGCCCACAGGAAGTCGTCACTTCACTGGTGTAGCCACCCTAAGGTAGATGACCCCTTGGTCACTATCAGGTACCCCCTAAAATGGCCACTCAATATAGTATTTAGTAAGCATCCCTATACCAGGAAATCAGACACTAAAAACACAAGAAGACCAACAACAAAGAAGACCCAAGGCACAAAAACTGAAGAGATGCTCCACAAAGAAAAGGCACCAAACCCTGCCTGCTGCGACCAGGACTCGATAATAGCCTCTGAGGGGGTTGCTTGGACACTGGAAAGAATCTAGAAATCCCCAGAGGAGCTCCACTCTTCTAAAATCGCCAAATACCTCCCGCCAGAGTGAAGGCATCACTCTACAGCAACAAGGAACTAACAAGCCAGTGAGGTCAACTTTACTGATCGGCTGCTGAACGCCAAACTAGATGCTGCAGCCAGACTAAACTCCATTTGACAGACTGCAAGGACAAATCCTACAAGTGTGCCACATTTGGTGGCACTGTGCCTTCCAGTGGCCGAACTGTACCATTGCCCTGGGTAGTGGTCACCTTACGTCAGACACCAAGAAAGACAGTCCACTCCAGAATGTAAAAGGACCAAGAGGAAGCCTCAGTTAAGGGACTTCAGAAAAGATCAGGACCTCCCACCAGGGTGCCCCTGATGACCTGCAAGCGACCCTTGAACTGACCTACCTCCTGCTGCTAGGGGCATCTCTACAACCAGCTCCTGGCTCACTGATTCCTCTGCAACCAGCTGCCCTGTGCCCTCCACTGAAGATCCAGCTGTGTTCTCAGGGTCCCCCTCCCCTTGCAGCCTTAACACCCCAAGGGGACCCTCTGGACTTACCTTTAAGTCAGCCTGTTCAGTGCTTTTCCAAGTGGCCCCCACATTGGCCTGGCACCAGCTCCAAAGAGCACTTCCTGCTGCTCTCACGGGAACCGTAAACCACCCAAACTTCTGCAGCTGACCAATAGTAGCCATCGATGACCTCAACTTACCTGCAAAAGGAGAACTTGGTAATCACACTGCCTGATTTTATTTGTATTTTTGAAGGTTATCCACCATTGATTCCTATGGTGCGTAATTGCTCACAAAAAGACTAATTTTATTAAACATCAAAAACCCATAACTTAAAAAGTACTTACCCGATTTTGGTGATCTTGGTCTTAACACTTTTATAAAATCTGAAATATGTTTGCAAATTCACCTCAAGGGATTCCTTTGAGTGTGTCTTGCTTTATTGGTCTTGCTTTATTGATACTGTGAGTACAACAAATGCTTTGCCCTACTCCAAGATTAGCCTAACTGCTCAACCAAGCTACCATAAAAATTAGATCATTAGGTGGTCTAGTTTTTACCTCTGTAAACCAATGTGTGGTTGCCTGAACTCCCTGCACAGTGTGCCTAGTTTTGTCGTAGTTGGACTCTCGCCCCCTAGCGAGACTGCTAGTTTAGGGGAGACAGCACTTTTGTTTGTAGGTGACTAAGTCACTCCTACAACAAGCCGCAACTGTCAGCCTAACCCTCTCAACTCACAAGCAGAGCCTCAACAAAACTCAGAAAGCAAAGGTGATTTCTGGCACCCTTACATATGGACTCCAGATAAGCCCTCTCAGGGAAGTGGTGATGGAGCGGAAGTTACCCTTCTCTCACGTCAGCAACAAGTCTCAGTCACACACAGGCAATAAAGGAGATGCAAGAGAGTTTTCAATACCTTTATTGAAAAGACTGCAATCTACAATAAAATGCATGTGCTGCAATGAATAGGATATTTAACAGTAAAAGAAGCAGAAATGTGAAGTTGAGAGTTGTGAATATAAAACCCCCCACCAACTTACAATCAACATGAGATATAAAATTCCTAGCAAAGAGAACCTAATGTCTAACCTAGTGAGAGCTAGGTATGATGAACCTAATCTGCCACTACCGTGTCCATGAGAAACACCCCCCAACCATTGTTACCTTGGAATGAGGTCCCTAGCTCAGACTCCATGATGACACAAAGGCTGACTTCTGCAGCAAGCTGCCGTGCAGCATAGATGGCATCTGGAAGGAACCCCTCTAATGACCTTGTCCGTGTGAGATACATTAAGACGGATCATATAGGATCCCTGACGCAGGTATTTTTGTGAGGCTCCAGTGGTGCTGTGTATTGCACCATATTTACAAGGCGGCGCAAAACCACTTTTTGTGGCTTAATGCCGCCTTGTAAATATGGGCCCCTATAATACAGTTTTCTGTGGCAGAGGGGCGTGCAATGGGTGTTGCTGTGGGTGTTCCACCCCAACACTCATTGCTTTTGACACTGTTCCAGATTTACAACGAATCATAAATCTGAGGCAGCGCCAAAAACTAACACCACCCCAGGGTTGACATTAGCATGGCACAAGGAGAAATACTTTTATTTCTCCTCATTTTTGCTTTTGCAGAGGAAAAGGCCATGAATGATTGTTTATGTGCATGAAGGTGTATTATGCAGCACACACAGAAGTGCCAAATCTCCATTGTAGATTGTTTGTGTGCAGGAAGGGACACCTTCCTGCACATAAACAATCATTCCCTGCTATGCAGAAACCCTTGCATTATGGTGCAAGGATGCCTGCATTGGCGGCTAAATTTAGTGCCAGCACTCAGTGCATCCCTGCATTTCAGAACTGATGCAGTGCTGCACTGCCAATTTTGGTGCAGCACTGCCCTGTTCCAGTTTCCTTGGAAATATGCCCCATATGTTCATGGGGAGTTAATCTGGTTCTCAGGAGCAAAATGTCACCAGAATCAAGTAACTCGGCCCAACAGGGCCAGAAATATGAGCTGTGGAAGTTCAGCCTCCTGACAGGAAGTGCAGCAGATGCAACAGCAGAAAATAGCCCCCAACACTTTCCATAGTTTTTCCAGGGGGTGTATGGATGGCCCCAGGAGAGTTTGCTTTGGCTTTTTAGGCTCTCCTTGAGCCTATACTTTTGTACATGGGCTTGGGAGGGGATCTCTCTTGATTGGCCCTATGGTTGCATTTGCAGAAGGATTTAAAGCACAAATAAGATTCTGGGACATGTTATTCAATACAGTGCTTTATTGACAATGTTGATGATTGACAATGCAAGGTTTTATATTACAATAGGCAGCATCAAATGTTGTTATCGGTATTAATTTCAATGGTGTTGCGATGGTGAATCATAACATGTCTTCTAATTTTACTAATGCAGTGGCACTCTTTCAAACCAGTAGGTCTATCTTATTGATAGTGACATCCACTTACAAAGTGATATTGCATCTAGTATGAGTGATGGGAGATGTAATTATGTATTCAGAGGTTTCTGGGGGTGTGAACTGTTCTGAGTATATCACCAAAGGTATTTCCATCTACCTGATTGTGTACATTTGTGACTTACTGCATAGTATCTAGTAGTAAATAACAAAGTACTTTTTATTTTTAAAAGAAAAGGCACTGATTCTATAATGATTTATGAGCATTGTTGTTGGAGACCAGTGATATGGGTGTGTTAGCCCTCACAGCCGTCCGAGTAGGCCTTGGACTGCTCATCTTCGCTACCCTGAAGGAGTCACCTGCTACAGTAGGGTGCCTCGTACCCAGTACAGAAAACGTTACAGACTTACCTTTTGTAAAGGACTCACATTCTCCATAACTAATAACCCACTTTGTTACAGTTAGTCTTTCCACTAGGGAAAGGAATGCAGAAGAGAGTGTCACGCATTTAGTTTTATTGCAATGAGCTAGCACTGATGCCCTCCCTTCTTGTGAACACAGATCCCTGGCCCCAGTTTCATTCTACAAAATATCACTGACCTTGCTTAGTTTGCTTTTGACCATATGGCAGGATACTGTTTTTTTTAGAAATTAACCCCACAATTTGCAATATACCGCCAAGGATTACAATAACCTTCTTCAGCCTTATCTACGGCCTTCTAAAAATCATAGGGGCATATTTTCATGACCCTAGCGCCACCGAAGCGTCAGTTTTTGTGACGCTCCAGTGGAGCTGTGCACTGCACCATATTTACAAGGAGGCGCTAAACCACTTTTTGTGGGTTAATGCCGCCTTGTAAATATGGGCCCCTACAATGCAGTTTTCTGCGGCAGAGGGGCATGCAATGGGTGTTGCTGTGGGCGTTCCACCACAACACCAATTGCTTTTGACGCTGTTCCAGATTTACAAGG
Source organism: Pleurodeles waltl (assembly GCF_031143425.1). NCBI lineage: Eukaryota > Metazoa > Chordata > Amphibia > Caudata > Salamandridae > Pleurodeles > Pleurodeles waltl. Next base: position 402,492,955 of record NC_090437.1, read on the forward strand.
AATCTACCACCACCCCAGGGTTGACATTAGCAGGGCACAAGTAGAGAATACTTTTATTTCTCCTCATTTTTGCTTTTGCAGAGGAAGAGGCCATGAATGATTGTTTATGTGCAGGAAGGTGCATTCTACAGCACACATAGAAGTACCACATTTCCATTGTAGATTGTTTATGTGCAAGAAGGGACACCTTCCTGCACATAAACAATCATTCCCTGCTACGCAGACACCCTTGCATTATGGTGTAAGGATGCCTGCACTGGCAGCTAAATTTAATGCCAGCGCTCAGTGCATCCCAGCGTTTCAGAACTGATGCAGTGCTGCGCTGCCAATTTTGGTGCAGGGCTGCGCTCTTCCATTTTCCTTGGAAATATGCCCCATATTTCATTAGCACATTGCTAGATCCTCACTTATTTTCTCCCAGCCTTATGGGGTGGATATCAATTTTATCCTCAAGATGACCCATATCTGCTACATATAAATTGATAGCAGGGGTTCCAACATGCACTCGCGTCAACCCATGACTAGTATTAATCTTGAGGCATAGGACGTCAATTTGTATCTAGTTTATTTCACACCCATGTGTGCAAGGCAGGAACGGCTGTCAATAAAGGCTGGGTGGCCCCCAGTTCTCAATTTAGATCACAGCATTCCTTTGTCAACGTCATAAAAATTCACAGGAACGTCTATGAACGAGGCCTACAATGATGCATTAGTCTGGTGGACTGTATTGAGTTGTAACATTGTGACAGCAAGGGTTTAGTCGAAGGCGGCACACCCTAGTTAAAAGACTGTCTGGTACCAAGAGAGTAACTTTATTTGACATAATGTCTGATAGCTCTTCCAGCAGCTCCTTCGCATAATTTAAACTTTCTCCTTGTAAATCCATTCAGGCCTACTATATCTGTTTGTGAATTTGGCTTCGTGAGGAGTCTCTCTCTTTCCACAGTTTCATTTCGTTCTTGACAGGTGTGCTTACTATTGTGTTCCTGTTTCATAGCCCAGTTTTGCAAATGGATCGTTTTTGTTTACTTTGAACTGGATTGTAAATGTCTGAGCAAAGCGTTCACTTCAGTTCTGCCAAAATAATGAGAAATCATAAACGAGTGTAAAGATAGCTCACAGTATAACGCAACTTTGGCTCTGAATGTTGACGCGCGCGCGTGTATGTGTGTGTCACATCTCTGAGTTGGCGCATCTATTTCAGGGATCTGTCGGAAAGCATTCAATGAAGAGATGCTAACAAAATCTAGCCAGTTAATAGATTTACATGAAAATATCCAGTTCCGTTCAGCGTGCCTTCACTTAATTCAACCTACAATTGCTTACTTAGTTCCATTTTCTTTTGGTCCCCCACAGTTCGGAGACAAACATTTATTAAAATAGCCGCGTTAGTCTTACTTTTATAACCCGTAGCCGTAGCCATACCAGCTTCGATCTTAATGGGTAAACTGGGAATACGTCAGTGCCAGTTTTGAAAGTGGTGAATGAAGATTTGATGTAACGCATATAGCAAAGCCACCAGATCATATTGGGTGTCCATAGTTAGGTTTTTAATGGTAGAAGTTCTAAATTCCACAAGCCCTGGAAAACATATGGACGGTGTCTCTTGGAGGCATATCATATTAAAATTATAGCAAACAATCCGGCAGGTCTCTTTCTCTACAGGCCTCATGTGTTTCAACAACAAACTGGTATAACATCAGGGTTCTAATTCTTTAGCTGTAATTACATCCAGATACTGACAGATGCTTATTAAATTCACTGTTCTTGATGTTCCCTATTCAGTCGGGCATTATTCAGTCAGCCCCATTGAGCGCCTACTGGCTATCATTCCACTCTGTCACTTCTCTAGTAACCCGCAGGCTAGGGGCTGCTTTCTGGCTGGGTGGGCTGCATGGCCAAAACAAGGCCCGATTTTTGTCACGGCCTATTGCAATATGGGGGGTGCCGTCACGGTCTAACGATGCCCCCATGGCCCCAGTAGTGTGGCTGTCAAGGCCCATTTATGGCTCCAGGGCCTCAATTTTGTCACAGCCTCCTGTTGTGTGGGTTGGGCTGCCATGCCCTACCATGCCTCCATTGCCTCATTTTTGTCATGGCCTGCTCTGCTGCAGTGTGAGGCTGAGAAAACTGTTTTGCCAGTGCTGATTTTAATTTACAGTCTGGCCATGGCCTCATTCTGTATGATCGGCTTCTAATAAATGGCATCGCTGCTCCCTCCAGTTATGGACAATGGCCTCACATTAGTCCCTCGGTGGCTTCTGCCAACCTCTTGCCTATGAACCGATGTTACCAAACAGGGCTTCTTGATATTGAATGGGGTCGTGTATTCCACTCAACATAGTTGCACCAGAGATGTGAGATAAGGTTCACCTAATATCTATAAGTAGTTATTTCCTCGATCAATTGGTATCGAGGACCCTTCCAGTTGTATAGAGGAACAAACATAAGATAATTGGTCCCCGTAACTCTTTCTTGCATGTTGCCTTCAGCAATGTTCAGAAGTGCTGAAGTTCATTAGCAGTCGGATAGCGCCAGGACACCCTTTCCAGGGTGATGGATTCCCTTCATAAAACCTCATCATCATCATGATCGCCATTGCAAGACAAGCCATTAACATCGTTTGATGCACCGTAGCAGATTATCTACATTTGTAGACATTTTGAATCGTGCTTTATGAATGCTAATAAGATTTCAGTGTTTTTGGGGAGTGATGACGCAGAAAAAGAGGGTCCAACATATATTCATACATATCGTGTAATCAAAACGTATAATGTAGTGTGATTCTAGTAAAGAAAAAAATGTACGAGGGAAATAATGCCCTCGGGGTAGTTCGCCATCATTGTAAACGAGCTTTATTAATCATGAAGTATTGAAAATGTAGTAATCCGTCATAATTGCAAATGTATGCTATGATTTCTCGTTTGAAAATGTTTTTGCTTAGCTTAAATTTAGTACAGGCTTTGGCCTAGTTGCCTGGTCTCAAATTCTAACTGCGTGGCTTTTCCTTGAGCTAATGAAACATATATATTCTTGCTTGAAGTTGTATTTTTCCAGTAGAGCTGACTGATACACTTATCTCCAAGGTTTCGTACTCGGCCGGTTTCATCCCCTTTGATACAAGGTCAGTCTGCAGGTGCGGACAATGAAGGTACAGACAGTAAAATAATTGGCAAACCATGTTACAATTTGTGTTCCAAGGCTCCAAGGACAGTGTATGCATAAACGAGCGCTAGTAAAAGACATATTTCATTGGACAATTTGAAGCCAACCTATGAACCCTCCAATGGAAGACCCTGCAGAATTTGGAATGTTTCTTACTTAAACCCACTGTACAAAGAGAAGTCAGCCATTTTCCTCGATGCCAATTTGAAGCCAGATACCGGACTCCATTTTGGACGACACCCTGATGCCCTTTTCTCTATCTGAGAGAAAGAGACTTTAAGAATTCTCACCCTAGAGACTTTAACTCTGATTTGCCCCGTCTTGCCCATGCAGTAACTTTGCCCCATTCTCCCTGCCGCTGCAAGGGAGCTTGCCCTTAACTTTGCCCCATGCTGATCAACCAGTACCTGAAGGACGAAGACTTTTCTTAAATGTTGATTGTATTTGGTAAATATGAAAGGATAAATGTATTATGCATTGTGTTTTTCCTTTTAGGTACCAACTGCTATTTTGATAGGGTCCTAGCTAGAAGTTTTTCAAATTTGTGTTGACTAAATTCGTTTTGCATGAAGTCCCACATGCCAATGCTAATTAGAGGTTAGTTGAGGGATTCATTTGATGCACCATGTTGATTTGAAATCTTGTTATGCTGACCAATGTATGAAATTAGTCAAATACAGTTAGTTATATTAGTGATTTGTATTGCGATAACTGAGTGCATTATTATCCAGATTTTGCGTAGATTGCGTTTCTTCCGCTGCTATGGACAGCTTGCAATGTTCATCTACATATATCATTTGGTTTTGAGATTTATATACATCGTGCTAGCTTTGTTAATATAGGGAAATAAATTCACTAACTTTTAATAAACTGGTGCTGGTGTGGTTATTCATGACTGAAAGGTCATGGTGCGCCGAATTTCAAACTATTTTTGATATATCTGATGTGATATATTGATCAATTAATTGAGTATTAAATATCGATTACAATAGTTATTGATTATTGATCCGAGTGACCCGACTATTCTAGGATGAGGAGTGCCCGACTCGGTTAAAAGATCCACCGACCTCCAACGTGTCCAGGTACAGGCAAATTATAAGGGCTGGACGCGTTATCAGTAGATGGTAGCAGAGATTGATGGTTTAGCCCTTTGGGACCCCATCCGAACAATAGACAGAGTCAAGTTAGAATTTTCTTTGATAAAACAAGTTGGAGGGACGATGATGCCCTAAGTCCCCAATGCCTTTCCCGGGATCTCGGAGCTTGCAAATGGAGGACATGGAGGTGTGAGAATGTTTTCGGCGTTTCTAGTGACGGTATGAGTGAAGTTAGGGTTTTGCGCTTGCACAGCTTATTGCCGCAGATTAATTGAGAAGTTTGTGAGGATTTTTAGGGGGTTAAAAGATATTAGAGGAGTGTTACTCTAAAAGTGTGAGAGTAGGAAAGTCGTCGAACTTCACGTGTGCAGAAAAATTGTCCACGTGGTTGTTGATGTTGAGACTGGCCCTGTGAGGTCAAGAGACTCCGGAGTATGTTGAAAAGTGTATGAGACACTTGTTTTGATGTTGTGATCTGGTCGGTTTAATAGGTTGATTGGACGTGGTCAACAAGTCAGTACGAATATTGTGGAGCAAAAGAAAAACTTCGACTTTGAGATTTGACGAATTCTAAAGTGGACTAGAATAGTTCATTGATCAGTTGAGAGTAAAGTTTGCGGGTCAAATTTTGCTTGCGAAAGTGGGAAACCGAGAAAGATGGAATAACTGCCGAGGCTAGTGAAAAATCCCTAAGGTTTCTGAAGCGATTGTGTTACCCTTCCTGTAGTAAACCGACAGATTTGTTTTATTCTTTTGGTTAGTGCTGGCGTTATATTGCAGAAATTAGTTTGTGAGTAAAGACGAGTGAAAGAGGACAAGCCGCAGGACTTTGTCAGCTGCAGTGTGTGAGTGTGACGTCACTAGGAGCCGCGCTGGGATAGGTCGCTTGGAAAGAAGGGTCGCGCACGGATTGGATACAGTCCGTATAGTGCAACTGGTAGGGGAAAGGCAAGCGAAGAGTATTCCGGGAATTAAAGTCACTTATTGATTATACATATTTTAAAAGAACAAAAGGCGGGAAGATGACATTTTTCAAAGCATTTAAGAGTGCCATGAGGGGAGATGTTTATATTAAAGCAAATGTAGGAGAAGAGACACCGCCTGAGGGTACACCAGCTTACATTGTCATTGAAGAAAAGGGTGTAGCGCCATGTCTTTGGTTAAAACAATGGTGCAAATTAACAGAGAAACATGGAAGTGTAGCGTTCCCTATCCACAGGTCGTTTAATCTAAGGGTTTTAGAAAATCTGAGATTTGCGCTATACGACATGAAAGTACCTCCAAGACCAGCACAGTTTGAGGCACTAGCAATTTGGGAGCTAATAGCTAGAAACCAACAACAAAAGAAGTTTGAGACAAGAATAAGAAAAGTAGAAAAGACACTAGCGGATGCTAGATGGGACAGCACACAAAAGGTTTGGAGATCAGATGTATTGCAGGGGATTAAGGGGGTTATTCCAACTTTGGAGGAAGTGACGGATTTACCACCAGCCGTATTACGAGTCCATTATATCCTATGGAACTCGTAATACGGCTGGTGGTATATCCGTCACTTTACCATCACTTTTGGGACGGATTAACACCTCCTCCAAAGTTGGAATAACCCCCTAAATTGTTTCCAGCGATTACTGATGAAGCAGAGACGGAAGGAAGGAAAGCCACACATAAGACAAACAGGAGTCAGTTCAGAGATAGAGAGAACAATAGAAACTCGAAAAGGGGAGACGAGTCAGATGATGAGGAGTTCATTATACAATTACTGAATGATCGCCCACCACCATACGTGGAAAGCGAAAAAGGCTCAAGCATTAGTACTGCCCCTCCAGAACAAATACAGGGTAATGTAACTCCAAATTTGAGAATATCTCAGAGGCCGAGGAGCTCCGACATGCCTTTCTCACCACAAATACCACAGATTCAGAGAATATACCCAGACGTGCCGACATTGAAACCTGCTGATAACTATCAGCCACAGGTTCAAAGTAACTGTTGTGATGAGCATAACATGGGAATGACTTCTGATTCAATGGCGCAGGGAGGACAAAACTATCAGAGACCGACATTGATTCAAACTGAATCAACACAGTTCTCGATGCCCCAAAAGCAGACACAAGAAGTGAGAGTAATAGAAAGCCAGTTAGGTATGCCAGCAATGATGAACCACAATGTGGGGATTAACATGCCACAGAATTCGGGGAACAGACAGAATCCAGACTCGATATCTCTACCTATCACTGTAGGTCCACCAGTACCACTGTAAATACAGGCAAATTCAAGCACAAGCGACCAGGGGTTAATGATACAGAATGGGACAGGGAGAAGATGCATAGAAACCACTCCAGAGACAACTCCGATAGCGGCACTGCCAAATGGATCTGGGTCCTTGTCGGAATTCAGTCCAATTCCACTTTGTGCTCCGTCAACCGTGGTAAAGTCACATCCACCACTATTAGTACTGTTAACCTCACAGACTGAAACATTACAGAAACCATCAGTGGCAGTTGATGTAACTGCTACACTGATGGGACTGAACGCGCAACAGTTAACACAATGGTTCAACAGCCTGAACTCCCCACAGAGTACATCCAGCGGAAAGGGAGAAGAATACCTGAATAAAATAAGGTTGGGTATGGAGGCAGATGAACTGGTAGAGGGAACAATGGGTTTGAACAGATTAGAATCATACACAGAGGAAGAACTAAGATACATGTGCCCTAGGATTACAAGAGAAGTAAGCAGCATACATAAGAAATTACAAGAAATTGCAGACAGAAACGAGATCGATATAAGTAAGACTAAACCCCTGAGCAGAAGTTACAGGTTAGACTTTGAGACAAAAGATTTTGAACACATGAGATCCGCAGAGATGAAAACACACCTTAAAGAGATACTGCAGAGTGCACAGGTCTGGAGATGTTTAGACAAGTGGGAAAGCAGGTGGGTTAAGAAAAAGGACAAAAATAAAGAAAATACTCCAGAGCGGAATGAGAAAAAACAACAGAATGACGATCTGATAACTATGTTACCAATGAGAGAGACAGCAGGGGGAAAACTTGTACATGTACCATGGCACAGGTGCGATATTCAATCCTTTACGGATGACTTTCCCAAATTGAGAGAGAAGCCGATTGAGTGGTATCAACAAACAGATAGATTTGTGAAACTCGCGAAATGTCTCTGGGAAGACCTGAATACTTTATTCGAAATTGTGGTTCCGGCAGATTTGTGGGAAGATTGTAAAAGGGCTGTAGGTTTGCCGACGAGTGAACCAGAGAGAGATAGGGACACAGGTGCGCCATCACCTACGGTAATGAGTTTGTACCACAAGGTGATTGAGCACTTGAAAACCAAGGTTGCGTCGAAAAATGTGGATTGGCAAAGGATTGACAGGACCGCCCAAGAGGTTAAAGAGTATTATAAGAGGTTGTTGAAAGCCTTTAAGAATTACAGTGGCACAGAAACGATTAAGGCAAAGGACATGCCCCATTTTGTGTTCAGGTTTGTGGAAGGGTTGAGACCCGAAATCAGCCAGATGATTAAAACGCATTTGATTTGTTGGCAGTCAAAGTCGATTGATGAAGTGTTGAATTATGCAAAATACTGCAGTGATGAGATTGAGACAAAGCAGAAAAGATTGAAGGAAAAGGTGATGGTGATGCAGCTTAGAGCAGCTCAGACAGGTTTACAAGGGTTGCAAGGTTTTCAACAACAGATGCCGCAGCAGCAGCAGGGAAATGCTATGTTTCAGCCGCAGATGAGAGGCAGAGGCCGAGGAGGTTGTGTGAATAATGGGCCGGATTTGAATACCGTTATGATTCCAAATGGTATACAGGCAATGAAGAAGGTGATGCCATGTCACACGTGCGGAATCGTCGGGCATTGGAAACGGGAGTGCCCAATGATGGTGCAGGAAGGTGTAGGTCAGCAAAACAATGATGTCAATGCATTCCAGACTATGAGAGGACCGAAACTGAGAGGTCCAAACCCAAATTTCCAAAATAATATAAACCAGCTGCAGGGTTTACAACCCATGCAACCGCAACAGGTGCAAATGCCTCGTGTGCAAATGACACAATTGCAGCCAATGCAACAGCAGTTTCCTATGGTACCTAATCAGCAAATGCAAATGCCCTTAGCACCAATGAATCAGCAGCAAGCAATGCTTCCTCAACAGGTCACGGGTCAGGGAATAAGTCAAAATGACACAGTACACCAATTCCCACTACACAGCGAGAATGGAATAAACGATGTATGGGAGAGTGAAAGTTCAGATGAGGAGGGAAATTGTGTGCTTGCAGCATCTTTGGAAGTTGATCAGAAGGGTCCGTATGTGGAGGGAAGAGTTATGGGTCATCGCGTTTCATTCTTGGTTGACACAGGAGCTACACGTTCCACTGTCAGGAGCATTGAAGTACCAAATTTGCCACTTTCAGGGAGAACAGTTCAAGTAGTGGGAGTAGCAAATAGGTACCTGACGAACCCAATCACAGATCCAGTACAAGTCAGAATTGGCAACTACCAAGGGTCACATAAATTTGTGGTGTGTGACTCAAGCCCGATATCACTGTTAGGGAGAGACCTACTGTGCAAATTGGGATGTTCAATTATGTGTTCGAACAATGGAATTAAAATTCAGACGAGCAGTGATGGGGAAGAAGAGGACAGTGTAGGAGGGGACGAAGTGGAAACTGTCGATGAAGAGTATCCCCTCATTACCCTTTACCCAATGATCACTGAAGCAGATATTCCTGATGAGTTACAGGAAGCAGTCGGAAAAGAAGTGTGGGATATGACAGGAAAAGAGGTGGGATTGGTGAAAGGAGTGGAGCCAGTGAAAGTGACTGTAAAACCCAATGTAACCTTTCCCCAGACCCCACAGTACCATATGGCACAAGACACCCTCATGAAAGTCGCACAACTCATTGATGAGTTTGTAAAACAGGGAGTACTGAAAGAGGTGTTAAGCAGTCCATGTAATTCACCAATTATGGGACTAATAAAACCGAGTGGAAAGGTTCGAATTGTTCAGGATTTGAGGAAAATAAATGACATAATAATCAAATGTTGTCCCGTAGTACCGAATCCAGCTGTGATAATGTTTCAAGTTCCCTGCGATGCTGAGTGGTTCTCAGTCATCGACTTGTCGCAAGCATTCTTTTCTGTGCCTCTTCATGAGGACAGCCAATTTCTTTTTTGTTTCAAATTCCTAGACAAGAGTCTATAGTTGGTGTCGAATTCCTCAAGGGTTTTCGGAGTCACCATCAATTTTCAATCAGATTCTAAAGAAAGATTTGGAAGCGTTGGAATTGCCATTCGAGTCAACCCTAGTACAGTACATTGACGATTTACTGATTGCATCCAAGACAGAAAGTGACTGCACAGCCGACACCATTGCCCTATTGAACCATTTGGGAAGGAATGGACACAAGGTGTCTCCTTCAAAATTACAGTTCTGTCAGAAGAAAGTGAAATATTTGGGTCACCAAATAGAGAAAGGGTCACCAAGAATTATGAAGGAAAGGATAACAAGTGTACTTCAAATGAGTCCCCCAAAGACGAGGAGGGAGGTGAGGAAGTTTTTGGGAATGGTGAGCTACTGTCGCCAATGGATTCCCAACTTCTCAACTCTAGCAAAACCTTTACTGAAACTGACCCAGAAGGATGCGCTAGATGAAATAGAGCTGAAAGGAGATGAGATGGATGCTTTTATTGAATTGAAAGAGTGCATGTGCAGGGCCCCAGCTCTAGGTATGCCTGATTACACAAAGCCTTTCACATTGTTTTGCCATGAACGTGATGCATGTTCCTTGTCTGTCTTGACCCAAGCCCATGGTGGCATAAACAGACCAGTAGCATATTTTTCAGCCGTAGCCACAGTTGGTATCAGCCTCACTCAGAGTGAAGGAATAGTGATGGGACACCCTTTAACAGTCATGGTCCCTCACTCAGTCGAGATACTTTTGACACGTTCCCGAACACAACACATGACTGGTGCTAGACTCACAAGGTATGAAACAATAATTCTGGGATCACCTAATGTGCAACTGAAAAGGTGCACTACGTTGAACCCAGCAACCTTGTTTCCCAGTGAAAATGCCAAAATTGAGAACGCTGAAGACATCGAGCACGACTGTCTTCAGGTGACTGAATTTTGCACCAAACCAAGACCTGATATCAAAGTTCTAGTTCTAGTTCTAGTTATTGATTATTGATCCAAGTGACCTGACTATTCTAGGATGAGGAGTGCCCGACTCGGTTAAAAGATCCACCGACCTCCAACGTGTCCAGGTACAGGCAAATTATAAGGGCTGGACGCGTTATCAGGAGCGGTGTTGTTTTCCTTAGGATATGCCGCTTCTAAATTTACTTTAGGGTTTGGCTCCCCAACATCCTTTGTAGGGGCACCAAATGCATCCTCCAAGTAGCGAAATATCGTCGGATGGAGCTATGATCTGATGTAAGGAAAGGGCTCTGTCACTCTCAGGACATATTTTCCCTGCTCTTTTTTTCGCAGTAGTCAAATTAAACGCTACCTTAAATTTTTTTCTGGGACGTTAAATGTTTCGGAATTAATGACCTCTCCTTATCCCATAAAGCATGGTAAAATAGAGGTTGAGATGCTGTGCTCGTTGTCCCACCCTGCACAGTACCCACAAGTAGTTTTTTTTCTGTGGCTCGCCCATTTCTGGGGGACATCCCTCTGTTTGAGAGAATGTATTATTCTTATAAGGGAAACAGAGAGAGCAGTTGGCCCCACGGATCACAACTAGTTTTAGTATTTTCGGGCTGAACTTGGGAGTCAGTGATCTAATTGTCAGTGTTTCTAAGACTAGATAATTATTGTTCCTCATAGAAAACTGACAGCATGCTGAGGGCTCTGACAACGGAAGCTGCTCCAAATTATCTGTAGGGTTGGAGTCTGAATTTAAGCTCTCTGATGGCCCAGATAGAGAGGTATCGTGGAAGGCTTCAAAATAATGTGTAATAATATCTGAGCTCCCCAGGCTTGCTGGCTCTGCTTGAGATGTACTTGATCAAAAGAGATTCTGTGCATTTTTCTTTGCAAGATGCATCAGCTTTGTAAAAGAGTAGTTGATGATGGCATCTTCCGTTTCTCCCTTTAGGTGTGGTGGTGTGGTAACATGTTGCAAACTGGGCCCTTCCGGCTGGGACATCTCTATTTCTTCAGCACGAGAACTCAAAAGGTCATATGACAGGGCCAGGAATTAGCATCATCTAACTACTAGCTTAAACCCGGGCTGACAAAGGATAAGGTGCTGCATCGAGGATGATCAGCACCCTTGAATGAGCTACACATGGACTTCCTTAGGCTGATCATCTTCTGTGCACATGCTCGCGAGTTCAAAGTCTGGATTCAGTTGGAGGTCAAAGTGAACATTTAGTATGGCGATAGTTGAGTCACAGGCGGTGATTCTAACCGCGGCGGGCGGCGGTCGCCGCCCGCCATGCGGTTACCGCCAAATGACCGCACCGCGGTCACAAGACCGCTGCGGCCATTCTGGCTTTCCCGCTGTGCTGGCGGGCGACCGCCAAAAGGCCGCCCGCCAGCACAGCGGGAAAGACCCAGCAACCATGAAGCCGGCTCCGAATGGAGCCGGCGGAGTTGCTGGAGTGCGACGGGTGCAGTAGCACCCATCGCGAATTTCAGTGTCTGCTAGGCAGACACTGAAATTCCATTTGGGGCCCTCTTACGGGGGCCCCTGCAGTGCCCATGCCATTGGCATGGGCACTGCAGGGGCCCCCAGGGGCCCCGCGGCACCCCCTACCGCCATCCTGTTCCTGGCGGGAGACCCGCCAGGAACAGGATAGCGGTAGGGGGTGTCAGAATCCCCATGGCGGCGGAGCGCGCTCCGCCGCCATGGAGGATTCTCAAGGGCAGCGGAAAGTCGGCGGGACACCGCCGACTTTCCGTTTCTGGCCGCGGCTGAACCGCCGCGGTCAGAATGCCCAGCGGTGCACCGCCAGCCTGTTGGCGGTGCTACCGCGGTCATTCGCCCTGGCGGTTTTTACCGCCAGGGTTAGAATGACCCCCATAGTCATCATCATTGCCTGTGGTGGTGAAGGGTTCAAATAATTTTTAGATTTCTTCTCCTGCAAAGTGCAGTAGTAGTGACCATTTCACAGTCATCTATCTCTTGTCACAAGTGTTGAGCCAGCCAACCCACCTTTTCCACCAAAGCACTGCCATGGAGATATCAATAACTTCACTGAAGAGTGGAAACACTGTCATAGTGGTGCATGCCCTGGAGTACCCTAGAAAGTGTGCTGCAGAAGTCTGGACCAGTTTGGGCACTCCCTGTGCGTCATTAGCCATGGTTATTCCCCAGTGACCGCAGTATGGTCTGCAAGTATCTGTTTATTATTTTTTCTTCTCACTCTAGTTTTCCCTCTTTATTGCCATTTGATTGGCAGGCTGAAGTATGTAGGCTACTCAGTAACCACCCACCCCTTGGGCAGTCGACCTGAGACTGTAGCTTAGTTTGGTGTGACTGCATTTTCCCAACAAGCATTTGCAATGCAATAGGTCTCGCATTTGTGAGAGTTGGAGCTATTGGTGTTGTAAATGACAATGTCTTTTAGCTATGTGTTTTGGTTTGGAGTGTAGTGAATGTATGAACAGAGAAGCAGCAGCAGCACTGGTTAGATGACTATGAATGGGGAATCACAGATGGGAACAGAGACACAGATGTAGCAAAGCCTAGAGGATTTAAAATGGGGGAGTTACTGGCGGGAACAGAGAAGCAGCTGCAGCACTGCCTAGAGGACTTAAAAAGGAGGACTTACTGATGGGACTAGTGAAGCAGCTGCAGCACTGCCAAGAGGACTTAGAATGAGAAGTTACCACTGGGAACAGAGACACAGCTGTAGAGGATTTAAAATGGGGGAGTTACTGACGGGAACAGAGAGCAGTGGCAGCATTGTCTAGAGGACTTAGAATGAGGATTTTCCACTGTGAATAGAGGCACAGCTGCAGCACTGCCAAGAGGACTTAGAATGGGGGAGTTACTGATGGGACCAGAGAAGCAGCTAGAAGCACTGCCTAGAGGACATAGAATGAGGAATTACTGATGGGACCAGAGAAGCAGCTGCAGCACTGTCTAGAGGACTTAGAATCAGGAATTACCACTGGGACCAGAGTAGCAGTTGCAGCATTGTCTACAGGACTAAGCATGAGGAATTACCACTGGGACTAGAGAAGCAGCTAGCAGCACTGTCTGGATGACTTAGAATGAGGAATTACCACTGGGACCAGAGAAGCGACTAGCAGCATTTTCTGGAGGAGTTAGACAGGAATTACAGACAGGGCCAGAGAAGCAGCTAGCAGCACCTCCTAGAGAACTAAGAATAAGAAATTTACCACGGGGCCAGAGAAACAGCTAGCAGAACTTTCTAGAGGACAGAGAATGAGGAATTGCCACTGGGACCAGAGAAACAGTTAGCAGTACTGCCTATAGGACTTAGAATGAGGAATTTTCGACGGGGCAAGAGAAGCAGCTTGCAGCATTGTCTAGAGGACTTAGAATGAGGAATTACCATTGGAACCAGAGCACCAGCTGCAGCTTTGTCTACAGGGCTAAGAACGAGAAATTACCATTAGGACCAGAGAAGCAGCTAGTAGCATTGTCTAGAGGACTTAGAATAAGGAATTACCACTGGGACCAGAAAAGCAGCTGACAGCACTGTTTAGAGGACTGAAAGTGGATGTGTGTGTCTGCAGGAGGCTGCAACACACACACACAGAGCCAATTATTTCTAAAACAGCAGTGTAGGGAAAATGGCTTGGAAAACATCAATTAAGTATACCTAAGCAGAGGCACAAGAACAAGTGAAACCTGAAACCTTCCGTGTCTTTCTAAACATGGTGTTTTCACTGGTCTGTTGTGAACACATTGCTATGGACAACCAAAAGAAGACAAAGGCTGCACTGCCCAGATAGGAGGAGGGAGAAGGGGCCATCACACACTGTAACAGGAGGAAGTGTGAACGTAGTGTGACAGCCAGCAAAAATGTTGCTTAGTGAAATCGCCTGGGAAGAAACTAATAACACAAAGGAGGGACATTCAGAAAAAAATGCACCAATAAAAAGGAAACATTTAAGACAAGCACAACAAAGAATGAATGGCAATAGAAGGTGTGGTTAAAGCCCATAGACTGAATTCAGTATGTCTTGCAGAAAGCGCATGCGTGCTGCCTAGGCTCAACCTAATAACTATAAGTATCTTCATTCAGAGAGGACAATGCAGACATGAAGTAGTTCATTTTCCAAGGCGCCACCACATACTGCAGAGTAGCCTTCGAGGAAACAATATATGTGTGGGCAGTGAGGCCAGAAGGTGATTGCAGTAACCCTAAAGAAGTGTTATTACAACTTATATTATGGTGCTCGGGTGAAGAGCTCTCATAGGTCATTAGGGTGTGTAGCATCATTTTCAAGGCATAAGCACAACTCCTAACTGCCACTTTAGATTAGAGTCTGCACAGACAAGCAGCTTTATATTGTTTCTTCCTTTGAAGTGCCTCATCCTTTTTTGCCAATTATCTGCTGATGGAAGTTGTGGTGCAAGCTGCTTCCTTTCTCTTCTTTGCGCCAGAGAGAGGGAGAGAAAATGATACACTGTGTGTCCTTTATTCTCTCGTAACTGCAGGGTGTCACTTTCTGTACTAATCGCATGTAACACCTTGTAGCACCTCTTGGTGAATCGTTTTGGGCGCCCGAAGCTGGAACCACAAAAGTAAGTCCTTGCTGACACATGCCCTGTCAATGCTTCACTGATATCATGGATCGGAAGGATGTGTGTGTGTGTGTGTGAACACGTCTGTGTGCTTGCATATGTGCATTCATATCTGACTCTTGTAACGTATACCTGTTTTAGATTTTGCATTAGACAAGGCCTTTTAATTTTATTAAATGTATATATATAATATACTTACTTGTAGAACCTTTTAGCCAAGAATCTTTATCCATTGGCCTGTTGTCGTTTTAGTCACATTTGGCTTCCACAAACTAGAGTATACAGCGTGGGGCAGTGGGTCAGCCCACTTCAACCATTGGCTAACTTAATTGGGAGTGAATGGGTCATGTTCTTTCACAAGGAGTGCATCATCACACAAAGTAGTTTCCGTTAGTGCCCAAAACTACTTTGGCATTTTGAGAAGAAAAAATATTTTTGATTTTAGCTAATGTTTTTATTTTATATTGGCAAGGGTCTAGCAGCTCACCCAACAATACAATTTTACAAAAAGAATTGGCACAGTCAAAAGTCTGACAGCCATGGCCAAACCAATTGGCCTTGTCAATCCAGGTTGAATCTTGCATTGAGTTTTTTGGACTTATCTTCTAAAGGTACGGACCGCAAGTAGATTCCGGAACGTCAGATCCAATTAAAAATGCCCCTGCTTCACAGAACACCACAGAGGTGGGCCCTTTCCTGGGGATGGCAATTTACTGTGAGCAAGTCCTACCTAATATGGTGATGCTATTAGAACCCCGGGGAGCCCCACCAGGACAATGGCCATGTGGAGGTGAGGCAAGCTGTTAGCAGCGGCCTTCAACACAGGGGCAGCTCCTCTTTAATAGCAGATGAGTGTCGCCCCCGCTCAGTCAGGCAGTGACAAATAATTATTTGACTGAGCCATGGCAGTTGCCCTGGGAGTCTAGGACAGGCCGTGGCAAGGAGGAGTAGTGGTGGGCACTTGTAATTGGGCATGTCAGTTTCGACAGTCTTAGACTGTCCAAACTGACATGCGTGCCTACATTTCTCAAACCTAACTGTGTTACACAGCTGGGTTGGAAAAATGGCACACGCTCCGAGTGCCTGAGCGAGCATCAAACCAGCCCACTCAGGCCAATCCTGGCACTACTCTCATGCTTGCTTTAGTATGAGAGCAGCATCTGGATTAGGAGCCCTTGCTTTATGCCCCAGGAAGGGAGGAGAGTCACAGAAGCATCTGGCAACAAGAATGTCAGGCAACCACAGGTATGTTTTAAATTATTTTTAATCCCCCACTGACAGTCCTTCACCCACACCAACCCCCTCCGCTGCCCTGCCAAGCTTGATTGGCGGCAGCCACCACTGCTTTAACAACATCAAAAACGCCCTTTTGGTAAATGCCACCATGACTTATTACAATCCTTGTTTCGTTACTGAACTAGTAGTTGACACCAACCTCCTTAGGTTAGGAACAATCCTCATCGAGGAACAAGAATCACAAGTGTGGACCCAACTAGCGTTCACTACTCAGCACTGACAACTATGGAAGCACAATATGCCTAAATTCAAAGAGAAGTGCTGACCAG
Source organism: Pleurodeles waltl (assembly GCF_031143425.1). Taxonomy (NCBI): domain Eukaryota; kingdom Metazoa; phylum Chordata; class Amphibia; order Caudata; family Salamandridae; genus Pleurodeles; species Pleurodeles waltl. Next base: position 402,509,536 of record NC_090437.1, read on the forward strand.
AAAGTATGGGTTTCACAACTTTTATCTCTATTACAAAGTTGTCACAGACCACAGGCCACTGGTCAGTTTGTTTGTGGGTACTGCTTCACACACCGCCATCATGTATTGAATGATGGGCTGTCCAACTCTTTCCATACAACTTCTCAGTTGTCTACAGGCCAGGTGTAGGAAATCTAGAAGATTCAGCCAAGGATCGCAAAAATTGAGGTCCTGAAGGTGGTGAAGAGGGATACTTGAATATGATGAATCAGGGGGCTTGTCCTAGGGTGATGACACTGAAGCAGAATAGGATAGCCACCCAGGAAGAGAATGGGTTTAAAAAGGGGATCTAAGTATTACAACAGACAGCATGGAAGCCATTTCTATAAGACTCACACAGATGGATGCCATGTGACAAAACAGGCTATCCCAGCTGTGGAAGATGCAAGTAAGCTAATTCCCCAAGTCGTCAACTGGTGGATGCCATGTGACAAAAACAGGCTGCCTCAGCTGTGAAAGATCCATGAAGAAATACAGCTCACCAATGGGAGGATACTCATGATCCAGGTGACTGAACTATGATCCCACAAGCACTTCAGACAAGAGTAGATGCATTGGCTTTTGATTGCCAGCATGGTTTGGAGCAAATCAAGTCTTTCCTACGGGGTAGGGTGTGCTTCCTGAGGTGGACAAACAAGTGGAGGACATTGTTAAGAGGGACTCTTCATGTTAACTACCTTGAGAAGCAATCCTCCCAATCTCCATAGCTGTAGAATACACCTACAATGAGCCTTAGACCAAGGTCAGCCTCAAATTCGGGAGCTTACAAGAGGCGTGGCACACAATAATGTTAGTTGACGGATACTCTTGCTACCCAGTGGTAGAGCTCACCACGTCAACAGCTACTAGAAGATATGACTGCTACTGGAAAAAACATTAGCACCGTTTAGCATCCCAGAGGTAATACGGATTGACAATTGTGAGAAATTAGGATGTTGGTTGAGCGGGGTGTTAACCCTGCTCATGCAACTGCCATAATCTTTGACAGGGGAACTACCAAAGTCATTAAATTAACCTGTACTTAACCCTCTGATAGATTGGCTCAAAAGCAGTCAGGCTTAATTTAGAGGGAATGTGTAAAGTATTTATTTAATAGACAAATTTTAACAATGTAAAAACACAACACAAGAAAAAGCCCACACCAATTTAGAAAAATAAGGTACATTTTAATAAATGATTTCACATAAAAATGACAAAAATCCAATAAGTAGGACGAGAGCTATATATTTTAAAAATGTATGGTAAAAATGAGTGCCTAAAAAAATCAAAGCGCCAACCGCAAACATCTAGTCACACCAGACTAGGTCAAAGTTGAAAAATAAGGCCGACCCTGATGGTGTGCGGGTCTGATGCAGGGATTGGATTGGACCCGGCTAGCGCTTACCTTTGGACTTAGAACAAATTTGAGCAAAAATAGTCAGAGGAGGTAAAGTTTAGTGGGCCAAGGCTGAAGGCAGTGTCCATGGTGGAGGTGGTGCAGTTGGGGAATCAATGGACAAAGCTGTGGTAAAGTTTTCCACAATCGGACTTAGGGCCTGGTTTAGATCTCGGCAGAGGGGTTACTCATTCGCAACAGTGATGGATATCCCCTCTGTCAAAATCAAATTACCATTGTTTTCTATGGTATTTAGATTTCGGCGGACGGGATATACATCACTGGTGCAACAGAGTAACCCCTCTGCCAAGATCAGGTCCTTAGTCTCTTTTTAGAGGTCCAAAATATACAGTGGTACAAGGCTGGAGGCTGTAGCCAAAGAAGGCTCTGCATGGCCGAATACCCCTCCTGTAAAAGACCGATAAACAGGATTTGCTGCTTCGGAAAACACAGAGGGAGCTGCCGCGAAGTCTAGCTGACCGGCAATGTACCCTGGATGGCTCAACAAGCAGGTAGGTGCCAGTCTTCTTGATCGTTGGGCCATTTTTAGCCAAAATGTCTTTAAGTTCCAAGTTTTTGATTTGGCTATCTGGGCCTATTTAGTACTGCTTCCAAGGGTCTAGGACTGGTTAGGCACCACTTGGAAAGTTAAGACTCACTCAGGCTTGGTCCAGGTGTGGGATCAAGATGGTTGGAGCCTTTTCTCTCCCTGAGACTCTAATCAGGAGGCCAGCCAACTAACCCTTGAAGTCACTCTGGTAGTCTTTTGTTCATGCAGTGGAACAGGGCTCAAGCAGCTGGGCAGGTCTTTGAGAGTTCAAGGCAGGCTTCAGGCCATAGAGTTGTCCTTCCAGGTGCAGCAAAGAAGCTCCTGAAGTACATAGCAGGCCACAGCAGCAGGCAGTATCTGAGAGTCCTTCGGCAGGTTGGGAAAGTGAAATGAAGAGTAAATCTGAAGGTCCTATTTTTTTACCTGGTGCCTTCTTTGCTTGTCCCTTGCATAAATTCCCTTTTGCACATGAGGCATCCATATACGGACATTTAAAGAGGACTTTCTCCCTCTACTATTTGTATTCTTCCTTGCTGGAAGACATTTTGATATGGAAAATGACTATGGTATTTTACATCACGCATGATGTTTTGGTAAGTTACTTCATGTTTCTTTGCTTTACTTCCAGGGGCAGCATAGGTATTTAGTGATGGCTCATTCAGTAACTCACTGAGTGACAACATTGTGAGCTGGTGGGTTCTCTTGCTAGCCGCTCAGTTTGCAGGTGGCCTTCTAGCTTAGGGCACCTGCATTATTTTTGCTACTTCTTTAGTTCCCTTGTTTCTGCTTTGCTATTTGTGCTATCTTTCTCACTCATACAGCCCTTTTGTCCTCTACATATTTCGCTAGGGTTTTTTTTCCTGGTGGGTCATCAGAGGCCCATTCCAGTCCTGTTTTTTCCTATATTACTGATCTGGGTAAGAAACAGTTTCCTATATTTGATAAATGGTCACAATGGATCTGCTCTGATACTATATTAAGATCTTTCCCTAGTATTTTTTCCACCTGCTTTTCAGCTTTACCACAGTTTCTCAGTCTCCACTACCATATCCCTTCTTTTCCTCCTCTTTTTCTCATTTCTTATTGTGTGATGGACCAGCTCTAGCCTCTTCTGACAATTAGGGGATTGAGACGCAATGGGTATTCCACAGTTCAGATTTGTATATTGTTGTATATAGCTTTGTATGGAAGGCCTCTGTGTTCAACCTAATGCCATATAGAAGGTATGGGTTGTTTGTTCAAGGAGAGTCACTTGCTTAAAGACCTCATTATGAGGACTCCAGGTTTACTTCAGAGACGCCAGTCAGCAATGGACAATTCACATAGGGATGATGGAAAGAACCCTTTTGCTGTTTCCAAGACATTGGCTACTTGAAAGAACTGAACTGTCTGCATCAGGTAGTGCAGTTTTTGGTATGGTTTGAGGATCAGCGGTAAACCTTCTAGAGAATATTTTGAACTCAACTGCAGCAACTCAACTGTGTTGAAACCGTCTGCAAGTTTTGAAATAGCTAACAAGTGTTTGCCTTTCAGCATGCACCACCTAGTGCATGTTATATGAGCACGTTACCCAGCATGTATTCCTCAGGGTGTGTCACCCAGAGTGGAGATCTCAAAAAAGATTCCATCCACATTAGCAACGACTGACTTCTCTGACCCACAGAGAACCCCAACATCTGAACATGCATAGCCGCACTACCCAAGCATCTCTATTGCCCATAGTGCAGAAACACCAGCAAGTGGACCTATTACAGCGGACCAATGAGGCAGTGTGTTTCCCACAGCACATCATCTATAAAAATACAATAAGCAGTTACACTTTCTTTATACGAGCAAGTGAGAATTGTTCACCACGATTTGACAAAAACAGAAGAGTCACTCTCACTTCCTGTCTTATTACCAAGACTGAATTCTCTGCTTAAGTCAACTCGTCTCTTAATAGTAAGACCGCGTAGTTGTGGGAGGCTCCACAGGCAACATATGACATTTTATAATTATTTCATTTTATTATTAAAGTGTTGGTTCCATGTAGCGTTTATTGGTGGCAATTCAACTTATGATGCATTAAGTAATGACTGTTGAAGTTTGCCCTCAAAGTAAAAGACACAGGTGCCCTATTGTTCATTCTAATCTCTTGTGGATATGATTTGCATGATGAATCAATAGGCCATCATTCAATCAACTTTCTTTATGGCACAACCTGGTCTGCCTCCTACTGTTTGGCCTCCTGTGGGACAAATGGGTAGGCTTATTTGAAAACTTTTTAATATCTTTGGATGGCCAAGGTTTTAGTGCGAGCAAGAGCAAGGCTTTACTCATCAGCGCACTTAGAAAAGAGGGACAGAACTTTTTCAAATTTTAACCATTAGCCACGGACCAAGATGGATAAAATATAGTTGATTTGAATGTGGAGGCAAAAATGAGATTGGAAAACAGATTTGCCAAACCAGGTGATGATGCATTATGAGTACTACACATAACCCCAACGACAAAATTAAATGATTGATGAATCTGAGGCAAGATTAAGAGAATAGACATTCAAATGTTAATTTGGGAGTATGACAGATTACCTAATTAAAGATCAGCTAATAGTCCAATGTTAGAGTAAAAAGATCAAGAGAGGTTAAGGGCAGCCAGGAATTAAACATTAAGGTCCATATTTATACTTTTTTAGCACCGCATTTGCTTCATTTTTTGACGTAAAAGCGGCGCAAACGTACAGAATATAATTGTATTTTGTAAGTTTGCGCCACTTTTGCGTCAAATAATGACACAAATGTGGCATTAAAAAAGTATAAATATGGGCCTAAGTCGCATACATGTATAAGAGAGGGAAGGTTTGGAGTATAGAAGAGGGGCTAAGGATGAAACAGCTAATGAGGTTAATTCAGTAACCAAATGAATATCCTCAAAACAAACGAAGTGAATCGAATAGAGGTATTGGGAGTACCAGGCAAACTACTAATCATCATTGTAGTCAGTGTGGTAGTTTTTGTCATGCCTTTGCCTTTAAGAATTGTTTTACTCTGGGTGTGGTAAGTGAGGGTACTTTGCAAGGATATGTTGAGAAATGGAAAATGTGGCAGTAAGTGAAAGAAGTGAAGGTGCAGAGCACATTTCATCCATAAGAGATGATGAGCCATTCAGGAATTAAATGTCGACCCAAAGCATTGTTTCTAGTGAATGATAGAACTAGTAGAACTAATGGCTGATTCTTGGGCAATGTATACCATAAATCTAGAAAAGATGTTGGTAGAAACATGGGGAGAGGTAGCGTTAGAGCCAAAAGATATCACTTCCACTGGTTACCAGGGGAGCACCATATATATGCTAGGGAACATGAGAGCTGACATTGGTTTCAAAGACAGGCACATCATAGGGAAGGACGATGTGGCTAAGACAAGCTGTCTATCATGACCAGTGTACATCAGTATGATTTCCATATAATAATATAAACAGTAAATGACACAGTGGGAGTAGCCTATACGGTCCTCTCTGAGAAGACAGGGTTGATAAAGGGATACATACACAACATAGTTCTAAAGGAAGATGCAGTACCAGTACCTGCCAAGCATGCTGTAAGGCATACTGTGAGGCATACTGTGAGCACTGGTTGCAAGGGATAGGTGACGGAAATGTTTGATGACATGAACAAAAAAGGAGTAATTGAGTGGCTGGGTTTATAGAATGGGGTTTCACAGTGCTTATCAACAAGAAGGCTGATTAATTAACATTTTGTGGAGCTATCTGAAGACTGAATCAACATAGGCTTGGATTGTTTTGCTGAGACTATTACAGAGATGGTGGTGATGATCAGGGAGGGGGGATTCATCACAAAGTTAGATTTGAGAAGTGCCTCTCAACAAATACAACTATATGATGATTCTAAGCCCCTCACTGTATTCATCACTCTGTATTGTATTTTTCAATTTGCACAACTGTCTTTCAGACTGACCTCCGCCATAAGAGTTTTTCAAAGAATCATGAATTACTTGTTCAAAAATCAAGAGCAAGCCCTGTTTTTTCAGGACAACATACTTGTGTTTGGAAGAATAATAGGTCAACACAATTTTGTGTTCAAAATCTTTTGGAAAAATTGAGACAGGCTGGGTTAATGCTTAGGAAGGAGAAGTGTGCATTTTTTAAAAGAAAAGGTTGAATATTTTTGTTACACAATTTCAGAAGAGGGGTGAGTTCGAAGTCAAATCTTTTGTAAGCAAGTAGAGAATCTCTAACTCTGATAAATAAAGATCAGGTATGATTGTTAGTGGATTGATAGAATATAGTTGTATGTTTATATAAAACCTTACAGAAAAGAGATCCATAAACAAGAGTGTTACTTTTGGGTGGTCCCATATTTATCAGAAAGCTTTCGATGTTGTAAAAATCATACATATGAAGCTAATGATTTCAAAAGAAAATATGCATTAGTGTGCATGCTAGTGTTAATGGCTTGGGCGCTGCATTTTCCCAGTTTCATATGGGATGGGGAGGAAAAATCTTTTACCTTTGAGATTTTGTCTGCTCCTGAAATAAATTATTATGTTATAGAGCAAGAGGCCTTAGCTGCAGACTCTGCTTTGGAATATTTTAGGACATTCATTTGGTGACAAAGTACTCTGTTAAGGATTGATAATGCACCATTGTTGAAGGTTTTGCAACTGGGAGGCTATGAAGGTATCAACTAGACTTGCCAGGCTGGTGGCTAAATTGCAAGACTACGATTGCCCAATAAGTACATATCTGGTTTTGAAAACCAAACAGGCAGATTTTATGTCAAGATTGACCCTAGAGGGTGGGGAACTGACCACTCCATGGAATGTGAAGAAGCGATAGCTAACATTCAGGACAGTGTGAGTGAGCCTCATGGTGATATCAGCTGAAAGGAATAGGTATTGGCTGAGAGTGAAAATAGGGTCATGAGTTGGTCACAAAATTGATCAAAAATAGACTTATCAGGAAAGAGTTGTTTGGAAGTAGAGGTGAGCCCATTCTCCAGAATTAAAAAAAATTATTCATGGTCAGAAAGGAAGGAGTAGTAATGAGAAGGGAAAGGTTTGTTCTCTTGACTTACTACGGGAGACACTTAGGACAGTCTCTTACCCTCAAAATAGTAAAAGAGAGTTTTAGTGTCCCAAGAGGGATGGGGAAATTGATGAAAGAGTTAGAAAATGCAAAGAATGTATAGGGAGTAAGAAAAGATTGAATGTAGAGGGATGCTCTGTACAACATTTGGAAGATAGGGCACTGTGGTGTTCGATTTGATTGGAAGAATGTAGGGTCGGCCCCATCTTGAACATTTTGCGCTGGTGCTTGTTGATCTTCATCCCAGGTGGCCTCAAGTGCAGTTTATGAAAGCTGCTACAATTTCATACACTATTAGAGTATTTCAAAATATTTCCCAGACACAGTACACCTATGATTGTGATCACAGATAATAGGACACAATTGTGTTTTCGGAAAATGACAAAATGTTTAAAAGCACATCATACAAAAGAAACAGAATCGCTGCGTACAATCAATAATTAAATGGCACGGTAGAAAGGGTAAATCATATGGTCAAGGGTACTTTAGAAATGGAGGTAAAAAGCAAGATGGGTGTCGAGAATGCTGTGGATATCATCTTATGGTCATATCATATGTATATGGATCAATGATGCCACAGGTAAATTGCATTCTCTGTTAAGAGATGCTGGACATCTAAGATGAAGTTTACTCTCTTCTGGTTGAGATATTTGGGCATAAGAAAAAAAAAAATAGAGAGTGATGCTAGAAAAAAGGGTAACAAATTGAGGCTAGAAAAAGGAGATTGGGTAAACATCAACATAGGAAGATTGGATCAAGGCCTACCTAAGTAGAGAGGGGGTTGTAAGCTGATGGTAGCTAGACAGATTTTTTTCTTTAAAGTAAGAATGGTCAGAAATGGAACAGAAGGAGGGTAGCACTTCATCAAAGGAAAATGGAATATGGAAATGTGATAAGTGAAGAGGGAAGTGTGGAAACAGGGTTTAGTCGTGTGATGATGATGACTGATAAAGAGTGCATAAAAGATGTGCTCATCGACTTGAGAGCATTTATGAAGAATGGACAATGAGATGGGGATGTAGAGGAAAGCAAAATATTTCTTAGCTCTGCATGAGATATGAACAACAAGAAGAGTGCCTCTAAGAGTGCAACACTAGGTCTAATATGTCTAGTGTGGTCAATTTGGGACAGCACATCTGTTATATGTCAAGATTCTTTTTTCTACGCCTCATTTAATGTAATTGTTTAATTTCTGCAGTTTGTTTCATTACATCCAGACTTACTCTTTAATTATTTATGTATATAACTGATTATTGTAATTGTAATGGCATTTAGATAGAACTATCTACCCCTGATGAGGCATTGAAGTACTATACGCCGGACAGCACACTGCTCCGGAACCCATGGTTAGTGGTGCATCCAGTGTCATCATTGCGTATTCTTGGTTATTGGGATTAGTCTGTAAGGGGAGATGTGTTATAAATTGTTTTGTGTGGAATGTCTCTGCATTCCACATGATGTCATATAGAATATTATGAGTAGTGATTTCAAAGACAGTCAGTTGCTTCTGGGTAGCCTAGGAACAACACCCTGCTGAATTCATAGATATGGTGAAGCTTGGAGAGAAAATATGTGCTAAAGGTTAGGTTTGGAATGAAAGTACAGATTCAGAAGTGAAGAACAGATAGCTCAGATGAGCATGTCATAGGAGTTTTACCACAATCAACCTTAACTCCCCCCTCAGCTACCTTGCCACAGTAAAGGAAGCTAAAGAAGACAGAGTATCAATAAACCACCACTGATTGGCCTTGGTCCGACTGAAAAACGCTACTCGCCACTATGACTGTATGGTGAAAATGGCCACAACCAATGGGGAAAAATGACATCACATGCTAAAAAGTCATCTTAATAGAAACAATGCTGCAACAGCATGACAAGCCAAAAGTGGGGTCATAACACCTGCTTACCCAGATGCCATGATACACAAGACCTTTGCATGCAACACAGGACTGGGAATTTAGGGAGTTAGTGTTCTGACTTTCGGTACGGTTATGGTTATGGAAGACCATTGTATTGGTGAGCAGTTAATCAACTTTTTTCCCATCCCACCACCAAGTACATAAGTCCATGCAAGGGTCCGATGATGTGCAGATGTCAAAATAATGGGCAGGAATGATCTTGGTACAGCAAAAGTGGGTGGTCATTAAAACAGTAGGCATGCAAGAATCACTCACTGGGCAAGTCTAACAAACCCACAACACTGAACTGTGAGCAAGCCAGGACAAACGGTAACCATATGTTTCTTCCTCTACTTGGTACCCGAGTCTGGGACAGAAAGTTACAAAAAAATTGCTGAGTGAAAAAGCAGGTTAGACAGAGAAGATAGGCATATCAGAACACTACCTCAAACCAAAATCTGAAGTAGGACATCAAAAATGCAAGCTTCACAAATCTCTTCCTTCTCTGACCCTGGATAGTCGTTCACAAACCCCGTTTCTCGTGTACAGACCTTTGGTTTTTATTTATTTTTCTATGGTGTGAGACTGTTAATGGAGTTTCACCACCTCTCATGTTGAAACAATTTTGAGATTTAAAACCCATTGTCTCTCTTATAGAATAAAGTCAGCTGTTGTGTATTCGGGGTAAGTGTCTCTGAACATGTTGTGTATGAACGTGTGCACACACACGTATGTACAAGACTAGGCTTAGTGAGGAAGCCGAATTTCGGACTCAGCCTACCTTCTGAGAAAAGGTTGAACTGTTGCAAATGGGTCCAAGACTAGGATTATTATGATACTAACTGGAGACCAAAGAACACTGTACCATTCTATTTTGTGCATAGGGTTGGTTTTCACAGCACACTAAATGTGAAAATTGTGTGTTGGTGTATCTCCAGATTGGCTTTTGGAAAATAAAATCATAGTCACAGCCTTGTAAACTAATAATGTATCCTGGAATCCAAAAATGAAATCCATTTGGACATATTTTGGATCCTTAATATATTCCAGTAATTCAGATACGTCTCTTTGTGTTTCAGCTGCCAGGGAGAGTTCTTTGCTCAACTGGCAGATCTAAAACCACTGAACATAACAAGCCCATCTCAGGACGAAGTTTTTCCTCCTAAAGGAAGGGGAGAGAACTCTCCATCGTTGTTTACAACAACGTCTCATAAATGAGTTTGGAGGAAAAGGAGACAAAAAAGACAGAAGAACTCTGGCTACAATCAACACAGGAGATTCCACTGCAGTCTTGAAGGAAAGAGGCCGGGACAGAGTAGGCAGACTCTGAGAGATGAAGATGAGATGATTTGAGGATAGCTGCCATCTTCAATCCTTCCCAGAGAACAACAGTTCTGGGGCGGGTGGTAGGTTGGGTGCTGTGAGTGACACTAAGTAGCAGAGGGATGATGGGACATCACATGGAACTCATCCTCTTTGTTCAAGTATCCGCACAGTGTCAGAAAGCTGAGAAGAAACATACAGCATGGAAGAAGCATGGGTCTGGGCTTATGCATCTCTGTCAGGAGTCTGGAGACACCTGGCGTATACTCTGAGCTTTGTGGGCCTCTCACATCCAGAAGCAGGGTGGACTTATTGGGACCCTGAAAGACAGGTACCCTGGACTTCTATGTATTAGCTCTCTTAATATTAGTAATACATTAAAGAGTACTACTAATTTGCAGTCTGTAGCGAATAATATCTCTCATACTAAGATATAACAGTTGGTTTGTGCTGTTCCTGTACTGGTGGCTTAATTTTGTTTTATAAAAAGTCCTCACACCCCTCCCCACCAGAAGCCAAACCGAAAATCCCTTCTAAATAGGCTCTGTGGGAGTTAAGTTATACTACTGTGGAGTTACCACTCACGTGCAGCAAGAGAATCCCCTGTATGGTGTGCTAAGGGCTGTATACACCTGGCAGACCAAAACTACCTGAGCTTGATGGAGATTACCCACATGGGAAGATTGCTTATGCTGGGTCCCCTGGGGATTTTACAATTGCGACAGTAGACGTGGGGCCGTTTCCTACCTACTTACAATGTGAGAAGGGGGGCCCTCGATAGCTAGAGAACTGACTTTGTTCTCCTACCACTCCTCGCTCACAAGAGAGTAGCAGGAGTCAGCAGTCTTCCCCACACAGTAGAGAGCCAGCCAGCTGCAGATGGCGGCAAATCACACGTCATTTTGTTTCAGCAATTAGTGCACATGTGCCACACGGCGTAGCACGAGCATGAGGAAGTTAAACAGCAAGAATGAAGGCAAGAAAAGTTAACTAAAAAAACAAGATTCTCCAGGTGCGGCCACACTGATGTGCTGCTGTCGAACACAATTTGCATATTTCTAAAGGCGCTACTCAAAGACAAGGGACATCCACATTCTTTCTTTAGTGTGTGATCGCGCATTGGAACAATAGTGAGTTTCTATGAGTCCCTTGTGAAACGAGAAAAACACATGAAAAGCCTCCCCGGAGGATCTGAGCTCTCGTCATATTTTTCATGGGTCCTACCTTTTACGAAGACCCTTGGGCCATGCTTGGTTGCTGAGAAGCCTGGTTTAAAACAGAAGTGTTCCTGACAAAGACAGTTGACCTTAATGTTCATTAGTAAAATGCCATGTCAAAACCAATAAGTTTTGGCCTAATTGTAATACATTGCAAATGGTTTATTTACAAATGTTAATATTTTAAGGATCAGACAAGAAAAACTCATGATAAAGGTGAGGCTGAAAATAGAATGCAGGACTCGGTTGGAAAATGGTGACAGGAATATTTCTTCACTCTGATTGTGCGAAAGCCAGGAGGCTTCTGTTATTGATGTAATATGCATTATCAAAGGCAGTGGTTCTGTAAATGGGGTTGTGGCTACCCATGCAAAGCGAAAAGGCCTTTTAATAGTGTGCATCTACCATTGTATTTTAATATAGGCATATATATGAACGTTGTTTGTTTAGGGGTAGGGTGTCCTGGTACACAAATAGTTGAAGGTATCAAGCTACCAATCTGGTCTAGTATTGGAGGTTTAGATGCCCAAGTGATCTTTTGGGGTACATGTTTGTACCCCAGAGAGTTTGCGAATCCTCTTTAGGGCGGATTCCAGTTCGTATTTCCACTTGCTTGCTGGAATGCATTTGTAATTTTTTAAGCAGTGTTTAGTTGTGTTTGTAAAAGTTGTTTCTATTTTGAAAAAGCAATGACTAGACAATGCTTTCCCTTGTGTTATTTTGTGCATCTGAGTTTCCTATCCACAATAGCCCCCTGGACCAACTTTGAAATGCTCTGCCTCACTATTCTGAGAGTCAAGTGCTAAAGTGGTATTTGGTCCCCAGTATGAGGGTCCGTTGTATAACAGCCCCAGCACACTATGGCACTCATTACACGTTAGGTTGACAGAGTAAGGAATTTGCCACCCACAGCAAATTTCATTTCTTTGGGTTCTGGTATTTGCCAGATTTGATAAATACCTCCTATTCCAAGCTTTCAGCTTGTAAATAAGGCATAACACTTCCGAACAAGCTGTCTTGGGACCACCAAATAACCTTGTACCTGTGTTTCCAAAAAGTGGATATTGTATCCGTCCATAGATGTTTGGGACTGAAGTTCCATTATGAACTCCACCATGAGATGCTGTTTGCGTCTAAGAGGAGGTCAGAAGGAGCCCTTTCAGGGAACCTAGCCACATGTAACTACAAGTGGGCCAGTTCATCTGTCAGGACTTTCAGAACTTAGCTAGCCAAGTTTGTGCCAATCTCAATTTATAGAGCAGAATTGTAGTCTGATTGTTCATTGAATTTGAATTCATTGAGACCCCAGTGTGGAGGAAAGTTTTGGGTCTGTGCAAATCACTAACCATTAAAACAAATAGACAAAACCTGTACCTCAGATCGAACTGGAGCAGCGCCTTTTGTGTGTATTTTAATCGGTAATATGCAATCAGTCAGCCTGATTGTGACACCTTGCTTAACCTTATTAGGCTGGAAGAAAAGAAAGAGAGCACACACATCTAGAACAAGAGACATAGGTCTCCTGACCGCCAGGGTTAACGTGGCGGTATCACCACCGACAGGCTGTCGGTAATGACCGCCAAATAATGACCATGGCGGTGAACCCTCCCATAGACAGCCAATGTACCGCACCAACTGCCAGCGCTGTACGAACACTGAACACGGCGGTACCCACCTACAGGCAGGCGTAAGACAAGGATCCATCCACCATGTTATGACATAGCACACTGCCAGGATTTCCGGGGCAGTATCAACGACACCAAAAGCCTGGCAGAAAAACATCATATAAAAGGAGACACTCACCTCCAGGGACACCCAAAAATCGGCGGCCGCCATGGAACCCAAACTGCAAGTCTTCCCGATGCTGTACCATGCCATGGCCGTTCTGGAGTACCAACGCCGACGAAGACAACAACGGTGAGTACCGCCGCCTAGCACACAAGGGAGGGAGGGAGGTGAAAGTGACACACACACACACAACACACACCATACACACACACCACACACCCAGAACCATCCATCTGCAGAGTAAAACAACAGTAACAAAACCCCAGAGCAAAGAAAGCCAGGACACATACACTGTTCCAACCACTGTATTCCTGTGTGTGGCCTACGTGGCCCTAGGTTTTGGAAGTGGCTCTATGGCCTTGGTAGTCTGTTTGGGAGGGGCCGGCACTTTAGCCCTCTTGTTTGTGGGGGAGTATCCTTGGAGCGGGGGTCCGGCGTCACACTTGTGCCCCTTAGTGGCAGATGGAGACTTCTGGGGCGGAGCAGTGTCAGGCTGGGTGCTTGAGATACTGAGCTGGGGGTCTGGGACCTTCCGCTTACGGGCAGGCTGGGGGGAGGGGAGTGAAGATGTCAAGGTGGGAAAGGAAAAGCTTCTTAGGGCCAATGGGGTGTGAAGTGGGAGGAGGGATGGGGGTGGAGGTAGAGGGAGTGGTTGTAGGAGGAGGTGTCGTGGACTTGGGTGCAGGTGAATGGACAGTGTGCATGTGAGAGGTGGATAGCTTTTGGGGGTCTGAGTGCGAGCGTTTGTGTGTCTTTGGAGGGTGGGTCAGACAGGTTGGGAGAGGACAAACATGACATGTGGATGGATGTTGTGGTGGTGTCTGCAAGAGAGAGGTGGGTGTGCTGCATGAGGTGGTGGTGGTGGTGACTGCACATGTGGTGTGTGAAGTGCATATCTGTGGGTCTGCTGTTGTGGTGACTGTGGGCAAGACTGTGCAGGTGGGCAGGTTCAGGGACTGTTGATGCAGTGCATGCAGGTGTGAGTGAGGGTGTGACTGGGAGGGAGGAGGTGGAGGGGGAGACAGTGGAGTCTGTGGATGATGTCTGTGCATGTGGGTGTTGGCTGTGTGAGTGATTGTGGACTGAAGTGTGCTGCCTGTGTTTGTCTTTGCGAGTCTTGTGTGTTGTTTTGGTTGCATGCTTCTAAGAAAGTGTGCGTGGGATGGGTTGGGGGTGAGGAGACTGGGACTGGGAAGTGTTATTTGGAGGGGGATGGATGAGACAGGGACACTGGCTGCTGTCAGTGAAGAGGCCAGAGCCTGAAACAATCTCTGTAGGGCCGCCAATCCACTGTGAATGCCCTCCAGGAAGGCATTGCATTGCTGCATCTGATATGCCAGCCCCTGGATCGCATTCAGTATGGTTGACTGCCCTACAGAGATGGATCTCAGGAGGTCAATAGCCTCCTCACTGAGGGCAGCAGGGCTGACTGGGGCAGGGCCTGCGGTGCCTTGGGCGGAGGACATGCCCTCCCTCCTGGGTGAGCGGGCACGGGCAACTCAGTGAGGGGCTACGGGCTACTGGGAGGGCGGTGCAGGTATGGGGGTAGCGGTAGAACCTGTAGCTGGGATGGTCCCACAGGGGTCCACCACCATCAGGGAGCTCTTATCGGAGGAGAATCAGAGTCAGTGGTATCAGCTCCTGTCCCCGCCATGGTGCTCCCCTTGCCCTCCGTCTCACTGGTCCCCTCGACGTCGGTGGACTCTGCCTCCTGGGTCCCGTGGGCTGCAGCTCTCTCACTCGCTGGTGCCCTTGCTCCTTCACCAGATGATGCTAATGCACACATGAACAGGATGACAAAAGGAAGTGGGGGAGAAAGAAAGGGAGCCCAGGGTCAATCACAGCACCAACAGCACAAATGGCATACATATCACTGAGACTGAGAATGTGCAGTATGGACCACACTGGCATACCATTAGCTAAGTACCACAGCACATAGGAGCCAAACACTGCCAGCTACACACCTTCGCAGTCTTTTGGGTCCAGCGTCTCAGGTCCTCCCACTGTTTCCTGCAGTGGGTGCTCCACCTGCTATAGACCCCAGGGTCCGCATGTCATTGGCAATGGCACACCACAACCCCTTCTTCTGATGGGTGCTGACCTGCAGAGGAAACACAAATAGTGGGACAACATTAACCAGACAATCCCACATATGGCCTACAAAATGCATTATCCCTCATCAGGCACACACATGACGCGTATCCCTGCACTAGCGCTGCTACCATCCATACCCCCAATATGACACACTGCCAGCACACACAAATCTCCATGCAGCCATGTTGCAGGCAATGTACCCATGGTGTACTCACCTTTTGGTCTGGAAGCCCATACAACTGCCTATCCAGGGGTAGGACCCCATCCATGAGCCTCTCCAACTCCTCCAACGTGAAGGCTGGAGCTTTTTCCCCTGTTTCATGAGCCATGGCAGGTTCCAGACACACATCACAGCAGCACACGCAGTGGAGATGTCGTCCTGTGGAAAGTCAGGAATCAAGTGAAGTGGTAGAAATAAAATGGCAGTCACGTTTGCGGTGTTGAACACCGTCACCGCAGGCGTTGATCATCATTGGTTCCCATACTCTATAGAGGGCTATGTTAGCTAATGTGGAACTGCACAGTGGTGCAGAACGCCTCCCACCAGGACACGAATGCCAGCGGAGTTAGGTCACTTCCACCTGTCCCTGCATACAGGACAGGCGGGTGCTATTTTCTAATGCTGGTACACATGTACAGATTGATAAGTGTGTCCTTGAAGTTGAATGCTCTCACCTATACAATTCCAGTGTCCAACATACAAGCATGCTATGTGTACACTGCTGTAGTGTGTTCATGGTTCCTGTTGTCACTCACTTCTTTTGGGTCTCTTAGGTACCAACCACAGCAGAGGATTATGAGGAGGAGGAGGCAAGCACCCATGTACAGACCCCTTGTGGACTTGGCTACACTGGAGGACAGGCACACCATACTCACCTATCGTCTGATAGTAATACTGGGGTGGTTTATAAGAAAGTCTGGTGCTCACCTTTGTATTATATATTAAGTTATATATTTAGAATTCCCAAGACGTCTCTCCATCCGATGGTGCTTTAAGCAAGGAATCAACCAAAAAACCTTGCACAATGACAATCCAAAGATTGTTGTCCCCAAATCCAATAACACAAAGTACTCATCTCAAACTGAATAAACAAAACCACGTATAAATTCAGTCCCAATTAGTTATCTTTATTGGTCTTATTATACAGAAACTTAAATCTGCAATACCTAAACAGACATAAGCAGTGGCAACTATTACGGCGAATATATGAGAAGAGATCATATGGATGTGTAGTAGCTTAGGACAGGTAGGGTTTCCAGATACAAGGGTTACAACAGGGATAAGATTATGGAGATCCCTAATTAGGGATTTTGGTTCCACTTGTGTGTGCATGCTTAAAAACACAGAAAATGTGGAGCATGTTAAATGAAATTGGATCACTTTGCATATAGAGGTGACAGATATTAAGGATATATACAATTGAAAATACACTTATAATTGTCAATATGAAAGTCACTTATACGCTTGGTTTCCACCTAATAAATATGAGTCACATAATGTGGTGCACGAGGATGGGATGTTGGGAGACATGTGAATGTAGGTTGGGTGTACATTTAAGGATTATATATTACATACGGTTTACAGCCTAAAAAAACCCTGAGGAAGTCATTGGGTTACAACCCAGATGAAACACGTGTTGGCTTGGCTGAAGTGGATATAAAAGAAGAAATAAAAGAAGAAGACCCAGAACTAATTGGGACTGAATTGATACATGGTTTTGTTTATTCAGTTTGAGACAAGTGCTTTGTGTTATTGGATCACCTATTGTCTGGACAAAGCCACAATCACAAAGCTGTGCGCACAATTGGAGCCTGATCTGCTACCTGCTATCCGTTGCACAACAGTAATACCCCCTCTTGTGCAGGTACTCTCAGTGCTCCATTTCCTGGCAACTGGCTCTTTCTAGGTGACAGTGGGCTTAGCTTCAGGAATGTCACAGACAATGCTCTGTGTTATGCTTGCAAGGGTTTTGGCAGCCTGGCTTAAACACATGTGCAGCTACATCGCATTCCCCCAGGTAGATGATTTACCTGCTGTGAAGGCTTGATCCTATGCAATGGGACATATGCCACGTGTAATTGGGGCCATTGATGGGACCCATATAGCTTTAGTCCCCCCCGGGCCAATGAACAAGTTTGCAGGATTCAGAGTTTCTGCTCACTCAGTGTCCAGATGGTGTGCCTTGCTGATCAGTACATCTCCCACGTCGCTACCAAGTATCCAGGGTCGGTGCATGATGCCTTTGTCCTGAGGAATAGCAGTGTCCCACAGCTGATGGCACAAGTACAGAGGCACAGGGTGTGGCTAATAGGTGAGCCTGAGTCCTCACCCAATTTATGTCAGTGTATGCCTTCAGGAGTCATAGCCCATGCCATTGTGCAGGGCTAATATGTGTCCCTTACTTCTTGCAGGTAATTCCGGCTACACAAACCTGTCCTGGCTCCTGACCCCTGTTAGAAATCTGAGAACAGGGGCTGAAAATAGGTACACTGATGCTCATGGGTGTACCAGGAGGATTGTTGAAAGGACCTTTGGACTTCTGAAGGCTAGGTTCAGGTGTCTCCATCTGACAGGTGGATCCCTATGCTACTCCCCTGAGAAGGTCTGCACAATTGTTGTTGTGTGCTGCATGTTGCACAATTTGGTCCGCAGCTGGCATATGCCCTATCTACAGGAGGAGGGGGGTGACAAAGCAGCTGGAGCAGCAGTGGACACTGAGGACAGTGAGGAGGAGGAAGAGGAGGATTATGTAGACAACAGGTGACATATGATCCTGCAGTACTTCCAATGACACTCAGGTAAGACTGTTGAACTAAACATTTCTACATTTTAGTGTTCTGCTGTTTGACTGTAGCATAATGCAAGTCATTACCTTTGCATCCCACCTGACTGTCACCTATGCCTTCCCTTATTGCAGATGTTGGTGTTGTTCCAACAGTGTACTGCTGTGATGGGTACAGACTGCTGAGGCACATTTGTAGGATGGGTCAACATGTTACTGGACATTTTCACAGGATCATGCAGTTCATTACAGCTCTATAAATTACCTATAGAGTGGGGTGTTGGTTCAGAATAGTCCAGTGTAGTGGGCCAGTTTGTTTGTAGCACAGGTCCAGTGTCCAAGGGGCCATAGAAAGAGGAGCAATGGCAGATCAAAGTGGACAAGGTGACACAGTGGAACATAAGGGGGGCATTCAGGAGGACCTCATTTCCTGGCGGTGGTCTTTGTCTTGGCAAAAGTCTCTGGTGTCTCTCTGGGTCGCAGGGACCGTTTGTGGGGTGGTTTACCTTCTGCAGGTGGAGGGGTGCTGGTGGCATGTCGGTCCTGTGGCATGGTCTCCTGTCCACTAGCTGCAGCAGATGTGGAGGTCTGGTCAGTACGCTGGCTAGTGGAAGGGGCCTGCTGGTGTGCTGTGTAGTCCCTCATGATGTTGGCCATGTTACCTAGCGTCTCTGCAATGGAGATCCTGGTGGTGTTCAGGGCCTGCAATTCTTGCTTGATCTCCTGGTGGTGTTCCCCCTGCAGCTGCTGGTTCTCCTGCATGATGTTTATCACCTGACCCATCTTGTCCTGGGATTGTTGATATGCCCCCAGGACATTAGTGAGTGCCTCCTGGGCAGTCGGTTCCCTGGGCCTGTCTTCCCCCTGGTGCACAGCTGTCCTCCGACCGTCCCTGTCCTCCTGTGCCTGTGTCCTCTGAACGGTGTGCCCACTGTCACTGATCCCTGAACCCTCATTGTCTTGCTTGTGAGGTGTGGACTGGGGTCCCTGTACAGGTGGGCACACTGCTGATTGACATGTCCTGGGGACAGCGGTCTGGGCACATTGGGTAGCTGCTGTGGTGTTGGATACTGAGGGGGTAGGCTCTGTGGTGGACTAAGCATGGGCTGGAGTAGCCAACTGATTAGTGGTCCCTTATGGGCCAGGGAGTTCATCCAGATCCAGAACTCAAGAGTTGCTGTCATCACTGGGGGCATCTTCTGGTGGGGGACACAGTAGCCATGGCACCTCCTCGCTGCTGAGATTGGCTGGGGCACCTGTGGGGATGTAAGTGGTGTAGTATGCTACACGTCCGTGACATTTTCTGCATCCCCAGCTTCCCCAATATTATTGCTGCTGCCCTGCCACCTTTGTTTGTGTATGGTGATGGATTGTGGGATTGTTAGTTCTCGATGCTGTGCATGCATTGTTGGGGGGTGTACATGCAGGGCTGGATGGGATGTGCATGCAGTGGGTATGGCATGCAGGGCTTGATATTTCATTTTGGTAATTGTGGTGGTGCACTGATTTGGATGGAGTGAGGTGATGGGTGTCAGGGTGAGTGGTCATGGTGGCATGCATGTATGGGGGGGGGTGATAGGTAGTAAATGTTGACTCACTAGTGTCCAGTCCACCGGCAACTCCAGTGACTCCCTCAGGGTGCAGGACTGCCAAGACTTGCTCCTCCCAAGCTGTCATCTGTGGGGGGAGAGGTAGGGGTCCATGGCCAGTCCTCTGGATAGCGAGCTGGTGTCTTGCTGCAGTGGAACGTATCTTCCCCTGTAGATCATTCCACCCCTTCCTTATGTCATCCCTTGTGCATGGATGTAGTCCCACAGCATTTGCCCTTTCCATGATGCTCCTCCATAGCTCCATCTTCCTGGCAATAGATATCTGCTATATCTGTGCTCCTTACAGCTGTGGCTCTACCCTGACTATTTCCTCAACCATGACCTACAACTCCTCATCAGTGAAACGGGGGTGCCTTTGTGGGGACATGGGTGTTGTGTGGTGTATGTAGGTTATGCAGGAGTGATGTGTGATGTGGTGGGGTGTGCGTGTTGGCTGAACTGGCAGTTGTGATGTGTGTGCAGTTCTCTTTTAGATTGTCCTCGCAAAGTGTAGCTGTCTTGTCTTGTTTGCAGAGGTTTGTGGGTGTGTGTTTTATAGTGCTGTTGGTGGGTGTGTGGGGTGTGTGTATTCGTGTCATGTGTGGGTTTTTGTTCTGGCCAATGTTGTCTTGATTTGTTTTTGGGTGGCCATATCTTCCGCGGCAGTGTTCACAGCCAATGGTTTACCATCGTTGAATGTCTGCTGTGGTGATTCATGGGTCATTATTTGTAGGGAGTTGTTTTGGTGACATAACGGTATGGGTGGTAGTTCCATCAGTTTATCATGTTCAGTGGATCTGGCAGATTTGTGGTTGTGGCTGTTTTCTGTCGCTTTTGTGTGTATGTCATAATCTGGAGACAGATGTATCCCTCCGGTATGTTGGTGGCAGTCACCACAGCGGAATTCTGAATTTACCACCAATGTCATAAGGAGGGCCACAATTGCTCACACAGGTTCTCAGGGTACTGAGCTTAAGTGAACTCACCTTCCTGAAATTCAAAATATTCCCAAGAGTTTGCATGGAAAGCTGTGCCAGTGCAGGGATACATAGATGCTCCTGGGATGTCCATGTGGCATTTCCTGGAGGATTTCACATATGTGTGAAGTTCTAAAAAGCACAGAATGCCGCACAGAGAGGATAGGATCCCCTGTGCAAATCCACACTTTTTCTCTGTACAGGGAAAATATTTCTCTTGATGGAGAAACCCCTTCCCCAAAACTACCGTCAAATTTAGGGGAGGTCCATCCCACTTCCCTTCACTGGAAAAAGAACCACACCAACGCTTTGAGTAATGATTTGATCCTCTGATCTCACATGAAGCACCTGTCCTCAAGAGGGAGCTGTAGCTTTTATATCTGTTAGTTTCTTCTCAGTAATAGCACAGACAGCCAATTAAAGGCCATGAACCAGTCTCTACATGAAGAAGTGGGACCCTTCAGGCTTAAGCAATGATTGTTTAATGCGGTTAAGAAACTACATTTGAAGATAACTTTGTTCTTTGGGACTTGTCCCTATCTGATTGCATGCAAACTCCAATCACAGCCCATTCTAGAAGGCCCTACTGGAAATATTATGTAGAGATACTTAGGAGGCTACTTAGAGTTTGCTGTAAATCAGCAGGTTTCACACCATGTGAAACCCATTGCTCCATGCCCCACCTAGAGGTTTGAGAACTGCTGACTGATTGACTGTAGAGCCTCAGCTGACTCTGATGACAGTCAATTATAGGAGTCAGTCAATTCACTGGAGGTCTCTGGAGGCCACTGGCTTTACTGCTTCAAAAGCTCTGTCCTATTTAGGGTAGGGCTCGTAAAGTAGATTCTCTCTGTGAAAAATGCTAGACAACGTTAGGGAAAAACATAAAGCACAAGGAAAACTCCTTGAAAGTCAGGGTCCTTTTTCTGCAGAAATAAATTCCCATTTTGAGGGTTTTGGTTCTTCAGAACAAAAACAAAAATGCCAAGGGGGGTGCCAAAGATGGTGGTCTGCCCAAGATCGCAGTGCTGCCTGACGCTCCTTCTTCATACTAGCTGTGCCACCTTTGGTGAAATGATGCCCACTGTCATGGTAGGCATTGTAATTATGGTGTGCTATTCTGAACTAGGAGGCCATAACCAAGGTCTGTGATGAGAAGTCACACGTGCCAGGCTGTCCACAGTACTGTAAATAATCCACTTAGTCACGTTTTTATTTGAACTTTTTCCATTTGGCTGAAATTAAATTAAAAATGAGTCTGTGTTAACATTTGCTCTCAGTAGCATTCACTGAAAGTCTTAAATGAATTATTTCTCTACTATCCATTTAACATGTGTATTTAATTTGTTTGTTACTGTTTTTTTTGTAAATAGATTTTATTTAATTTGAACATAATAAAAGCATAAGACAAAACAGTAATAACATGGCTTGTCCTTTCATTTAATATAAATGGATAGAATATCATGTTAGTTGCATTGTTTCTAATGGAGCTACAGTTAATGCTACAGACCCTCTTAAGTCCCCTTCCCCTTCCAGTCCTACCCTCCTCTGAGTTGGAATGCTTCAGACTAAAAGAATATTTCCAATTGCTGGATTGTAGGCCTGTTGGCTTGGGGCCTAGCGGTAGGTCAGGTATTTTGGACCCGGGGGGCATCCCTGTTTGCTTTGTTAGGTATCTGAAGGAGTAGGCCAGGGGATTGGGGGGGTGTTATCAATCAAAACCCTAACGTAAATGCGCTTGAGCAGGTGAGGCCTTGAGCGAGGTCTCCTGTGAGGGCAGATCTGGGTGTTTTAAGCTGTCAATCAGTGCCTCCGATACATGAACAGTCTCCAGTGTCCCTATACCTCACTGTGCATCTCGTAGCATCCCAGCCCCCTCATAGTCCACCCATTTCTCCAACTCTCTACACCATGTAGATGTACGGGGTCCTGTTGGGTCCTTCCAATGGCACATGATCTCTCTTTTAGCTAAGATCAACACCAAATCCTGGTACTTACTAGTCACCTTCGTTTTAGAGGTGTGGGGGAACCAGTGGAGTAGGCAATGGCCCGGAGTAGTGGGAACCTCTCGGTCTACTACATAAGCAATCGTCTGTGTGACCTCCTCCCAGTATGAGGGCAGGTGGGGACAAGAGCAGGTCATGTGCGGAAATTTAGTGCCCAACTCACTGCATCTAGGACAGGAGGCGTCCATTACCCCAAAATATTTGTTAATATGTCCTTGGGTGAGATATGCCCTGTGTAGATAAAAACTGATCAACTTAAACCTCGCATTTCTGGAGATCTTGGGAATTCAGTCTAGGATATTCTCTCAGGCATCTTCTGTAATAGGGATCCCAGGGTCCTCTTCCCATCGTATTCTCAGGTCCTCAAGCGATTGAAGTGTGTTCTTTTGTAGTGTCCTATTTAAACACCAAATATCAACAGCAGTGGTGAGATTTCAGTTCTGTGTAACCCAATCTCCAATCCTGGCGAAGGATCACCGTTACCACCTGATGGAGCAGAAAGTTGCCTTGTGGTAAGTCAAATTCTGTATCAAACTCATCAAATGGAAGGAGTTGTGACTCACAGAATAGGTCCCCCATCCTGACACCTCACACTCATCAAGACCCTCCCAATGGCCCCATGTGGTAGTGCTTTGAGCATTTTAAGTGGTAAGTCTGGCAAAAATGGGATCAGCTTGTATGTCTTCCACAGGCTTCGGGCTCAGCACTACTGGATAACAATAAACTCCCTTGTTTCATCCGGCAAGGGGTGACCTACTCCCAGTAGGTCCTAAACAATTCACCTAAGTGCAGAACAAAGGGGCCCATCTCCTTTCCTGGAGTTTGCCTGCCTGCCAACCATTACTTTGAATGGGGTCAACAAGTAATAGGACTCAAAGCCTGGGACTACCAAGCCTCCCTGTGGGGCTGGGTGCTGCAAAGTGGACAGGGCTACACATCTGCAGCTTCTGTCCCAAGGGAAATCTATAATCAGGGTGTTCGAGTCTTTAAAGAACCACCCAGGGACACATATAAGGAGTGTTCCTTAGAAGTATAGAAACGAAGAAGCACCACCAACTTCAGTAGCACCACTCTGCTTGCCAAAGATAGTGGTAGAGATCTCCAAAAGTCAATATGTGACTTTAAGCTCCCCAAGGCCCAGATTCCCATCAAATAGGTCAATTTGAGCATGAAAAAACTTAACCCCAAGGTAGATAAGCAGTGGGTTCCCAGCGGAGGCTTCCCAGACCCTCAGGAGTGACGACACCCATCTTGGTGGGGAATAGTCCGTTTTTTTTTGCCAATTCGCCTTAAACCCTGATAAGGAGCCGAAGTCTTCTACCATAGCCCCTGGGTCCATGTGGGTCACTCCCCATATCATTCACAAAAAGCAGACAATTGTCTCATACAATGCTGTTGCCTGAGTTGTGGTGCCTATCTGTAGTCCCCTATAGTGAATCACTATCATAGCTAGGCTCGCAAAGGTTTCCATAGCTATTATAAAGAGCAGGGGTGAAAAGGGACACTCCTGGCGCATCCAACACTCTATGATGTAGTTGTCTGAGATGGTCTGCCCTGTGCGAACCCTGGCAGTAGGTTTGGTATATAACAGTTGAGTTCAGGCTACACAATCTCTGCCGAAGCTGCATATGTAACATGACCCCATAGAGGTAGGCCTATTTTAAGCTGTCAAAGGCCTTCCCAATGTCCAAATCCAGGGCAGCTGCCTTTTCTTTGTCTAATGTGGTGGCCTCTAATAATGTCATCAGTCTTCGTACATTCAATCCAGTATTTCTTCTAGAAATGAAATCCGTTTGGTCAGGATGTATACGTTTTTTCGTTAAAGGGAGTAGACTGTTGGCTAGATTTTTGCTAAGTATTTTTTACTCCATGTTTAACATTGATAGTGGGCAATAGCCCTTGAAATCAGTTGCAGGTTTCCCAGGTTTCAGTAGGGTTATCATTAGTGCCTCTCTGGTAGTCTGTGGGAGACTACTTGACTCTTTGGTGGCCTTATAAAGGTCAACCAATTTCTTAGCCTAGGGTTTCCCCCCTCGCATAACTTTTGATTGTCCCTTTATTTCCTACAAGGTAATGTCTGAACCCAGTTCCTCTGCCTCAGTCACACTAAGGCGAGGTAGGGGGATTGTCGAGAGGAAGACCTGTAGCCTTTACTCATTATGGGAGAGTTTGCTCTTGTACAAGTCAAGATAGTATTGTGCGAAACAGTTGTTAATATCAGTTTGGGGGAAGAGGCAGTCACCCACATCCGAGGTCAGCTACACTATGGCTGAGCCTTCCTGTTGGGGTTCGCTAACCAGGCTAAGAACTAGACCAGTTGCATTCTGCATGTGCTCTCTCCATGTAGGCCCTAAATTCAAAGCATTGTAGTCGCTCAGTGTCTGACTTTTTCTTTGGCTGCCAGCAACAAATGGTGTAAATTTGGGTGCCCAGGTCATTTTAGTTCTACTTCTCTAAGTGTCTTTTCCGCCTCAGTGATCTGCCAAATGAAGTGTCCTCCAGACGTCCAAAGATTTGGTTATGCAATAGCCCTAGAGTGTAGAATTGAATGTGTCCCACTCCACCTGTAGAGGTGAAGCAGTTCCAGTATTATTGATAAAAAAGACACATATTTTCTCCCTAATCATCGCATTAAACAATTGGTTGTCAAGCGATTAGGGTTTCAACCTCCAGGTGGGGATTTTAGGGTTGGCCTGCTCAAATGCAATAGGACCGGGTTGTGGTCTGAGATAGTGCAGGTGAGGTGTTCTATGTTGTGTATTTGCCCATGAACGACAGATGAGCACAGAAGTCCCAAGTCCTGTGTGCAGATCATGCATGATGGAAAAGAAGGAATATTCCTGGGACTGGGGATTGCTGTGCCTCCAGGAGTCCACAAAGCCCCACCCCATTTGCCAGTCTGTGAATGCACAGGCCATAGGAAGGATGCGGGATTCACGCAGTGGGTGGTGCGAGCGGTCTAAAATGGGGTCTGCCACACATTTAAAATCCCAGTAATGGTATACTGGGTTAAGAAGGGAGCCAATGGGGTGGGAAATCTTGTCAAGTGGTACTCTGGTCTGTGTTGGGGGCCATACTAATTGATAATGTTAACATCCCTCCCATTGAGCCTACTGGCCACTTCCACGTATCTGCCCTCCGGGTCAGACCTGGTATGTTGTAAGAGAACTCCTGATCTAATCCATATCAATACCCCTCCAACAAATGCTGAAGATTTGGTATAAAAGACCTGCCCCTCCATCTATGCTGAAATACGACTCCTTCCTTGGCTGTCAAGTGTGTTTCTTGAAGCACAGCGATGGGGACCCCCGGTCTCTTTAAATGGGAGAATACTTGGTAGCATGTTGACATCGTATGCATACCTCTGATGTTCCAGGAGATTAGTTTACAAGGCATAAGATTTATCATGGTAGAGTAAAACTTGTGGGCCTGTCCGACTTCCTCAAGCCATCAAAGACAGACCCTTCACTGGAGTACCAGAAGGCTTTAATAGCAACAGGCTTCCGATTTGGTGGGCCTTTTTAAAGAATAACAACAACATTTAGGCTAAAGAAACCACAACTCCCTGTTCAGGGGACAAGAAGTAAAATCCCTTCCATCCAAAAGTTGGCTTAGAATTTAAAATCCATTGAAATATCTGTGAATCTCTGGGGAGGAACAGACAGCTAAAATCAGGCCCAGCAGCAAAGGCATCCATCCACTAACCGATCATAATGCAATTCAATTACATTCACCTTAGAGAGCATTACAATAACTTAATAGCAATGCAAAAGGAGTCATCAGTTATCACCGTCAGCTCAGGTGTAACCGTACATGTAGAGAACCATGTTACTCTGCATCTATTCATCTGCCATTTTAAGGATCATATCAGGTAAAATGGTGTTCCCTTAATCAGAAACATATAGGCCCTCATTACAACCCTGGCGGTCAAAGACCGCCAGGGCTGTTTTGGAGGTTGCACCGCCAACAGGCTGGCGGTGCAAACTTGCATATTACGACCACGGTGGAAGCACCGTGGTCACACCGCCGGGACTGGCGGTTTTCCACCACGTTGGTCCCACCGGATTTAAACCTTTTCATGTCGGTAGGAACCGCCATGGAAAGGCTGGCGGAAAGGGGAGTTGTGGGGCCCATGCCTTTGGCATGGGCAGTGCAGGGGCCCCCTGGCACAGCCCCATAAAGCTTTTCACTGTATGCACAGCAGACAGTGAAAAGCGCGACGGGTGCAACTGCACCCGTCTCACGGCCGCAACACCGCCGGCTCCATTTCGAGCCAGCTCCCATGTTGCGCCCGACATCCCCGCTGGGCCGACGGGCAGAAACTCAGCTTCCGCCCGCTGGCCCAGCGGGGATGTCATAATGGCCACCGCAGGAGTGCGGCTGCATTGGCGGCCGCACGGCGGTTACAACTTGGCGGGTGGCGGTTGCCGCCCGCCAAAGTTGTAATGAGGGCCATAGTCCCTTGTCTGAGTCCGAATTCCCACTGTCAGCATCAAAGTGTGGAGACAAAGGCCTGGATCCAAGCAACTCAGAGACACCACCACCTCCACCGCTCCTGTTGTGCCTCAGTTCTAGTTGGGCCATTGTATTTATTGAGGGCCTCTGATTCCGGAGGCATGACTGGCGTTTCATATGGGTTTCTCTGGTTCCAGCCTCGGGCTGGTGGTAAATCCAGCCCTATACCCACTGTGGGGTCTGGAAGAATCTGGACCCTTCAGGGGTCTCTATCTCCAGTTGTGCGGGAAATAGCATAGAGTATGAAATTGCCATATCCAGAAACTTGTACTTTGCTTCTACAAATCTGGCACATTGGCATTGGACCTCAAGGGACGTCTGGGAAAGTCACTATTTTACTGCCATTTACTCTATGCGTAGATGGCTACGCCCCCTAGTTTGTTACTGTTAGTGTTTTTTTTTCCTTTTTCATCAACTCAGCTTGGAACTTGCAATATTTATTCTTTTTACTGAGTTGCCTATTTTAGTTGCTTATTCTTGCCTCTGATTAGGTCTTGAGCTAAACCTATACTAGTGAAGAAGGATGCAAGCATACATCTAAGGAGTCTTTGATCTGACTTGGCTGTTGTGAGATCTTAACCTGAGGCCATACAAATGGCTTTGATTACTCAAAGCCCTCAGTTTCTCTGAATTATTTCATGCAGAGACATTTCAATTTAAGTCATACAGGCAGCCAGGATGGTAAGACAAATAAAGCATAGTTGTCTATATTCTGTGCTGTTTTGCTATGTGAAGTCTTCCCATACCCTCAGGAGTACAGTGACCTTTTTGTCCTGCAGGCATTTATCGGTGCTACTTGCCAGCATATTTTATACTAAAGTCATTTCATGCCACTACCCCCTTAGCTGTCATAGTGAATGCACATCAAGGGTCTGATTTAGAGTGAAGCAGAAAGGGCACTTCACCGCAATGAACTGAAGCTCCACCTGGGTCAGTAAGTCAGTGGCGGAGACTACTCCATCTGCGGCGCTGGCATACACCTTTGATGGCCCAGCAGAGTAAGTGCAGTCAAAAATCTTTCTATTTGCTCTATTTAGAGTGGGTTCACAAATGGCAAGTGTTTTTTCACTTGCTACCATCCAAAACGTGGCAGTAAGTGAAAGTAAAAGTATTTCTACGACGCGCACAGCATGGGAGAAAAATCCCATGTCAAGGGTTTTTTTACTGTTTTTTTTTATTTCAAATAGAAAATCCTCTCGTTGAGATTTTCTCTTTGAAAATAAAAAACGAAATTGTAAGTGTGCTTTACAGCTTCATTATGTTGACGGAGCCAGGGAGCACCCTTTCAGTGCACATACAGACACACCATGTCCTTGGTTCCTGCCAATGTAAGAGATATCCTCTGAGACAGCAGACATGTCTAAATTGAGAGTGCAGTTACTCCATCAGGATGAAGGAGTAAAATAACTTGTTGCCATGATGAAATAACCACAGTCCATATCAGGCTTCAAGTTACTGTTTAGCTTTCTGCTAGATTGTTCACTTCCCCCTTCATTATTTTTGGTACTTACAGACACTTGCTCCTTATCTTACAGATGGTGAGTCCCATTTTTGAGGAGAAAATGCTGGGATTAAGGCAATCGCGATTTGTGGTTGTCACTTAGCTTGCTTCTCCTTATTCGTACTGTTCCATCTCTTTACCGCCCTGTATGGCAGTGCTGATTACAGAATCTGCAAAGCAGAAAAAAGAATTAGGCATTTTTGTGAAGCACCAGATTGTACTAGCCAAAGTAACCTACATAGTAGGACCTCAGAAAACACTGCATGGTAGACATTAAGTCCATCACAAACATGGCAACCAAGTCTTTTTTTGTACAAAAATTTGCATTCGGGAATCACAGTTAACAATATTGTTAATCATTGTATACTTTAACAAATATTAAATAATTGCAAAAAAGGAACAGCCGCACATTTTGAGAGTTTTTTTTATATAGGAAAGGAAATAGAAGGTGAAAGAAAAAGAAGATGATAAAAAGGAGGAATGGGGGGGGTTACTTGCCCAAAGATCGTCGGCCCCCAGTCGCCATTTGCATTCAACCAAAAAATGGAAGTAAGATCCCTTTGATTTTGTCTCACTGATTTCTTAACACAAGACTGCCTCCAAGCGACCATCCGTGGCCCAACGCAGCTTATGACAGAGCTTCAAAAAAGCACCGGCACCAACTGCCACCAGACCCTGAAGCCCAAATTCCAACTGTACCTGTGAGGCTGAAGCTAGGTGCGAAACATGGAAGACTTTCTTGTAGATTTTATTGACCAACCTATTTAATAGGCAAGAGCCTTTGCCCAACAACATTTCTTGACCATAGGCCAGTGAAGGGATAATCTTTGCTTTCATAACTTCCATTAGGGAAAGAAGGGTCGGACGCTTTAAAACTTTGGATTATTTAGAGAAGGCAACCTGCAATGCCACAGCTTTGAATTCAATCTGCTTCTTGTGTTTAACAAAATTGCCTCTGGAATCCAAGTGCACCCCTAAATATTTATAAGACTGATCAGAAACAAGTCATATATACG